>NC_044039.1:38117772-38433035 GCF_901765095.1 Microcaecilia unicolor
AGAAAAATGCCTAAAAACCAGCCACTGGGATGTCTGAGGGCCATTATTCTTAGTAGACTGGCCACACAGACATCCCAGCAGAGTATAGTGGGGCAGCCTAGGGGGTACTGTAGTGGATTTCACATAAAAGAAATGAACCCCATGGCCTTTCTACCATCATGTGAGAAAAGAGGTAATTTTGTAAAAAAAGAAAAAGAAAATAGTAATAATAATAATACTTCGCTATGAGGACAATGTGACATATGACATTATCCACATTGCATGCACAAATAAGTCATGTGTGTGAAATGTCATTGTATCCTAAATCATTACAAAAAGAAATAGTGGAATAACCCTACAAATTAAAAAAATTTTTTTTTATTAAATACACCCTTAAAGACCAAATTAATATAGAGGAGGAAAAAGATCTCAGCAACCCAAGCACACTCAAGTCATAACTTTATAATTTATACTGCTACTTCTTTTGCCTCCTATTGTAATCATTGGCCAAAAAACCCTCCAACAGTTTCAAACACTAAATGTTATCTCAAAATTCCCCCCAATATTTTTTCAAACATTAATGTCAATATCAAAATACAATAAGTGCTGTGTGTTTGTTTTTTGCTACAGTTATTCTTGCTCAACAGAGAAGTATAGCTGTCTGAGAAACTTTGCTGTATTTTCTGGAGGTTTTAATTTATGAAATGCAAGTACTTTGATGCTAATTGCTTAAAAGATGAATGATTACAATGGGGGCCAACAGAAGCAGCACCATAAAGTTATGGCTTGAGTGCGCTTGGCTCACCGAGGTCTTTTTCCTCCCCTATATTAATTTGGTCTTTAAGGGTGTACACTTAATAAAATTTAAAAGAAAAATGTTTTAGGGTCATTCCACTATTTCATTTTGTAGCGTTTTGACATATTTTGAAGTTTACTGGATTTTTTTACCCCTATACAGTGGTGGAAATAAGTATTTGATCCCTTGCTGATTTTGTAAGTTTGCCCACTGACAAAGACATGAGCAGCCCATAATTGAAGGGTAGGTTATTGGTAACAGTGAGAGATAGCACATCACAAATTAAATCCGGAAAATCACATTGTGGAAAGTATATGAATTTATTTGCATTCTGCAGAGGGAAATAAGTATTTAATCCCTCTGGCAAACAAGACCTAATACTTGGTGGCAAAACCCTTGTTGGCAAGCACAGCGGTCAGACGTCTTCTGTAGTTGATGATGAGGTTTGCACACATGTCAGGAGGAATTTTGGTCCACTCCTCTTTGCAGATCATCTCTAAATCATTAAGAGTTCTGGGCTGTCGCTTGGCAACTCGCAGCTTCAGCTCCCTCCATAAGTTTTCAATGGGATTAAGGTCTGGTGACTGGCTAGGCCACTCCATGACCCTAATGTGCTTCTTCCTGAGCCACTCCTTTGTTGCCTTGGCTGTATGTTTTGGGTCATTGTCGTGCTGGAAGACCCAGCCACGACCCATTTTTAAGGCCCTGGCGGAGGGAAGGAGGTTGTCACTCAGAATTGTACGGTACATGGCCCCATCCATTCTTCCATTGATGCGGTGAAGTAGTCGTGTGCCCTTAGCAGAGAAACACCCCCAAAACATAACATTTCCACCTCCATGCTTGACAGTGGGGACGGTGTTCTTTGGGTCATAGGCAGCATTTCTCTTCCTCCAAACACGGCGAGTTGAGTTCATGCCAAAGAGCTCAATTTTTGTCTCATCTGACCACAGCACCTTCTCCCAATCACTCTCGGCATCATCCAGGTGTTCACTGGCAAACTTCAGACGGGCCGTCACATGTGCCTTCCGGAGCAGGGGGACCTTGCGGGCACTGCAGGATTGCAATCCGTTATGTCGTAATGTGTTACCAATGGTTTTCGTGGTGACAGTGGTCCCAGCTGCCTTGAGATCATTGACAAGTTCCCCCCTTGTAGTTGTAGGCTGATTTCTAACCTTCCTCATGATCAAGGATACCCCACGAGGTGAGATTTTGCGTGGAGCCCCAGATCTTTGTCGATTGACAGTCATTTTGTACTTCTTCCATTTTCTTACTATGGCACCAACAGTTGTCTCCTTCTCGCCCAGCGTCTTACTGATGGTTTTGTAGCCCATTCCAGCCTTGTGCAGGTGTATGATCTTGTCCCTGACATCCTTAGACAGCTCCTTGCTCTTGGCCATTTTGTAGAGGTTAGAGTCTGACTGATTCACTGAGTCTGTGGACAGGTGTCTTTCATACAGGTGACCATTGCCGACAGCTGTCTGTCATGCAGGTAACGAGTTGATTTGGAGCATCTACCTGGTCTGTAGGGGCCAGATCTCTTACTGGTTGGTGGGGGATCAAATACTTATTTCCCTCTGCAGAATGCAAATAAATTCATATACTTTCCACAATGTGATTTTCCGGATTTAATTTGTGATGTGCTATCTCTCACTGTTACCAATAACCTACCCTTCAATTATGGGCTGCTCATGTCTTTGTCAGTGGGCAAACTTACAAAATCAGCAAGGGATCAAATACTTATTTCCACCACTGTATGCGTGGAGGGGCATTTTCGACATGACGTGGGTAATATAACCATTTTCAAAACAGTAAAAGGTTTATCTTTTTATTTTTCGAAAATGACTACGTGCTAGATGTTTTTGTGCTCTGAGAGTTTATCATTTTGGTCCATTTTTGAAAAAAAAATCTGTCCAAGTGAAAAACGCAATTGGGATGTAGGAGGAGCCAGCATTCTTAGTAGACTGGCCACACAAACATCCCAGGAGAGCAACAGAGCACCCAAGGGGGCACTGCAATGCTCCCAGGTACACATCTCATTGTTGCTCCCTTATCTTGTCTGCCAAGACCCCCAAAACCCAGTACCCCCCAACTGTACACCACTGCAATAGCCCTTATGGGTGAAGAAGGCACCTATATGTGGGTACAATGGGTTTCTGGTGAGTTTTGAAGGGAGCACAGTTTCCACCACAAGAGTAACAGGTAGGGGGAGGTATGGGTCTGGGTCTACCTGTCTGCCGTGCACTGCACTCACCACTAGACTACTCCATGGGCCTGCGTATTATATCCGAGGCTGACATAGAGACTGGTAAGTAAAGTTTTTAATCAAAAAAAAATTTTTTAGGGGGGGGGGGTAGGAGGGGGGTCATCTCTGATTCCCTCTAGTGGTCAACTGATCATTTAGGGCACCTTTTTGTGCCTTACTCATTATAAAAAACAGGTCTAGCTCAAAACGTCTTAGTTTTAGTCCTGAATGGTTTTGTTTTGTTCCATTATGGTTGAAAAACATCCAAGTGTTAGAAACGCCCAGATTCCACCCTTAACACACCCCTGACACACCCCCTTGTGATTTGAACACACTTCTGACGGACTTCATAGAAAAATGTCTAAAAATTGGTTTTGAAAATACCAATTTGGACGTTTTTGTGAGAAAACCGTACAAATGCAGATTTATGCCACTTTTTCAATGTTTTTCTCTTTTGAAAATGAGCCCCGTGGAGGGGCATTTTTGAAAGGGACGTCCACGTTTCGATTTGGACGTCCTCACAAAACGTCCCAATCCAGGGTATTTTCGAAACAAGATGTACGTCCATCTTTCGTTTCGTTAATACGGTCAGGGACGTTCAAATCCTGAAATTTGGTCGTCCTTAGAGATGGTCGTCCCTAGACATGGACGTTTCTGATTTTTAGCGATTTTCAAAACCAAGGACGTCCATCTCAGAAATGACCAAATGCAAGCCATTTGGTCGTGGGAGGAGCCAGCATTTGTAGTGCACTGGTCCCCCTGAGATGCCAGGACACCAACCGGGCACCCTAGGGGGCACTGTAGTGGACTTCAGAAATTGCTCCCAGGTACATAGCTCCCTTACATTGTGTGCTGAGCCCCCAACCCCCCCCAAAAACCCACTACCTACAACTGTACACCACTACCATAGCCCTTACGTGTAAAGGGGGGCACCTATATGTGGGTTAGTGCAGTGGACTTTGATCCTGGGGAACTGAGTTTGATTCCCACTGCAGCTCCTTGTGACTCTGGGCAAGTCACTTAACCCTCCATTGCCCCTGGTACAAAATAAGTACCTGAATATATGTAAACCGCTTTGAATGTAGTTGCAAAACCTCAGAAAGGCAGTATAAGAAGTCCCATTTCCCTTTCCCTCCACAAACGTAAAAGGTAGGGGGGGGTATGGGTCTGGGTCCGCCTGCCTGAAGTGCACTGCACCCACTAAAACTGCTCCAGGGACCTGCAAACTGCTGTCATGGACCTGAGTATGACATCTGAGGCTGGCAATAAATATTTTGAAAGATATTTTTTTTTGAGGGTGGGAGGGGGTTAGTGACCACTGGGGGAGTAAGGAGAGGTCATCCCCGATTCTCTCCGGTGGTCATCTGGTCATTTCGGGCACCTTTTTGTGCCTTGGTCGTAAGAAAAACATGACCAAGTGAAGTCGTCCAAGTGTTTGTCAGGGACGTCCTTGTTTCTTTCAATTATGGGTCAAGGACGTCCAAGTGTTAGGCACGCCCAAGTCCCGCCTTCACTACGCCTGCGACATGCCCCCTTGAACTTTGGACATCCCTGCGACGGAAAGCAGTTGGGGACGTCCAAAATCGGCTTTCAATTATACCGATTTGGACGACCCTGGGAGAAGGACATCCATCTTCTGATTTATGTCGAAAGATGGGAGTCCTCTTTCGAAAATGAGCCCAATAGTGTCTCATCAAACATATAAACGGCGAGTGACTGACTCACTCGCAAATGCGCAGTAGAGACTTCCCTCTCTGTCCCACCCCCGCGTCAATACGCGATGACGGGGGGCGGGACAGAGAGGGAAACTGCGCCACCGAGGTTGCTACCGCCCCCCCCCCCCACTCGGAGTCGCCGCCGCCACCCCTCCACCCGGCCCGGGCCCTCTCTTCCCTTCTGAACTTACACATCCATTCGCCGAACGCAGCAACACACATCAGCTGAGCTGCCTCTTCCTTCTCTGCCTGTGTCCCGCCCTCACTGACGTTACATCACAGGAGGGCGGGGCCACAGGCAGAGAAGGAAGGGCCCACGGCAGCTCAGCTGATGTGCCTTGCTGCATTCGGCAAATGGATGTGTAAGTTCAGAAGCGAAGAGAGGGCCCGGGTCAGGTGGAGGGGTGGCGGCTGCAACTCCAAGGGGGGGGGGAGCGGTGGCGACCTCGCGGGGGGGGAGGGGAGGAAAACCCCAATACCAGCCCGTTTTTACGGGCTCAACGGCTAGTATCAACATAAACAGACAATTTTAAAACAAGTTCAGTTTACAAAACTCATATATTACTAATTAACATATCCATTTATTTTTTTCTGCAAATCTAAATCATACATTAACAAAATACAAAAATATTTGAAGGTGAATTTTGGTTTACCTAGATTTTAGATTAAGTAGCTGTTTTAGTCATCCTTGCTTTTGAAAAAGGAGCATCCTACCTATAAGGAAGATGAGATAAAATTCAGTTAGGATATCCAATGAAAAGCCATAAAATGTTCAAACCAGTAAACATGAGACAGTTCAATAAGTTTAGATGTTACAATGTTTACAATATTTGTTTTAAAGTAGAGGATCCAAGTGACGCTGTCTTCTCATTTTTAAAAGGCACAAAAGTAATTCACTGTAAATTATTTTATTTAGGGTTGCCACCTGACATGTCATAAGAAACAGGCTAATCCAGTCCAGAGTTTATCCTATTGCATGCATGGACTTGTAGTTTTAATTTTTCCTGGGATATTCAATGACATAATCAGAACTACAAGCCCATGCATGCAATAGGATAAACTCAGGACTTGGTTAACCTGTTCCTTATGACTAAGTGAGGTGTGAATCCTATTGTAAATACAAAAGTCTTGAGTATTGATTCACAAATTAGAGCTCAGAAAAACTATGAGGGAAAAAAATAGGTATCACAAACCAGATTTAAAAAAAAAAAAAAAAAACTCTTATTCCTTACTGAACTGGTAAAAAATATTGGAATTTATTAGAGTATTAAATATATTCAACTTTTACTATGAATTGCTTCCTATTTCATTTATTTAAATTTCACAATTCAAAGTTTCAAAATGGAGTGCATGTCCTGCGCGAAAGTATAGCATTTCACAACAGCACTATGCTTTTATGCAGGGTAGGTACAAACAGTGCAAGCACACCAGGCTCCACAGCTTGAAGGATCGCATAGTAGTTGCACTGCACCAATTTCAAAAGTTGCCCTTGTAGCATGGGCCATTTATAGCATAGAAGGTGGTTCGGCAAATAGACTCATTTCCTTTCTATACCAGCTCTCTAACCATGAGGACAGAAATCTACAGTGCTTCTTTTAGAGGCCAACCAAATTTTAGTTTCAGTTCCAGCGCCAAAACAGTCCAAAATCCTTTTTCTGTCCGGTTTCAGTTTCGGCCAAAAGGTTATTTTAATTTACAGTCATGCTTTCTGTTTCATCAAAAAATGACTATGTGTTTTGATGGGACAAAACTTTTGTGCTTTGCCCCATTTGTCCCTCCCTCCCCGCAAACAGGAGTTACTCCTCCTCCCAGACTGCCCCTGAGTGTCTCCCACCCCCACCTGTGGGCCCGCTTAGGCCCATCTTACAATCCCTGGTGATCTAGGAGTGTAGTTGAGGCAGGAGTGATTCCTAGTTACTCTTGCCCATTCTGGATCTGCTCTCAAAATGGCTGCCATGACTGGGAAATTGCTCCTGCCCCGACTTCACCACTAGACCTGCAGGGATTTGTAAGGTAGGTTTTTCTGGTGGGGGAGGGGGGGCTACTTTCTTTTTTTTTTTTTCTACTGCAATTGCAAGTAATGCTGTTATGATGTTGCAAAATAGTTTATATGGTAAATAAAGTCCTCCAAATAAATAGAAACATAGAAATATGACGGCAGATAAAGACCATAAGCTTTTTGATACAAAAACTTTTAGCAGAAATTTAAGTCTATAAATTTGGGATGATAAGCTCTTTAGGAATTAGCCTCTTTGTGGTGTTATGACGTCAGCTGTCACTGCAGTGTGGCACAAACTCACCCACTGTAAAAGCATTCTGGTTTTTAGTTTCAGTTTTCATTAGCTGTGGTCTATGTTTATGGAAGTAATTTTGCTTGGAAGTAAAATAAGGTCTTTCAATATTTAAATTATATTCTGGTTTGGATACTGTGAGTTTAGCAAAGGGATACAGCCTGCAAGTTCTGACAATCCCCAGTGGCCCTCACTGGTTCACATTCACACCACCAAACAAGTTTTTGGTTTCGGCTGAAACCGTGGCAGATTTGGTTTCAGTTGGCCTCTAGCTTGCATTTTCACTCATGAAAACAGGTAGGACACATGACCTATTTTTGGCTACAAAAAAACAACAAAGGGGAGGAAAAGACCTCACGAAACCGTGAGAAGCAAATGAAAAGCAGTGAGGTTATATCCAAGCTTTTCAAAAATGTGTTCTAGCTGAAATCTCTACATTAGAACAACAGAAACACATGAGACACTATAATTTGACGAAGACAGAGAAACAAGCATTAAGAGATCTTTCCACCAACAATGACACAGTCATCAAACCTGCAGATAAGGGTGGAGGGATCATTGCATTAGATAGACAAGATTATGTAGCAGAAATTGAGAGACAAATCCATGACCCTGAATATTACCTATCTCTAGATTCTGATCCCACAGAAGATCTACAAAAACATATCAAGGAGATTCTTCATTTTGCACACACTGCCGACTACATCACTCCAAAGGAAAAGGACTTCCTATTGGTTGAACATCCTACCATCCCAACCATTTACATTTTACCGAAGATACATAAGAATCCACATCATCCTCCAGGCAGACCAATCATATCAGCTAATGGCTCCATACTCCACCCTCTCTCCATATTCGTTGATCATTTTTTAAGACCATCGTTCCTGCCATTGCATCCTACATTCGAGACTCAACCTATATGATCAACTTGCTAGATGCTTTTGATGGCAATCTAACAGATACGATTTTAGTTACTCTAGATATAGAGTCTATGTATACAAACATTCCGCAACTAGAGGCCTTGTCCATTATAGATCACACACTTAAAGAAAGAATCACAATTAGTCGCATCTCTAATAGAGTTATCCTTGCATTAGCCACAATTGCTCTCACCAAACATTTTTTTGCATTTCAAGGTACATTCTTTCAACAAATCAAAGGCACGGCCATGGGTGCTTCCATGGCTCAAGACTTAGCAAATCTTTATGTGGTACATTTTGAAAATTTTTTCCTTAAGGATAACCCATTTGTTAAAGAAGTCAGATTTTATAAGCGCTATATAGACGACATTTTTATCATATGGAAAGGCTCCATTGCACGATTAGAAGAATTCCACACTTGGCTTAATTCCAGAACCAAAACTTAAAATTTCAAATGCAGCATCATCACACCACCATACCTTTTTTGGACATTCTGATACACAAAACTCCTTACTCAATTATCACTACCATTTATCGTAAACCCACTGACAAAAATACATATTTACATTTTGAAAGTTTCTATCAGCGCACGTTGAAACAACATCTCCCATTTTCACAGTTCCTGAGACTACGTAGACTATGCATGGATCTTGGGGGATTTTAAAGTCAAGGCAGCCAATATGTGCAAGAGATCTGCGGATAGAGGGTACCCAAGAAAAATCATAAAAGAGGGATACCACAAGGCATTATTCACCGAATGTGACACTCTGCTACAACCTCTAAGAAACAAACCAGCACCTGATCTTGTATACATACTGAAGTTCTCGCATCTATCCAACATGATCAAGAAGACCATTAAGAAACATTGGCTTATTTTGACAGTCCACCCATGTTTTAAGGAAAAAAATATAGTCTTTGCACAATCCAGAAATAAAAATGTAAGAGATTCTTGTTCCACCTACATTACAACAAATGATGCAAGCCCAGCAGAACATCATCCGTGTGGAAAATGCTCAGTCTTTAAACACTCCATGAACATCACAGAGTTTAAACACTCACAAACCGGAAAAAAGTATAATCTACGCCATCAATCAGACTGCAACACTAATCATGTCATCTATGCCATCATTTGTCCATGTAAAAAAAATGTACATTGGAAAAACTAAACAATCTGTCAAAACAAGAATAATAGAGCACAGGAGCTGCATTAAATGAAGAATTCTGTCTGCACCACTAACTGAACATTGCACGTCTTATAATCACTCCATCGATGATCTTCAATTTTTCGTTCTTAGACATTTTATCCAGAGATGACGCAAAGGGGACATTGATACAATTTTACTCAGAGAAGAACAAAAAAAACAAAGACTTGTTTTCTTTTTTTTAATAGTCTACAGCCCAATGGCCTTAATGCAGAGATAGACTACAATGTTTTTCTCTAATTGCTCTGTTGCCCACCATCTTATCCATCCTCATTTACTCTACTCCTACAGGATAAACAAACAGTCTCCCATGTGGTACTCCCTCACTCTAATATCAACATCTCGAATTAGCATTGTTTACACATATTTTATATATATGTTTTGGACTTATTTTGTTTTTTCAAGCATCACTGATGTTTTTGTGTTTAACTTGGGTTTTCTATTTAAGTTCTTATTGGTTTTATTCATTATCTTTTTACCATCATATATAAAGATAAACTTTTTTGTATTGTGACCACTTTAGCCAATTTTTATGTTTGTAAACAAGACATAAGTACACTTTTCACAAGATTTTGGTTGTTTAGGATCATTATACAATTATTACCTCATATTCACTCACTCTATTTAGCCAAATAGCCTCCCCGTTCAATAAATCCCTCCCAAGCACGATTACTGTGCCAGACTACTCCATCATCGCAGATAATTTGAAGCTACTTGGTGTCATTCTGGATTCCCACCTGTCCCTCGACATTCAAGTCTCGTCTATCACAAAAAGAATGTTCCTCTCCATGCAGTCACTGAAACGTATCAAGCAGTTCCTTCCATTTGACCTATTCCGGACTCTAACTCACTCTAGTATTGAGCCATTTTGACTACTGCAATGGGATTTACACTGGATGCAAAAAACACACCCTACGGAAACTCCAGACGGCGCAAAACACGGCAGCCAGATTGCTCTTTGGCAAATCCCAGTTTGAGTCAGCTAGACCATTAAAAGAGAAGCTCCACTGGCTCCCGATAAAAGAGCGTATTGAATTCAAAATTTGTGCTCTAACCCACAAGATCGTCTACGGAGTTGCTCCAGTTTATATGTTCAGCCTGATTGACCTCCCCCCAGATATTCCAGAAAACCGTCACGTACTTATCTTAATCTCCACTATCCTAACTGCTAGAACCTAAGATACAAATTGCTCTTCGCCTCCTTTTTTTGCTTCATGAGTCCTCGTTCCTGGAATGCCAAGACTTATCTATGTGAAAAAACTTACTCCTCTGCTTCTTAATTCCCTGTTGTCCCTCATTTGTCCTCCCTGTTGTCTCCCCCCCCCCCCAAGATGTTCCTTACTCTCTATTCCGCCATTGTATTAATATGTTGTTCCTTCCATACGTTGTTAGCCGCATAGAGCCTGCTATGTTGGAAATATGTGGGATACAAATGTTCTAAATAAATATAGATTTGTCAGTGCCTGTTGCGTTCTCTTAAATATTTGAAGTGATTTTTATTAGCGCTACAAAGTTTTTACTTTCTTTTAGTAGCCCATTCGTTCTTTACTTTTATATGGACTGCTTTGATAATTTTAGCAACAACATTCTTTGGCGCCTTTTTTTTTTTTTTTTTTTTAAAGAATATGACGTAAGCATCCCTCCAACCAATTACTATACAATGTCCTAATATCATCAACACTGTATAGGCAATCATGAAATAAACCTTTTTATATGCCATCTTTATGCATTCCTCATTTCCAATTCGTTCTACGTCGTCTCTCTTTTTTCATTTTTGTTTAGATTTCACAAACTCAAGGTTCAATAAGCTGTACACTTTCACCTTCCACTAACATGTAATTACCATCCACACAAATCTTATCCTCATATCAAAAACTACTGTTTTCTTAGTATCATCATCTGTTTCCTGTGATTATCATTTTTTGGTTTTTAAGCAATGATACACACATGCATGCAATTATTTATCTATTTTTATCCAGAAGGACTTCACATCCAGATTCTTGAAAAAAATTTTTTTCCTGTTGTCAAGAGTTATATTATAAACACCAGAGGTAACAATAGACTCCTTATATATTTTGATACTTAGAACTGTTTATCCATTTCTCAAATATTAACAGTTGATCCATTAATTTGTTCATCATGCACTCTTTTATTGTATTTTATCATTATTACCTTCAATTGTTCAATCACATCATAAATTTGCACAATTTTCATGCTGTATAGTTGCACATAACATGCGCTATTATTATCTTTACTTTTATTTTATTTCATTTTTATGTACTTCTTGAATCTTCACACACTTATGTCTGTATTAATTTAAATGTTACGTCATGTGTTTATATATGCTTTTCATTGTTTTTTAATTGCACATAACATGATTAGACGCATTTTTACACACACGTCTGTAGTTATAAACTTAAATGTAGCATCATGTGTTTTTATATGTTTCCATATGCTCTTTATATGCTTTTGATATGTTTCATTATGCATTCAAGTTTCAGTATTTAATAATTTTTACATAAATGTTCCTATTTATACATATTTGCATACACGAGTTTTTTCTATATTTTGTTTACAATTTATCCATCCTATTATCTCAGAAAACACATTATATATGTTTATGTCTGTTTTTCATGTAGATTTATCAAGACCCTGAGCAGGCCTTCGAGCCGAAACATGCCATGTGGGTTCGTTTTAAGCATTTTCAATAAAGACTCTTTTGTTATCCTCCTTGCATTCACCTCACTAGTTTTCTTTTGCTATAGCATATAAAACAGCATACTTTTCTTTTATGGTTTTAAACATAGTAACATAACATAGTAGGTGACGGCAGAAAAAGACCCGTACGGTCCATCCAGTCTGCCCTACAAGATAAACTCGTATGTGCTACTTTACGTGTATACCCGACTTTGATTTGTAACATAGTAGATGACGGCAGAAAAAGACCTGCACGGTCCATCCAGTCTGCCCTACAAGATAAACTCGTATGTGCTACTTTACGTGTATACCCGACTTTGATTGTAACATAGTAGATGACGGCAGAAAAAGACCTGCACGGTCCATCCAGTCTGCCCAACAAGATAAACTCGTATGTGCTACTTTTTGTGTATACCTTACCTTGATTTGTACCTGTCCTTTTCAGGGCACAGACCGTAGAAGTCTGCCCAGCACTATCCCTGCCTCCCAACCACCAGCCCCGCCTCCCACCACCGGTTCTGGCACAGACCGTATAAGTTTGCCCAGCACCATCCCCACCTCCCAACCACCAGTCCCGCCTCCCACCACCGGCTCTGGCACAGACCGTGTAAGTCTGCCCAGCACCATCCCCGCCTCCCGCCACTGGCTCTGCCACCCAATCTCGGCTAAGCTCCTTAGGATCCATTCCTTCTGAACAGGATTCCTTTATGTTTATCCCATGCATGTTTGAATTCTGTTACCGTTTTCATTTCCACCACATCCCGCGGGAGGGCATTCCAAGCATCCACTACTCTCTCTGTGAAAAAATACTTCCTGACATTTTTCTTACAATCTCCAGATTCA
Organism: Microcaecilia unicolor; assembly: GCF_901765095.1. Classification (NCBI taxonomy): domain Eukaryota; kingdom Metazoa; phylum Chordata; class Amphibia; order Gymnophiona; family Siphonopidae; genus Microcaecilia; species Microcaecilia unicolor. Next base: position 38,130,458 of record NC_044039.1, read on the forward strand.
GGACCTCCCTACATTATCTTTTAGCACACAACTTTCACAAAACACAAATTGGATTTGGCTGCCTTTAAAAGTCAGTCAGGACTTCTGGGCAAGTTTAACGATACCCTTGTTAAACAGGAGTCTAATGCAAACCTTTACAGGACTGGGATCGTGTTAATTTGTGCCAGTTGCTTAAATAATTCCAGTGTCTGTCTGGTTAGAGAAACAGAATCCATCTGAGTCCATCATAATCCTAAACAGGGTCCATCTGGAATGGAAAATATTTTTCAGTATTAAGTAGAGTTGAGAATGCTAAAATTCTCAGGGACTTTTGTTTCAGACCATTTTCTCCCATGAAATAACAGAAGTCCTGGCAAGGGAATTAAATTTGTTTTTGATTCACAGAAGCAGTTCCAGCACTTTTGAGTTATACTTTTAAGCAAAAAAAACTTCAGCTCAGATCTTAACACAACCTATCTATGGTGCTGCTCTGGTGTTTTTGAGCACATACAGCAACAGAAAAAAATAATCTTACACCATTTGCCAACATATCTAGTTTCAAGGGGGCCCTAGTTTAAAATTAGAGAGCAAGGTGAGCAGTCATTCACACAACATAAACTGCTTCTCACTATTCCCCAAACCAAAATATATATGGTGCCTTAACAGTTATTGCTTTCTCAGTAGTGACCTCATGTTCCCAGTGTTTCCCAAGTCAAATGTAGCCTGGAAAGAGAACTTTAATATCATAACCATGAAGCCACAAGATATAAAGAGAATGACAACTTACCTTAAAAAGAGAAAAATAAGCAGCTCAACATTTAAACTAAAACCATGAGATGTAAAAGACTATTTGCTTGTAAGAGTTATTGGAAGAGGAATTGATGGTAAGGAAAATGTCTATTGCTGATTTCCCTTAGTGCCGACTTCTGGTTTTTTTTCGGGGGGGGGGGGGGTTGTTTGTTTTTGACTCACTCTGTTCTAGGTTTTCTGTAGGATCTGCCAGTATTGTGTGAGATTTTAATGAGATTTTCAGGATTTGTATACATGTAGACACACAATAACTGGTACCTGTAATAACATACGTTTTAGCAAGCTTAAATCCAGATGTCTTAATCAATACAAGTCCATCTACACATTCTTTTGTATGAGTACTCATAAAGCTTCTTCCTTTTGGTTTTAGTTTTAATGTTGAGCTGCTAGTTTTCCTCTTTTTAAAGGTAAGTTGTCTTACATCTCATTGATGGGTTATCTTCAAGCAAGTGCTATTGTACATGTTTAATAAAGGACTTGTGCTTTTATCCTGGGCTATCACATTGGTCATTCCCACCCTCTTTCAATTGTCCCCCAATTTTACCATGGGGCTCATTTTCAAAGCACTTAGACTTACAAAGTTGCTGTCAAACATGTGAGTTCTTGTATCCAAGTAGAGCGCTGGCTGAGCCGGTACTCGGACCAGATTCTGCTTGGTGGCCGGACAACCCCGGGTTTCATCTGCGCTGACCGCCATTCCCCAGAGGTTGAGCCCCTAGGTGCGGGCGGCCTGCAGGACTTACAAGACAGGGCTGGAAACGAGGTGGTGAATGTATCGGCCAGGCAGGCAGCAGGCAACAGAGTAATCCAGGTACAGGCAGTGTCAATAGACAGGCAGCAGGCAGGAAAGTAATCCAAGTACAGGCAAAGTCAATAGGCAGGCAGCAGGCTAGAGAGTAATCCAGGTACAGGCAAAGCCAGTAACAAGGGACAAAGTAGAGAAGAAGCAACCAACAGAGCAAAGTAAACACCTACCAAAGTAGAAGCCGAAGCATGGAGGCAGGGAAGGGTTCCACAGAAATAGTGCTGGCATCAGACTTTAACTGGAAACAACTGAGAAGGAGAGTAAGGGAAGCAGCCAGGCATCCAATAGGGAAAGAGCAGAGGAGGCAAGGGAGAGCCCATAGGTTAAGGGCTGAGAGATGGACAAGCAGGACACCAGTCATGGGGAGCCAATCCCCATGGAGCAAGAAGGCAGGGCAGAGATGCTGTTGAAGGGAACCCTGGCCCTACAGCCAGAAGCGGAGCCAGATTGATGGTGCGGGGGGAGCGAGAGTGGACTTCTGCTGGTGCCGGCGCACATTTTCAGTGCAACACGACAAAAAAAAAAAAAATAGGTGCCGGCAGAACTCCATTTGGGGGAGCGGCCACTCCCCTGGCGCCCTACCTAGCTATGCCACTGCCTACAGCGATAGAGGGAGCGCCATGACAGTTGCATAGGCTTCTATGGAACTTTGTAAGTCTGTGTTTTGAAAATGAGCCCCATATTGGCTATCTTTACTTCCATTTTCATCTTAGCTTTCCTGACAGCTTTTCCAGCTTCTCTTTGGTTTTGCTGGTATTTTTGCCTGTCTTCCTCTATCTGAAAATGGTCTTGTTATTTATGAGGCTAACTTCTCCCTTACCTTTTCAGCTACTACATTTGAGAATCAAAGAGGCCTTCTTGTTGCGTCTTACTTTTATGTACTTTTCTAACATAAAGGTTTGGCAGCTTTAAAAATAACTATCAGTTTTGCCCACTGCTGTTCTACTTCCTTCAGGTTGTTCCCATTAAACTATAATTGGTCCTTGAGATATTTGTTCTTGAGATATTCCCCATCTTGACAAAGTTAGTTCTTTGAATGTCTAGAATCTTCAGTCTTGAATCCTGTGTCTTAATGTTGAACCACACCATTCAGTGATCACCCACCATAACATCATAACACGTTCCCCTTTGTAAGCACTAGGTCCAGAACAGCTCCATCCTGCATGGGTTCCATTACTAACTCCTGGAACAGTTTCTTCCGGTAGAAAATCTATGATCCCCGTGCTTCTAGACAACTCCAAAAAAGCAGGAACACCCCAATCAACATCACGCATATTAAAATCACCTATTAGTAGTATTCACCTCTCAGAGTTACTTGGGAATGTTTTCAATTAAATCTCAGTCTATTTCTTCTGACTTGTGAAGGAGGCCTGTATATCACACTAGTGTAAATACATTTTCTATTCCCTCTTTCCAAATTAACCCACAGGCTTCTTCCTTACCCCATATATCCTGCAAGTTTGTCACTTTAATATTATTCTTAACATCTATAAGGGGTTCAACAATGTCCAAATTCCATATTCCTTAATCCAAGGCCCAGCTTTCCTCAGTGTGGTGGGGTGGATTGGCCCTGGGCAGACTCGTATGTGAAAAATGGCAATTGGCATATTTAATAACATCAAACTTCTACTACTGGCATCACTCATGAACTAGATTAAAAAAAAAATCAATAAAGCAACTCATACAGAGAGGAAACAAGTTAGTACAGATGGACAGGTTTAGGCCAAAAGTAGTTGGTTCTGAGGTTTTTTTTCTCGTCAGAATAGTGTAGTGTGTGCCTGCAGTTATGACACTCCACTCAGTTTGTATACAAGTCAAATCTGTATGTGCGAGCTGAAGTGTTAAACAGTACTTTAATCTCATTTTAAAAATGTCAGCAGTGGATTAGTCAAAATGTCTCTTGCTAACCAGGTTACCAATGTCTGAACTCCTCAACTCTTAGGACAGGACCCAGACAACTCATGCCCCTCTCTGCAGGCTTAGACTTACATTTACATTTAATTCTGTGGCGCAAGCTCACCCACTTGGAAGTCCAGCGGTAGTTCCCACTCCAGAGCACCCAATTTCCAATGCTACAAAATATTTTTCTAGCACCGGTGTTTACCCGGTGTAATCAGACAATGCCACACGCTGCCTGGTTACCACCAACCTCAACTGGTGTCAGTAAGTGCTCCCCCACAAAATGACTGCGTGTCGACTGCATCATTTGTCACACGGCTATTTCTCTTTTTTTTTTAAAGCCTTTTACTAAGCTGCGGTAAAAGGGGGCCTTAGTGCAAATCAAAAACACACACAGACGCCAGCACAGGCCCCCTTTTGCCGCAGCTTAGTAAAAGGTCCCTAAAAGCTGTGTTGTCTATGTTGCAACCAAGGCGAGGGATACTTTTTAAACATGTATATTCTGTATAGGAATCTTTAGCAATCCAGCTTGTTCTCTTTTCTCAACTGGATATGTTCTGTTGCCCTAAAATATTACGTGTTCAATTTTCATGTGGGAGGCGGGGTTGTGACATTTGTATGTTTGAGTTGGTACTTGACATCTAGAGGTGGCCAGTTCAAATCCCAACTGCTGCTCCTTGTGATCTTGGGCAAGTCACTTAACCCTCCATTGCCTCAGGTACAAATTTAGATTGTGATCCCTCCAGGGACAGAGAAATACCCAGTGTACCTAAATGTAACTCACCTTCAGCTACTACTGAAAAAGGTGTGAGCAAAATCTAAATAAATTTAATGGTATGGTAAACTTCGAAGTGTCTATTTGCAGGCTTCTGTGTTACTTTGAATGGTATCTGCCACTGGAGAGAGGCATTTGCTGGGGGAAGACAGATAAGAGGGAAAGTGTGCCAGGAGGGGGAGAGAAATGAAAATGTGTTGCCTTGCTGAACTTGCTGCTTGATACCTCAGATCCCAGATGAATTTTAAGAGGTTTAAATCTGGTCTAAAACCATAGAAACATGACGACACATACAGGCCATATTGCCCATCCAGCCTGCCCATCCTCTGAACCCCTAACTCTTTCCTTTTCCTAGTGATCCCACTTGCTTATCCCTACCTTTTAAATTCTGACACAGTCCTTGACTCTACAACATCCACTGGAGGCCATTCCATGCTTCCACCACCCTTTCCGGTGAAATAATAATTTCTTAGAGTACTCCTAAACCTAGTCCCGTATGCCCCTTGTTCCAGAGCTCTCCTTCAGATGAAAAAGGTTATTTTCCTGTACATAAATACCCTTGAGATATTTAAACATCTCCTATCTGTCCCTCTCTCCCAGCATATACATGTTGAAGTTCATAAGCCTGTCCCTATAGTTTTTGTGTTCAAGACCGCTTACTAATTTGTAGCCGCCCTCTGGACCGACTCTATCCTGTTTATATCTTTTCGTAAGTGCGGTTTCCAGAACTGCACACAGTACTCTAAATGGGGCCTCACCAGAGACTTATACAATGGCACTATCACCTCCTTTTTCCTGATAGTCATCCCTCTTTTTATGCACCCAAGCATCCTTCTGGCTTTGACCGTTGCTTTTTCTACCTGTTTGGAAGCTTTAAGGTCATCAGACACATCACCCTCCAAGTCCCCGCTCTTCATTCGTACACTGAAGCACTTCACCCCCATACTGTACCGTTCCCTCGGATTCTTGCAAACCCAAATGCATGACCCTGCATTTTTTGGGATTAAATCTTAGTTGCCAAATATTGACCCATTCCTCCAGCTTCGCTGGGTCCTTCCTCATGTCATTCACACCCTCCAGGGTGTCCACCCTGTTGCAGAGTTTGGTATCATTCGCAAAGAGACAAACCTTACCATACAGCCCTTCCGCAATATCGCTCAAAAAGACGTTAAAAAGAGCTGGCCCAAGGACCGATCTCTGCAGTACTCCACTGACATCCTTTTCTTCAGAGCAAGTTCTATTTACCACTACCTTCTGCCTCCTTCCATTCAACCAATTTTTAACCCAATCAGTGACTCTAGGTCCCTAACCGAGGGCACTCATTTATTTACATAAGTACTGCCACACTAGGAAAAGACCAAAGGTCCATCAAGCCCAGCACTCTATCTCCGACAGCGGCCAATCCGGCCCCAAGAACCTGGCAAAAACCCAAAATTTAATAACGATCAATGACTTTTCTTCAGGAATCTGTCCAGACCCCCTTTAAACTCAGCAAGGCCAGCTGCCGTCACTACCTTCTCCAGCAATGAGTTCCAGAGTCTAACCACGCGCTGAGTAAGAAAAAACTTCTTCTCCGATTTGTTTATCAGTCACCTATGCGAACTGTGTCAAAGGCTTTGCTGAAATCCAAGTACACCACATCAAGCAGCCTTCCCACATCCAACTGTTTGGTCACCCAGTCGAGAAGTCAGTCAGATTTGTCTGACATGACCTGCCACTAGTGAAGCCATGCTGCCTCAGGTCCTCATGGCCATTTAGTTCAAGAAATCTCACAATCCCCCGCTTTAGTAGAGTTTCTATTAGCTTACTCACCACCGAGGTCAGACTGACAGGTCTGTTAATTCCCAACCTCCTCCTTACGTTCCACTCTTGTGCAAAGGAACCACATTCCTCTTCTCCAGTCCTCCGGGACCACTCCAGTTTCTAAGGAAGCATTGAAGGAGGTCAGTCAGTGGAGCAGCAAGAACCTCTCCGAGTTCCTTGAGCAACCTCGGGTGTTTCCCATCAGGCTCCATCGCTCTGTCTACTTTTAGTTTGGTTAGCTCCTCATGAAAACAGTCCTCCGTAAACAGGTCTTGGTCTACCATACATCCATCCCCTTTAGCCTTTGTTTTCTGTAGTCCTACCCACGGCCTTTCATCCATGAACACAGAGCAGAAATAATTGTTAAGCAGTTCAGCTTTATCCTTATCCTCTTCCACATATTTCTCTCCGTCAGCTTTGAGCCTCACAATGCTATTACGGCACTTCCTCTTGTCACTTACATATCTGAAAAAGGTCTTAACCCCCAATTTTACCGTATTAGTTATCTTTTCTTCCATTTGCCGCTTCACTTTCCTGATAGCTTTTCCAGCTTCTCTTCACGTATTCAGGTATTCTTTCCTGTCTTCATCTTATAACGTGCAAAGGCTAACCTCCTTTCCCCTTATCTTTTCATCTACTACAAGTATCAGAGCGACCTTCTTTTCCTTTTATGTAATTTTCTAATAAATGGGTTAGTTGCCTTTAATATTGCTCCTTTCAGTCTTGTCCATCGCTGTTCTATATCCTTCAGCTGTTCCCATCCTACTAACTGTACCTTGAGAAATTCCCCCATCTCAGCAGTTAGTTCCTTTGCAATCCTGGACCTTCAATCTCAAAATGAACCTTCTCTCTCCCATTTTAATATTGAACCAAACCATTCGATGATCACTAGATGCCAAATGGTCTCCCACCTTAACGTCAGAAACGTTCTCTCCATTCGCAAAGCACCATGTCCAGACTAGCTCCATCCCGTGTCGGTTCTGTTACCCACTGCCGAAACAATTCTTCCTGTAGGGAATCCAAGATCTCTTTGCTCTAGACAACCCACAGGAGGGACACCCCAATCAACATCCAGCATATTGAAGTCACCTATCCTAGCTATCTTATACAGTTGTGGATGTTATGAAAATATGATTGACAGTGTTTTATGCATGGGGGTGGGTTTTGAAAGGGATTTTGTGACTCATTTTGTAGCCCAAACTGTCGCTAAAACCCAAGAAGCCAAGGGGGTGTCCAGACATGGCATAAGAAACAAGGGCTGCAAGAGGATGGTGAAAGGTTTCAGCTCAGAAGCAGAGGCGAAATAAGAAAAAAGTAGGAACTCTCCAGGGTGGTAGGATTTGAAACTCAGAGTGGAGCAGGAGATCAACTTACTGGAGACAGAAGTGGGTGAGGAGACCTGCACCTCGAGAAGTGGACGGATAGAGGAGATCTGGTCCATGGACAAGTTCAGTGGTTAGGGACAAGCCCGGCAAGACATTACAGAGTGACAAAAAGATCATCCCCATGTTGTTCTGCCACGCAGGATGGAACAGCACTTTTAAGCAAAGGAAGAAACCGTGGATGTGATGAAAGGATTCAGATGTCAATCACTTTTGATGTATTTTTCCCAGTTACTACTTACAAAAATTGTTCACATGTTTTTTTTTCCCTGTTAGGCAAATTGAACAGTTTGTTGTTGTTTTTTTTATAAAAACCCAGTGCGTGAGTGAAATTCTTGGAGTTGCTCTAGCTGAGAGACTTGAGTGGTGGTAGCGAAATCCCCCAGCCTACTGGGATTTAGTCTGGTCTATGCCCAGCTCATCACCTAAGACTTTTTGTATATTCTGGTCCAGGTGACTGTGCCAAGAATAGTAATGAGTAGGAACAGGGTTACAAAAAAAGATTCACAATGTAGCTGCATGTCGGATTATGAGCAGTAGACTGTCAGAGTATATTACTCCACAGCTTGGCTTTTTACACTAGCTGTCAGTTTAATGGTGAATTAAGCTTAAAGATTATATTCAAAAAACTGTTACTCAATGTGGCCTTCTGTATTTTTCATTGCCCTGGTTTTGCTCTGCAATCAGCCTTTTAAAGTTTATCAATACCATCAGTAAGGTATTACAAAAATTAAATTCAAATCACAAGTTATTTTTACTTCAAGGCTGGAACGCGAATACTTTTCCAGAGACTTTGTGATTTGAACAAATAATTTATCGCTCTGGAAAAAAAGAGGTTAAAGCCTTCTGTTTTTTGACAGGCTTTTAAAATAACTTAAAAAAAAATCTAATCAGTCTTGCTGAATGCTTATCTGAATTTAGTCTAGGTTAAACTTGTTTTGTTTTATTTTTATTACTACTTTTTGGTTGCAAACTGCCTAGAACACTTGATGATATGCAGCATAGAAATATTTTAAATAAAATTAGAGGGCAGATCTGTTCCTGTCTATGGAATGGTCATGTGACTTGTGTCAATTTCTATCTCGGAAAAATAAAGTTACTAGGTTTAACACTCTGAGCAGTAATAAAACCATAGAATAAGCATTTTAATAACAGTACATACAAACATATAGAAAGTGTAACATTGGTCCTACACTCTCCTCCCTCCCAACACATACATTTCCTTTGTGAAGAGGCATCTTTGCTCTGTCCTGTGCTCCACTTCTCCAAAATCATTTATCAGCTTTGAAAAATGTAAAAGTCTGATATCTCAGCAAAGGATAGCTCTACTAAATTTTGTGTGAGATATACGTCCATCCATTTCAAATGGAGACACAAATTGCATGCATTTTGAGAAAACAGCTCTCCCTCTCCCCTACTTTTTGTTGTTCGCACAATCAATTCCCTACTTGGTGTTAGCACATGAGCCCTTACCGCCTACAAAACAGGTGGCAATAGGGGTTCACGCACTAATGGGAAAATTAGTACGTGCCCATTATTAAAGAAAATAGAAAAATTGGCAGTAAAAATGACCTTAGCATGTGGGAATGAGCCATGTAAGGACACACCATGGCCACTTACCACAGTTTGGTAAAAGGGCCTCAATATTTGTTACAGCTAACGCTAACCTTTCCAAGAAGTGCTGGGACAGGAGTTGGAAGGAAGGAGGAACTCATATACTGCTGTGGGGAAAACGCAAAGTTATTCACTTGTAGCAGGTGTTCTCAGAGGACAGCAAGCTAGGTAGTCTCACATGTGAGCAGTCATCTGATGGAGCTTGGTACAGATGCTGACTAGTGTAGTTTCAAGAAAATTTTAGAAGCATCCCACAGTGCATGAGTGGGTGCCTTCCTGCCCGACGTCCCTCAGACAGATAATATAGCTAAAGCAATTCCTAGGGGAGGCATGAGGGTATACCTGGCCTACTGTCCTCGGAGAACACCTGCTACAGGTAACTTCGCTTTCTCCGAGGACAAAGCAGGCCCACTTGTATTCTCACATATGGGAATCCCTAGCTACCAGACTCACCAAAAAACAATGCTAGGACAATAGGTACTTGAAATGTCGAGACCTCGAAGCCAACCTGAAACTATATACATACTAGTTGTGAAGGTACAGCCTGGAACATAAAAAAACTGGGCCTAGGAGGGTGGAGTTGGATTCTAGTCACCAAACAGATTCTGCAGGACTGTCTGATCGAACCGGCCATCACTCTGGGTATCCTGTTCAAGGTAAAAGTGAGATGTGAATGTGTAGACCGAAAACCACATTGTAGCTTTGCAAATCTACTCTATGGTCTCAAGTGGGCTACTGACAAAGCTGTGGCTCTGACATTATGAGCCTTGACATGACCCTCAAGAGTCAGCCCAGGGCAAAAGTAAAGGAGATGCAATTTGCTAGCTAACTGGAAGTTTTGCATTTGCCGATGGCTACCCCCATCCTGTTTGGATCAAAAGAAACAAAAAGCTGGGTTGACTGTCTGTGGGCTTTAGTCCACTCCAGATAGAAAGCTAAGACTCAACTGCAGTCTAAGGTATGCAGTACGCTTTCGCCAGGATGGGCATGTGGTTTTGGGAAAAATGTTGGCAGAACAATTGACTAGTTAAGATGGAACTCTGACACTACCTTAGAAAGGAATTTGAGTGCGTGTGAAGAACTACTCTATTATGATGAAACTTAGGGTAAAGTGAATCAGCTGCTGGGGCCTGAAGCTCACTATCCCTGCGAGTTGAAGTGACTACCACCACAAAGACAACTTTCCAAGTCAGATACTTCAGATGACAAGAAGTTAAGCGGCTCAAAAGGAGCTTTCATCAGTTGGTTGAGAACAACATTGAGATCCTATGACACAGTGGAAGGTTAGCAGGGGGGGGGGGGGGGGGGGTTGTCAACAGCAAACCTCTCATAAAATGACCAACTAGAGACTGTATATAGATGGGCTTACTCCTACACAAGAGATAGTAAGCGCTGATTGCACTGAAATGAGCTCTTACAGAGTTGGTTGTCAAACAAGACTCGGAGAGGTGCAGGAGGTATTCAAGCAGTTTTTGTGTAAGACAAGTAAGAGGATCTAGGGTCTTGCCCTCACACCAGATAGCAAACATCTTCCACTTAAAAGAATAACACCTCTTAGTGGAGTCTTTCCTGGAAGCAAGCAAGATTCTGTAGACATCCTCAAGCAGATTCAAGGAATGAAATTCTGTGCTCTCAACATCCAGGTCATGAGGGCCAGAGACTGGAGTTAGAGATGAAGAAGGGCGACTATAATAATATGAGGAAAATGCTTAAAAAGAAACAAAGATCGTCTGCAAAGGTTAAGAAACTCAATCACGCGTGGACATTATTCAAAAATACCATCTTGGAAGCCCAGTTCAGATGCATTCCACGTATTTGCGAAGGTGGAAAGAAGAGAAAACATCAGCCAGCATGGTTAAAAGGTGAAGTAAAAGAGGCCATTACAGCCAAAAGATTGTCCTTCAAAAGAATGGAAAAAGGACCCATACGAAAAAAATAAGAAGCAACATACGCACTGGCAAGTCAGATGCAAAGCATTAATAAAGAAGGCTAAATGAGAATATGAAGAGAAACTTGCCACAGAGGCTAAAACTCGAAATAACAACTTTTTCAGGTACAGAAGGAGAAAGCCTGTGAGGGAATCCATGGGACCGTTAGATCACGAAGGAGCAAAAGGGGCGCTCATGGAGGACAAGACCATAGTGGAGAAACTGAATGAATTCTTTGCTTCTGTCTTTATGGAAGAAGATGCAAGAGATCTGCCTATATCGGAAATGGTTTTCAAGGGTGATGATGCGAAGGAATTTGAAAGAAATAATCAGTGAACCTGGAAGATATACTGAGCCAAACTGACAAATTAAAGAGTAGTAAATCACCTGGACCGGATGGCACACATTCAAAGGTACTCAAAGAACTCAAGTATGAAATTGCTGATCTGCTATTAGTAATATGTAACCTGTCGATAAAATCATCCATAGTACCAGAAGACTGGAGGGTGGCCAATATGATGCCGATTTTTAAAAAGGGTTTTAGGGGTGATCCGGGAAATTATAGACCTCTAAGCCCGACATCAGTGCAGGGCAAAATAGTGGAAACTATTATAAAGCATAAAATTATAGAACATGTAGACAAGCATGGTTTAATGGGACAGAGACAGCATGGGTTCAGCCGAGGGAAGTCTTGCCTTACCAACATGCTTCATTTCTTTGAAGGCGTGAATCAACATGTGGATAAAGGTGAGCCGGTTGATGTAGTGCATCTAGATTTTCATAAAGCTTTCGATAAAGTTCCTCATGAGAGACTCCTGAGAAAAATAAAGAATCATGGGATAGGAGGCAAGGTTCTGGTGTGGATTAGGAATCAGTTATTGGACAGAAAACAGAGGGTAGGGTTAAATGGTCATTTCTCTCCATGGAGGAGAGCGAACAGTGGAGTGCCTCAGGAATCTGTACCATTTAACATATTTATAAATGATATGGAAATCGGAACGAGTGAGGTGATCAAATTTGCAGATGATACAAAACTATTCAAGGTTGTTAAAACACGTGCGGACTGCAAAATACTGCAGGAATACCTTAGGAAATTGGAAGACCGGGTATCCAAATGGCAGATGAAATTTAATGTGGACAAATGCAAGGTGATGCACATCGGAAAGAATAATCCGAATCTAGGGTCCACCTTGGGGGGAGGGGGGGGGTCAGCGCTCAAGGAAAAGATCTGGTCGTCATTGTAGATAATACACTGAAATCTTCTACTCAGTGTGCGGCGGCAGCCAAAAAATGAAACAGGATGCTAGGAATTATTAGGAAATGGATTATGAATAAGATCGAAAATACTAAAATGCCTTCGTATTGCTCCATGGTGCATCTGTACCTCAAGTATTGTATTCAGTTCTGGTCGCCATATCTCAAAAAATATATACCGGAATTAGAAAAGGTCCAAAGAAGAGCAACCTAAATGATAAAGGGGATGGAAATCCTCTCATATGAGGAAAGGCTAAAGAGATTAGGGCTCTTCTACTTGGAAAAGAGATGGATGAGGGGAGATATGATTGAGGTCTACAAAATCCTGAGTGGTGTAGAACAAGTGGAAGTAAAATTGATTTTTTACTCATTCCAAAAGTACAAAGACTACGGGACACTTGAGGAAGTTACATGAAAATACTTTTAAAACAAATAGGAGGAAATATTTTTTCACTTAATGAATAGTTAAGCTCTGGAACTCTTTGCCAGAGGAGGTGGTAACAGCGGTTAGTGTATCTGGGTTTTAAAAAGGTTTAGACAAATTCCTGGAGGAAAAGTCCATAGTCTGCTATTGAGACAGACATGGAAGGCATGTAGTATGGGATTTGTAGTATGGAGTGTTGCCACTATTTGGATTTCTGCCAGGTACTTGTGACCTGGCTTGGCAACTGTTTGTAAAACAGGATACTGGGCTAGATGGACCATTGGTCTGACCCAGTATGGCTACTCTTATGTTCTTACGTAAGTGATCCATCATTCGGAGATACATAAACCTTTATTCGTGCAAATAGCAATCTCTTTGCTTCGCCCGACACTGGCTGTGTTTCGCCCAAAAGGGCTGCCTCAGGGGCTATACTGTGGACTTTACTGGCAAACAAATATATAGAATCTAGGTGCAATATCTGTAATTTAAAATACCAAGGGCAAAATGGCATAGTGCCTATATGTTACATGCTTTAAAACACACACACACCTACTTGGCCACATATTGGTGACCTATTATAACACAGTCTTTATGCACATTTTGCAAAATGAAGCCAACCAAAGTTATGACAGTTTTCTTGTCACAGGACAGTCAGCAAGAAGCACAGAGCCAGAAGCAGGTACAGAAAAGATTAAGAGCCAGGAGACAATAATCCTCACAGAAATGGGTGAGCTAGATAAGGTCATACAAAGATGGGGGAAATAAATCGCCCAGGTAATGTCAAATAAAGGCTCATAGCGTTGTTGCCCAGTAAACATGCGCGTCTGGTTTCTCTTACATATGCACACACCTCTGGAACGCACTACCAAAAGACTTGAAAACCACGAACATTCTTCTAAACTTCCAAAAAAACTAAAGACTCACCTTTTCAGAAAGGCATACCTCACAGATCCAACATAGTCACCAAAACTTGAAATACAGCACCGAAAATAGGAAATGAACAACACCAAATTCCCTGCCGCAGGATCCTACCCCTTGTGATCTGCTTGGGACGGTCCTTAATTGATCTATTTTACTATATTTCACACTTTCTAACTGCTTACCCCGGGGGCCATTACTACCTCTCCGGAATTATGTAAGCCACATTGAACCTACCAATGGGTAACATAGTAGATGACGGCAGAAAAAGACCTGCACGGTCCATCGAGTCTGCCCAACAAGATAACTCATATTTGCTGCTTTTTGTGTATACCCTACTTTGATTTGTACCTGTGCTCTTCAGGGCACAGACCGTAAAAGTCTGCCCAGCACTATCCCCGCCTCCCAACCACCAGCCCCGCCTCCCAACCACCGGCTCTGGCACAGACCGTATAAGTCTGCCCAGCACTATCCTCACCTCCCAACCACCAGCCCCGCTTCCCACCACCGGCTCTGGCACAGACCGTATAAGTCTGCCCAGCACTATCCCCGCCTCCCAACCACCAGCCCCGCCTCCCGATCTTGACTAAGCTCCTGAGGATCCATTCCTTCGGCACAGGATTCCTTTATGCTTATCCCACGCATGTTTGAATTCCGTTACCGTTTTCATCTCCACCACCTCCCGCGGGAGGGCATTCCAAGCATCCACCCCCCTCTCCGTGACAAAATACTTCCTGACATTTTTCTTGAGTCTGCCCCCCTTCAATCTCATTTCATGCCCTCTCGTTCTACCGCCTTCCCATCTCCGGAAAAAGTTCGTTTGCGGATTAATACCTTTCAAATATTTGAACGTCTGTATCATATCACCCCTGTTTCTCCTTTCCTCCAGGGTATACATGTTCAGGTCAGCAAGTCTCTCCTCATACGTCTTGTAACGCAAATCCCATACCATTCTCGTAGCTTTTCTTTGCACCGCTTCAATTCAATGTGGGATACAAATGTAACAAATAAAATAAAAGGTTGGTTGCAAATGAACTGGAAGTCCCAGAAGCGCAGGTGGAAATAGCAGGCTAAAAATACAAGTTAAAAAAAACGGAAAATCAAGTTGGATGCATTCCTGGAAGTTAATGGTATTATTGATCACTAAGACTTACTGACATTCTGATTGAATGGCACTGATCCAGAAATTTGCTTGAAAAATCAGGAATTGTTTACTTGGGACAAATAACCTAGTTAAGATCTGCCTGTTGTGTTTGGCTTCCTGTTATCCTTCAGCACAAAATAATTAGCCGACAGAGGTAATCTGAGAATTGCTGAATTTCATGAATTAGACTCTTCTTCCAATCTAAACAGCACATGACAAATTGATTGAAAGGGTTATACAGACAGAAAGCCCCACCACAACAATTAAGATGATTTTAGTTCCATGACAAAGTGACAGCCATTTACAACAACTAGGAAGTACAATACAACATACAAATGAAAAATAAAGTGCTTAAGTATAAAAAAGGACACTTCCCCTACCAACTTCCTTCACAACAATTAAGATGATTGACTCTAGTTCCATGACAAAGAGGCAGATGCACTAAAGCTAAATGAGCCTTTAATGACCCTCCAACGAGGAAAATTTGATCCGTTGCATGCATCAAAGGGCTTTTACCGAGGAAGCCAGCAGCTAACGAAAACGGAATGGAGATGAGCAATTAGTGTGAAAACCCCATTGAAACGACATGCACTAACCTTTTCCGATTGCCTTTACGCAGGAAAAAGGCAGGAAATCTAACGAGAGGTCTGGACCTCTCGTTAGGACAGCTCTGTGCCAGGAAAAATCATTAAGTGAAAAAATAAACAAACTTTGAGCCAATCCCAGCGCATTAGCAGAGCTAAAAGCGCTGTGATTGGTCCAAAGGACGTCAGAAAACACATCAAATAAAAAAATTAAAAAAGGGTCGGGAGGGGGCAAGGGCGCTCGTCCGAGGCGTCCTGTATGGACGGCCTTGCCCCCCCCCCCCCGCTGCTCCCCACTTTCCGCTGCCCCCCCCCCGAAAAAGCAAAATTCTAGCAGCCCCGGTCCCCCTCCCTTCCTGTTCCTGTGTTCTGCAGAGCTAACTCCGCCTCCCGTCATTCTTCTGTCCCGTGCCCCGCCCCCGCTGCCCCCTTACGTCATAAGGAGGCGGGGCCTGGGCCAGGGAAGAAGAGACGTCATGGAGACTCTACAAGCAACACAACAGATCTTCCTGCCCGTGCAGCGCTTCAGAAAGAGGTGAGAGGCGTTAATAGGGAGGGGGGTCTCGGTGGAGGGGGGGAGCAGTGTAGTCGACCTCAGGGGGGGCAGCGGGGGCGGGGCACGGGACGGAAGAATGACGGGAGGCGGAGTTAGCACTGCAGAACACAAGAACAGGAAGGGAGGGGGACCGGGGCAGCTAGCATTTTGCTTTTTCGTGGTGGGTGGGAAAGCGGCGGAAAGTGGGGAGCAGCGGGGGGGGCAAGGCCGTCCATACAGGACGCCTCGGACGAGCGCCCTTGCCCCCTCCTGGATTTTGCTGACCGGGTAGCCACGTGTATGTGTTGTGGCTTTTTTTTTGTTTGTTTTTACGTTTGCAGCATGCGCAGAGCAGCCAGCAAAACGCTTGGCTGCTCTGCGCATGATTTAGGGGCCGATTACCGATGTGTATTGTGATTGTTTGATACATTGTACGTTTCAATACCGATCTGAGCATGTGTGATTTTTTTTTTTTGGTGCATTCTTCGTTTTTTAAAAATCGTTAGGGACTTTAACGATTTTGATTTTTTTACGTTTGGTTGCTGCATCTGCCTCAAAGTGACAGCCATTTACAACAAATGGGAAGTACAATACAACATACAAATGAATGTCTCACAATCTCCTTATGCTCATTCCTCAATCTCTTCCTCTCCATCCTTCCTACTCCTTATCCCTCCCAATCTCCTTTTGCTCATCCTATCTTTGTTTACCTCTCCATGCTCAATTTACATATCCTCAAAACCCCACTACACTATGTTTACTACAACTGGTAACATTCTCCTTCAAGACTTTGTAATTCTATTTACTATGTAAGCCGCATTGAACCTGCTATGTGTGGGAAAGCACGGGGTACAAATGTAATTAATAATAATAAAAATAAAGTATAAAAAGGACACTTCCCCTGCCAACTTCCTTCACAAATTTATCCAACACCTACAACAACATTTTAAGTTTACAAAATTATTCAAAATGTCAATTTGAAAAGAACTTTATAAAGTTAAGTTTTCCAAATTGTATTTGTTTTATAAGCATATCACATCATACCATATGTTAGGAGCTCATCTTGTTGGACAGACTGGATGGACTGTACAGGTATTTATCTGCCATCATCTACTATGCTATATCTGTGTTCTAAATGAGAATTCTTAATTTGCAAGATCTGCTTTAGTTAACACTATAGCCGGTAAGGTCTGAACTGTAACCAAGAAGGATATGCTAAGACATTACAGAATCAACAATATTTCACCTCATTTCTTCTTGCCTTTTTTAAACATTTTTTTCTGTACATCATTTTGAATGTTTTTATATGAAGGGTGGTACACCGAATGCCTGAACATACAAATGAGATTACCCCATATATTATAAGCAACATAACCATAAAGGGGTAGAAATTCAAAGAGGATTAAGCGGCCAGGCGAGGCTCCTGCCTGCTTAAGCCCTGATGGGGGATATTCAGCAGAACTTAACTAGGTAGTACCACTGAATATGCCCTTTGATTGCTGCAGCACCGTTCGGTTAGTGCTAAGGCAGTCCATGGGAGCAATGAGAGCAGACCCTGAAATGTGGGCTTCAGCGATGTTCAGATCTGGTGGCCACATACTTAACTGGGCAGTGAGGACCACATAAGAAGCAGTCGTATTTTCGCCTGGTTAGGTATGTGGGTGCTGGCACTGCATATCAGCTGCTATCTGCATAGCTTCTGGGTCCTCAGAGGATCCAGATCTTCAGTGCCCAGACACTGCCTGGCATTGAATATAGGGTCTAATTCTGCTTGCAGCTACTACTACTTAACATTTCTAGAGTGCTACTAGGGTTACGCAGCGCTGTACAGTTTAACAAAGAAATACAGTCCCTGCTCGAAGGAGCTTACAATCTAAAGGACGAAATGTCAAGTTGGGGCAGTCAAGATTTCCTGAATAGAGGTGTAGTGGTTAGGTGCCGAAGCTGTCAACAGCTGTCAACAGCTTTAAAATTGCTGACCACCACTGTTGAATATCAGCCAGGATATTTTCACAGATAATCCCTATGAACTGGAATCAAAATTTAAGCCTAATATTTTGTTATAGCTACTACTATTAAACATTTACACTGTAAACCCGATAATATGCAAAGGATGGGGTTCACGATATTTGACTGCATTATAAGTGAATCCATGTTGTATCTGGTCTACAGTAATATGTAATACAAAAAAAAAAAAGTCCAACCCAACCACATTATAAGCAATCTAAGATTACATATTGGTTTACAGTGTATGATGCCACAAAGGCTACAGAGCACTTAATAGACACAAAGGACAACCCCTGCTCTGTGGAGCTTAAAGTCTAGCCAGACAGGTAACAGGGAGAGATAGATAAGATAAACATGGTACAATAGTTATATAAACATCAAATAAACAAAACAAGCCCAGGTCTGGGAATAGGCAACAAGTAGTAAACTGCCTAAATTGGCAAAAGTTGAAAGCACCAAACAAACATCCAGGCCAAAAAGGTGTCCCCTCCCCTCCAAACTGCAATAAAGGTTTTCTACTCTTACTGCCCATGGGCACTAAAATCTTTTAATTCAAGCCCTGAAACAAAACACAATCATTCCTAAACCTTGAGTCTTCTCATCGCACCACACACGTCAGATACTAAAGTGCGCTACAAAGCTCAGGCCAGTTTCAGTTTTATCCTCGCCAGTCATTTCGACGCATAGAAAGAACAGCTTCAGAAACTGAAAACAAGAGTTTAAAAGCAAGGCGATGGGAAGACATCATCGTACAAGTCACTGTCCGACCTGAGGACTAACGTTTTTAACATCCAAAGACCAGCAAAAGCTAGACAAAAAGCGTTGTGTTAGTCCAATAAAAAGGTGTCATGTTTTTGTTTATATTTAGTATTAACCTTTAGTGCGGACTAACACGGCAACCACGCTACTCTATTACACAACTTCAAACGAGTCCTCATCATCAAGACCCTGAAAAATACAAAGCCCACCTGCCACGAAGAACAGAATCTGTTGAGAGGACGAGGGAAAGGTTGCAACAGACAGGTATCGTCTGGGGCAAACAGAGGCGCTTAAGTTCCACCCTGCCATCAGGGGTGAGCACATTCCTCTTCCATAGGACAAAACCGCAGGCCCCGGGTGAACAGAACGTTCCGACAGGGCGAGCGGTACTGTCGGACCAGGCACTGAACAGACAGAGCCACTCTCCTCCTCCCTCACCTCACACGAAGTCCGAGGTCCGGCTCCTGCACCGCACCGTGTCGGCCGCTCACCTACCTGAACCAGAGAGAGACTCGGCGCTGCTCCGTGTCCGGCCGTGGGGGGAGGGGAGGGGGGGCAGCCTTAGTCTCTCCGCTCTCGTGTCGCCGCTTCTTTCCGGCCGGCGGACAGAGAGAAACAACTTGGCAAAAAGTTCAGCGAAAACTTACTTCACAGGACAAACGCGGGAAGTTTTCGAAAAGGCAAAAAAAAAAAAAGAAAGACGAAAAAAATTGTACAAGTTAAAAGAAATGGTGGGGGAAGGGGGGGGGAGAGAACAGGGAGCGCGAGAAAAGACAGCGCTGGTGAGAGGAAACTTCAACCGAGGGATGAGGTCATCGGGGTAAAAATAGCAGGGTGACGTCACTGGAAACCAATCCCTGGGAATGAACTCAGCGCGCGCGGGGGAGCAGCGGCAGCGCGAGCCCCGCCTCCTGGCCGCAAGCCCTACCCCCCAAACAACAGCCCTGGCGGAGGAGTCGTCACCCCGGGCTCCGGGGGTTCATTCTCCGTAGCCTCCACGCTCCCTGTTATCCTTGGCGTGCGCTGGGTTTATGTTGCTCTGGGAGGGTGGGTATAGCATCGGCAGCGTTCAAATCAGTGGCTGACACTGGCTCCGCTCGCTTTTCACGTTCCCTCCTCTTTGTTCTCTTCCTTCTCTCCTTCACAGATCGCCCCTGGGAGATTTCCCAAGGCTTTTTCTTAAGAGAGGAATTATCTCTACGTTGA
The DNA here is from genome assembly GCF_901765095.1 of Microcaecilia unicolor. Classification (NCBI taxonomy): domain Eukaryota; kingdom Metazoa; phylum Chordata; class Amphibia; order Gymnophiona; family Siphonopidae; genus Microcaecilia; species Microcaecilia unicolor. The sequence continues at coordinate 38,150,284 of NC_044039.1, forward strand.
AGTGTTAGAGTAGTTAACCCTTATTAAAAAAGACAAATGCTCACACCTCACAGTGTATCGCTGACATTCCCCCCAAACATTGTATGGCCACTCTGTCATAAAATATACAACTACCATACAAATGTTTTCCTTTATCCTGCAATAATAGATGTTCTGATGATGGCAGAGACGTACGGTAGTAAAAATAGGGCCTCGGCTTCCTAATAATAAGAAATTCATTTATTATATAGCACTGTAACACATAAGCTGCAACTTCTCTATTACAATTAAATGTTGAAAACTGCAAAATGAAACTAAGTAATGGATATAACTCTTATGCCGTTTGCATACATGCCAATATTTGAAACCTCTTAGCATAGGCTGGAGGGGGGAGAAAGAAAGAGAGATGTCTTAATCGTCTATGTATTGGAGGATGCAAAAAAAATGATAATATGAAAAAAAAGGTAATCTTTTTGACCAAAATAGTACGAGTTGGTAATTCTGTAGCTGACTATTGATGCCCGGGTAGATATTATGGATGCTAGTCATTAAACCTCCTCATGCACGCCTCTTGCTATGTTCGCTGTAGGACTGATGCTTTATTCTAACTGGTGGGCTGATGCGTAGTACTCCCATGGTAAAGCCAACAGCACAGAAAAGTAGGAAATGGTATTTAAATTATATGCATGCAGTAAAAGTGACAGCAAGGGGGGAATGTGCTTGGAGTATGTCCAGAAGAGTTTCGCGGTATGCTTAGCTCATGTACGCATGCGCCAGGCAAGCCCAAGAGTGAAGCACACATTAGTACCTGTTTTCTGCACCTTTAAATGTTAAGATTTTCATTTTTTTCCCTTGGAAAGCTTATATTTAAGTGCAGGAAACAGGCCAATGTGTGCTTTCACTTTCGGGTTTGCTTTGACTCACACACATTTGTCTCTCACTATCAGCACTTAGGGGTTTGCACAGAGTTCCAGAAGTGAGTGGGTATTGCTCCTGCTTCATTCAAGGTACGGGGTCGGGAGGCTCAGGCTTGGTGTTGCAGGGTGGGTAGATGGTGGTGGGGAGCCCATTAGTAGCGTAGTAAGACTTAGGTTATTGGGTGGGCCAGGGAGTGAACAGGGTGGGCATGACCCATACTGCCTGTCTGCTACTGCCCCTTGCCCAACCCCGCAGCATTAAAAATAAATACCTTGGCTGGCGGGGATTCCCAGGCTCCACCAGCTGAAGAATCCCAAGCTCCCTTGCATGCTTAGTTCAACCAGCATGCCTCATGCACACATGTGCAGGGTTGCCAACTGAACTGAGCATGCGCAGTGGGGGAGGGGAGTGCCAGTGGCAACAGCTGAAAATGTGCTGTTGACTGCTCTGGGGATGAGACTGAGAGGGGAGGAAACTCTAGAGAGGACTCAGCTGGTGGGGCCCGAGGATCCCCGCCAGCTTTACTAATGATGTGCACTGCCAGTGGGTGGGCCCAAAGCAAAACTGGGTAGGCCCTTGCCCACCCGAGCCCACCCCTGGCTATGCCACTGCCCACTAGACTACCAGGGAGTTTTTTGTGGGACTGGGTGGGAGGGAGGGGTGATTAGATCACCTGCAAATCTTTTTTATATATATTGAGAGGAGGGAGGGGGCCAGGCCAGATTAGGTAGGGATGGGATAAGGGGTGTTTGGGTAGGACATGGAGGTGTGGGCCACTAGATCACCAGGGCATTTTGGGAGTCAGAAGGGGGGCATTGGTCAGGTAGAGGTGGGGTGAGTGCCGCTAGACAGGGATATGTTTGGGGTGGCGGGAAGACGTGGCAGGTTGGGGGTAAGAGGCTGATGCATGCAGCATGTGTGGGGTTTTTTTTTTTTTTTAATGTCAACTTTCTTGTCAGTGCCTGAGCCAGTCATCCCAGGTCCTGACAGGAAAGTTGACATTTAGTGCTAAGCAATAGATTACTGCCGCAATTTCTTTTTGTAACAGTAATGCAGCAGTAATTTGTATGCTCATTAGTCTAGGCATGTCACAGCATCATTTTGTGCTAATGTCACAGTAGAGTGAACCTTTAAGCATCAGCCCCTTATATTGTCCCCCAGAGACAGGGAAATAGCTACTGCACCTAAATGTAACTCACCTTGAGTAACTACTCAAAAGGGTGCAAGTTAAATACAAATAATAAATAATGTGTGTAAACCAGTGGCATAACCAGATATGAGCTTTTGGGTGGGCATTAGGTCTCACACGTTAACCGGGCGGTAATGGTCTACGCGCGTAGCTGCCGTGCGCCAGGAAATAAAAAGTATTTTTCAGATGCACCTAGCGGGCGTGCACCAAAATTGAAATTACCACAAGGGGCACGCTGTAAACGGGCGGCAACTCCATTTGACGTGCATTGGGCATGCATAGGCGCCTACACCAGGGGCGTAGCCAGACCTCGGCGGGAGGGGGGCCAGAGCCCGAGGTGGGGAGCACTGTTTATCCACCTTCCCCCCCACCACAACCCCCCTTTGGACCACCACCGCCACAACCGCGACCCCCCCTTTGGACCGCTGCCGCAACCACAAACCTCCCCCCCGCCCTGCCCCACCGCCGCATCAGGTACCTTGTTTGCTGGCGGGGGTCCCCAATCCCCGCCAGCTGAAGAGTCTTCTTCAGCGGCGGCGCCTTCATTGTGGGATCATCTGTTTCTGACGCCGTACATCCTGCACAGGGCTACATGCACAGTGCAGGACGTAAGGCGTCAGAAACAGATGATCCCACAATGAAGGCGCCGGAGTCGACCGGCACTGAAAAAAACTCTTCGGCTGGCGGGGTTTGGGGACCCCCGCCAGCAAACAAGGTACCTGATACGGCGGGGGGGGGGGGCGACGGTGGGGGGGTCAAATGTAGAGGGGGCCAGGGCGTAATCTGTGGGGGCCCATGCCCCCTTGGCCCCACATAGCTACGCCCCTGGCCTACATGGCTTAGTAAAAGGCCCCTTAGCACATGTTGATTTAGAACTTACCAAAAGATGACTGAGCGCATCCTGTGGTAAGTAAGGTGTGGTGTGTGCTTGCGCTTACCATGGTTTAGTGAAAGGACACCTTTTTGAGCTTAGATTTAGAAGGCAAGTAATCAAATCCAATTTCATTGCAACTTTTCCTCAAACCAAAAGCAACTTTAACAAAATATTTGAAATACTGTTTCTTACTGTGAGCCCATCTTTTCCTATGATAGATAACATTTAAAAGTGAGGTCCCCTGAATTCTGATTGGCTTACATTAGTTCCAAAAGGTCAGCATATGCATATATATTTATAATGCCACTGATGATCCTAATCATAAATGAAATTGAAAGCAGCTAATCAACTGTGAGATAACTTAGGAAATGCCTTACAATATCACAAAAACAAAAAAACACTGCAAGTAAAGTATGTGTGGAAACTGAAATGGGTGGATATGAATTGTTTGTCTTTTAAGCAATAGGGCTTAGCAAACAAGTTGGATTGCTGAATTGGCCACCACAACCCCTTACTTCTTGTCTTTAATAAATGTGTGCAATTGAACAAGGAACTGATACTTGGCTCATGCCACTGTGGGAAACACAGGGGTCCTTTTACTAAGGTGTACTGAAAAATGGCCTGCGGTAGTGTATGTGAGGGTTTGGGGCACGTGCACAATCATTTTTCAGTGCACCTGTAAAAAAGGCCTTTTAAAAAGTTTTGCCGAAAATGGATGTGCGTCAAAATCAAAATTGCCGTGCGCACATTTTGGGTCTGAGATTTTACCGCCAGCCATTGACCTAGCAGTCAAGTCTCACGCAGTAACTGGGCGGTAATGACCTTCGCACGCTAAATGCCACTTGGCGTATGTCCGATACGCGCGGCAGAAATTAAAAATTATTTTTCGGACGTGCGCATCAGACGTGCAGCCAAAAATGAAATTACTGCAAAAGTCACGCGGTAGCCGTGCGGTAACTCCATTTTGGTGCACGTTGGGCACGTGTAGACGCTCACTCGGCTTAGTAAAAGGGCCCCACAGGCATTTTCTTCCCAATATCTGTAAAAAGGTTATGATTCAATATCCAGCTTTAGTTGCTAATTTGAAATAGTTACTTTATTTTGAAAGGCATATTAACAATAGCACTCCACAATATTTGCTGAAGTAAAACAAGCAACTTTATTTTTTAAAGCAAGCTAGCTCACATTGAAATCTAGATTTTCAGAGCAGCCTGGCACAAATTAACTTATGGGCTCTTTTACTAAAGGGTTGGCGTGTGACAAAGGGCGCAGGAGCCCGGCGGTAGTTCTCACCCCCAGCGTGCACCATTTCTGGTGCTAGTAAGATATTTTCTATTTTTGTAGTGCTGGTGCTTACCCGGTGGTAATCGGTGTTCCCTGGTTACTGCCGGAGCCCTTACTGCCACCTCAATGGGTGGCGGTAAGTACTCCCCCCCCCCCAAAAGGAACACACGGCAGGTGGTTCACTTACTGCATGGCCATTTCTTTTCGGGAAACAAAAACAGCCTTTTACCCACTATGGTAAAAGGGGGCCTCAGCATGCGTCAAAGACATGTGCTGATGCTAGCGCAGCTTAGTAAAAGGACCCCTTAGTTGGCACTGGCTCTGCCCACCAGGTGAAAGTGGTTTCAGAGCCCAGGGCACCAGGACCAGTGCAAGGGCATAAGGCACCTTAGACGAACTTTCAGCTTTCTGCCTCTTCCTCCCCCGATTGCCATAATTACATGTGTGTATTTGTGGATCCTCTCAAAACAAATCTCTCACCATGGTCCTCTTGAACCCCCAAGCATGTCATAAATATTTGCTGTAAATGGGATGCAGAATTAATGCAAAAGAAAGAAGTTATTGAGAACAATTGTTCACACATCATAGAGTATGTGGATCCAGAAAAAGAAGTGCCAGTGTCTGACTTCTCTTATCTCCCTCCTCCAACGTACTCTGAAAATTAGGGTTCAAAATTATTAGTGGGGCCAGACACACACACACACATATATTTATTTATTTAGATTTTGCTCACACCTTTTTCAGTAGTAGCTCAAGGTGAGTTATATTCAGGTACTCTGGCTATTTCTCTGTCCCAGGAGGACTCACAATCTAAGTTTGTATTTGAGGCAATGGAGGGTTAAGTGACTTGCCCAAGATCAGAAGGAGCAGCAGTGGGATTTGAACCGGGCCCCCTATGGATTGCAAGACTGATGCTCTAACCACTAGGCCACTCCTCCACTCCACTTTGGTTGCCTGTACCTCCACCAGGACCCTTGGGAGCATTGCAGGATCCTGGAGTAAAAGAAATAAATGCAGGCTGAGTAGAGAAGTAGTTGCTGCCCCCAGTGGCATAGGAAGGGGGAGGCGGTGGGCGGTGTGCCCCGGGTGCACGCCGCTCTGGGGGGGGGGGTGTCGTCTCCGTTGGTTCCTTGCTCCCTCTGCCCCAGAACAGGTTACTTCCTGTTCCGGGGCAGAGAGAACAAGGAACCAATGGAGCCGACGCAGCTCCCAGTGACATGGACTAGGGGGCGGATCGGCCCTCCCGCCCACCCCTCGCTTCTAAACGAAGTAAGAATGCGCTCCGTGGGAGGGTGCGCGCTGAGGGGGGGCACGCAGCGGCGACCCGCCCCGGGTGTCAGCTGCCCTTGCTACGGCACTGGCTGCCCCCATAAGTGGCAACTGAGAAGGAGACAGAGCTTCAGGTATCCAGCCTGGAAGCAGAAAACAGAGCAGGGGAAACCTGGCCAAGGCCAGGGTGCAGCCCTGTGAGGTGCATCACTGGAAGAAGAACAATCTAAAGGGTCTGTGGCTGAAAGAGCTGGATAACCAAAGCAGCCTTGGGTTTATTGCTGGCACAACAGGATGGGTAAAGGACAGGAGATTATGTGAATATGTACAGAACTAACGTACTCAAAGAGTAAAATGAGGAGACAGAGTATTGCTGATGGTCTCAGGTGTACAATATCCTAAGAAATCTGAAGTGTCTGACTGCTGGTTGCAGAAGTTCCAGTAAAGTATTTTGTATTAAGTAAAATTCCTGAAGTGCAGAGTGAATCTCTTGTGCGAGAGAGAGGGCGAGTGTTCCTGGACTGAGAAAAGTTTACAGGTTAGAGTTTATTAGAATTTGCTATACCGCTAAGACTAACTTGCAGATCACAGCGGTGTACAAAATCAAAAAAGCATAGAAAAGGAAAAGAGCTACAATGTATTGATAGGAAAGGAATTTACATACACACACACACACACATGCTAAAGAGCAAAGATACCGTTGACTGCAATACCCGATTAATCACCGTGAAGGTAGAATGGACATACCCATTGCTTTTGCTAGGGGATCAAGTAGATTTAGTTATGCAGGGTTTTTCACTGCCACAGCGGAGATTCCTATATATGTCAACCTTGTCAGTGAAGAAAGCCATTCTACAGCACTGGGTGAGTGAAGAAGAAGTGCCATCATCGGGGTGGATGTCGAAGATGCAGGAAATAACTAAATATGAAAGTATGTTGTATAAGAGGTCTCATAAGCTGGATTGTAAATAATATGCGGATATTTGGACTAGGTTTCTAACAGAAAGTGTGTCTCATGCTGTATAAGGTTCTGCAATGGGGGGGGGGGAGGTGGAGTTGTTCATGGAGGTGGGTGGTGTTTGTAGTTGTTTGAGCGGTGCGTGCGTGGGGTTGAATGGGGGGTAAAATTATAAACTAAGTCAGCTGCTCTAATTTTGAGTGCTAGGGGTTCCAGCGGGAAGACTCTGACTAAATTGTTTATAAATGAGGCATCGTATACTATTTCGTAGCCTGATGTTCACTCATGTTAGAGTGTGTATTTGTTGAAGTGTTGCTGACGCTAATAAACAGAAATTAAAAAAAAAACATAAAAAAGAGCAAAGATAGGGTAGAGTAGAAAGAGGGGAAGAGTACAAAGGCTGAGGAGGAGGTGGAGGACTGGAGAGAATGGATAATAGCATACAGGACAGTGGCAGACAGCTTAGTGGCTACTCTCCGGCAGGACCAAATGCTTGGGTAAAAGGCCAGGCCTTAAGCCCTGCTTTAAAGTTTTTGAATGAAAGTTATGTGCGAAGGTAAAGAGGAATTCCAACAAGAAGGGGCAGCGAAAAAGAATGCCCGATGTCTTGTCAATTCTAGTTGGGCAAACCTAGGACTTGGCAAGACTAGCCGGTGGTCACTGAACAATCAAAGAAGATGGGCTGGAAAGTACGGGATGGTGAGAGTGGATAAGTAGTGTGAGAGCCCAGATCTGTGGGCCTTGAATGTAAGTGTTAGCAATTTGGATTATGCGCTGATGGATGGGGAGCCAATGGTATTACTTAAGTAATGGAGTGACATGGTCATGTCGAGTGTAGCATAATAACCAGATAGCCATATTCTGTAAGGTTTGCAAACGTTTAATATTAGCCTGGGTGCAGCTGAGGTAAACTATATTGCAATAGGTTTAACCGGGTCGTGAGCAGTGAGCGAATTAAAGAATGAAAAATATTGGGGCTAAAGTAACGGCGGATAGCTCTAAGCTGACGGAGGATTAAAAAAAACAGTTTTGCAAACATTGGAGATCTGGGGGACAAATGATAGATGTGCGTCGAGGACAACCCCTAAGTAACAGAAAGAGTTGACCGGTTAAAAAGATGAACCAAAGAAATCCAAAGGTGAAATTGAGGCAGAAAACAAGCATACTATGGTTTTCTTTTTATTTAGTACCCCTGTGAAGTCTCTCCTAAACTCCCAATGCCCAGGATCTCTATTCCGGACCATTAACCAACTCCCAAGCTCAACTGCAGGTGAACTGAAACTGAGAGTGAGGTGTGCGTGAGCTCCATGAAAGGGGGTTGGAAAAGGATTTTGTTTGTGACCCGGGTTGGATGGGGGGAAAGGACCCTGAACTGATCTGATCGGTGAGACCCAGGTTAGATAAATTAGATTCCTAATTTTGTCTCCTATTTTCTGCCAGATTTAGCGGTTGGAAACTCACCTCTTTAGGAGAGTAATCCTAAATTTAGGCCTGCCATTCATTTTCCTAGATTTAGGAATTAGTGCTGAACATCAGCGCTAAGCTCCTAATATTTTTCCCTCCCTAAATCTGCTCCTGTTTCCACTCACTTTTTAAGCTCTTAAATTTAGGAGCCTAGTAAAAGTTTAGGCACTCAGCCAAAGTAAATTTTCAAAAACGTCAATTTAGGAGCCTAGGGATTGATATTCAAAAGGGTTTAACTGGGCAAGCCACTGATATTCAGCAGCAATCAAGCAGACAGTGCCACTGACTATCGATATTAACTGGCTATCTCAAAACTGGGCAATGATGGTGGAGTCAGGGAGGAGCTAGGAGTTATGCAAGTGCCAGTGATAATTCCAGTGCACACATAGCTAAGTGGCCAGATAGTATGGCACAAAAGGCTGTCCTATCTTTGGCCACTTAGCTATGTGGGTGTTGGCACTATGATAATCGGGCAGTGTATTAAGAGATGAACAAACAAACATATCAGCCAGCACTCACTAGCGTAACTATTGGGTTGTAGCTTGTGTTTTTCTCTGGTCTCCCTTTCCTCCCGACTCCTTCCAGCATGTTCAATCTCCCTTCTCCATGAGTCCGATCACATATTATATGGAAGGCTGAGCCCTAGCAACAGTACCACAAGACTACTGCTAGGGCTCAAGTCCATCATTGTTTCACTGGATCAGGCAGGGGCAGTCTGCCCAGGAAGATAATCTCGTTACATATGGTATGTGTTACTTCCTATGTATACCTGATCTTGATTTGGCCTTGCCATTTTCAGAGCATAGACCGTAGAGGTCTGCCAGCACTGGCTTTGCTTCCCAGTTATCGGTGTTGCTACCTAAACTTTGCTAAGCTTCTGTGCATCAGTTCCTTCTAAACAGGATTCCTTTGTGTTTATCCCACACATTTTGGAATTCCATTACCGTTTTCATCTCCACCACTTCCCGTGGGAGGGCATTCCAGGTATCTACCACCCTCTCTGTGAAAAAAAAAATGATCACAATTTGCATATTTTTATATTGTAAGTTGTAAGGGGGATAAAACACTTAACCAGCTAGGATAAGACTGAAAAGCGGCTAGGATAGCCACATAAATAAAACACAGACCTAGCTTCATGTGGTTCATCCTAGCCAGTTAACTGCTGAATATCACACTTAACTAGCTATGTTTTATCCAGCCGCGTATGCCTGGATATTCAATGCTGGTAACTGGACATGGCCTGGCATTGAATATCTGGGAATAAAGCTGGCAGCGGTTAACAAAACACTGACTGCTGCTGGCTGAATATCGGACCTAATCTCAGTGGCGTACCAAGGGGGGGGGGCAGTGGGGGCGGTCTGCCCCAGGTGCACGCCGCTGGGGGGGTGCCGCGCGCCGGTCAGCGTCATTGGTTTCCATGCTCCCTCTGCCCCGGAACAGGAAGTAACCTGTTCCGGGGCAGAGGGAGCATGGAAACCAACAACGCTGACTGGCGCGCGTCACCCCCCCTCCCAGCGGCATGCACCTGGGGGGGGAGGGTTCTTTCGCCGGGGTGGGGGCGGGGCGCATCAGCGATCTGCCCCGGGTGTCAGCGCCCCTCGGAACACCACTGCCTAATCTGTCTGCTACTGGAGAGGGATTATGTTGCTGATACTGAGATGACACAGCGCTTCTCTTGCTCAGTTCTCACTGGTACTCATTCTACTCTAAGTGTAGTTGATGCTCTTAGCCGCTATTTGTATATTAACCAGTTATTTGTATTTTTAAAGACTGGATTGGGTACTTTTGCTCCATCTGGCTGCATCTACAGTTGATCACCATTCACAGACTCCTGAGGCAGGTGGTGTTTGCCGAAACACGATGCCGCGTCGAGTCTTATCCACTATTAAAGAATACTTTGCCGAGAGGATCCAAGATGGCTTCCAGACTGGACGTGTGTGCGTGAGCTCCGGAGATTTTCTGATTTGGATTTGTGCCACGGAGCGCTCCCCTAAGAAATGGGGAAGAGAAAAGGAAAAACTGTGGCTCCTACCTCTTCGAGCACAGTTTTGGGTCCCGCCATGTCGCAACCCACGTTAGAAAACTTTGGTATCCGACCACCGGGATCGAGGGATCTTGCCTCTAGAACTTCCGTACCACTATCAACGGAACACAGTGCAGAGGGAGTAACTCTGAGCCCTCCGACTGGTCTGACCCCGCCACAACCCGGAAGGAAAGCGAGAGCTGAGAATGGGTCGACTGAACAGGCGTCCGAAGTGGGGGACCTGTCGTTGACGATGAGAGGTCCAGCCTTTGCTTCAACTCCAGGTATTGTTACAGCGGAAAGGGGATATTTGCCCCTAGCCTTAACCCAAGAAGAGATATTCTCTGGGTTAGGAGGTGGTGTGGAAAAACCAGCAAGTGTCACTATGGACACGATCTGGGAAGCCATACAAGGGGTAAATGCATCCCTCCAACGCATATTTAATTATACCCAGACTGAAATAAGACAATTGAATCAAAAAACTGACCAATTAGCCACTAAAGTTGAATCCCATCAGGCTGAAATGCAAACTTTTGACTCTAATTTTAAATTAATGCAAACTACAGTGGCGACGGTCATAAAAGGGAATAAAATCCAAGCACGAAAGATGGAATATATAGAAAACCAGTATAAGAGGGCTAATCTTAGGATATTGAGTTTTCCGATTTCACCATTCATATTACCAGCAGAACTCTTAAAAAAATATTTTCTGGAAGTTCTGGACATTCCTTTAGAAAGTCACCCTTTGGTGACTAGAATGCAATATCTCAAAAAACCTACACCAGCGACAACAGCTCCACAAGATAATCTAACTGATTTTCTAGAACGATCTGAAATTTCAGATCGAGCAACTTTACTTGTCACGTTTGCATTGGAGATGGACAAAAATTTAATTTTGCGTTCTTATTTCAGAAAAATGAATGCTATTTTCATGGGCGGGAAAATTCGAATCTTTCCTGACTTAGCTAAGGAAACTCAGACCAGGAGAAGTGAAATTTTGGTATATAAACCAAGAATCCTTTCCCTGGGATGTACTTTTATTCTTCAATATCCATGCAGATGTATGATTTCCTTAAATGATGTTAAATACCTTTTTTTCTGTCCTATGAAACTACGTGATTTCATTATAGCTAAGGAGAGTATGCAAGATGTCCCTGAGATGGCATCTCCCAGTTAATTGCACTGTCTAGGCTGCAGGCTCCCGACATCCTTCCAGTCTATATGTGATATAATTGTTAAATTCTTTTAGTAAAATTTGTTTCCTATTCTTGGATCCTCCCATTGTGGACAAAATAATAAGGAATGTTTCATTGTATTAGAATTCTTTAAAATTTATGTTTCAAATTCTTATATATTTTGATGTATTATTATCATGATGTAAACTATTGAAAAGTCATTTAAAAAAAAAAAAAAAATTGAATACTTTGCCATCTCTTGTCTCCTTGGTTTTGCTTGGAAGTGTCTTGATCATGCTACTCCCTTGCATCCATACTCTTCTTGTAGCGGATCCAGTTTCTCCACTTCTGTGGTTTTCTTGTGTGATACTGAGATGAAACCAGAATCAAATTTTATTTTGTACGGTGAATTCTATGGGGAAATGCTCTAGTTCAGCTCTGCACTTATTGTTGCTTAAGGAAGGCTACTGTGGATACAGATATATGCTTGCATTTAACACTGACAATGCAGAGTCAGGGGTCAGTATTTTTTATATATATTAGAGTTCCCGGCAACATAATTTAACTCAAATAATTCTGTTGAGTATAACCAGTGTTGGCAATGTTTTATTTTTGTATAGCTTGGAAATATAAATTGCATTCTTTTTTTCTTGTGGCAACTGCCTGACTAGTGTTTAGAACAAGGGCCCTCTCTTTTGGGTGCCTTTGAGGATGCCACCTCATCCCTTGCCTCAGGCAGCAGATTGCCATGAACCGCCCCTTGGGGTAAGTGCTGTCAGTGGTGGGGGCCAAGAGGAAAAAAGTAATACTTGAGGGGTAAATGTTGCCTCTGGTGCTGCCTGTAGTTCTGTACCCCAGCAGATAAGAGCAATGCACCCGAGGGGCGTGTTTCGAGGTGATGCGCTGAGGGGGGGGGGGGGGGGCGATGATGCACAAGGGTGTGGGGGGTGAGCAGTGGCGATCTGCCTCGGGTGGCAGCCGACCAAGGAACACCACTGCAGAAAGCAGCAAGGCAGGTGGTCTGCAAAATCCAATATGGAAGATAAAACAAACAATCCACAGGTCAGGGTACAGAAACCCCCACGTATATTACAACAGTCAAAGCCAGGAAGTAGGGGTGGACCAAGAAGTCTCGTCAGCTGAGGGTTGATTGAAGTAACTTTATTTGCACCAAATATATGTATGTGACCCAACACGGGATCATGTTTTGATGGTTCTACTGCCTGCCTCAGTTTTTATTAATAGATTAAAAGCTCCCAGAAATTTAACATAAAATGTCTGACATGGCCATGTTTCACCAGTATAAAATGGCTGCGTCAAGGGCAGTGGGTCACTGTAAATGAAAATAAAATCATTCAGTATCTAATAACAAAATCCAATAAGAGCATAAGTATAAATAAATAAATAAATAAATAAATAAACTATACAAAACACAAGAGGAACTCTTAGAACTCTTAATAACAGCACCGTACTAAAAAAACCTAATGTCTAGGTGCTAAAACGATGTACAAAGGTAAAACAATAAAACACCCAGAGAGGCTTATCCAGCTGATATAAAATTCCAAAAATAGCCTGGCTGGTGTAACTGTTAAAACATAGAAAAGCTCTAAAAAAGAAACAAAAACACCACAGATAACAACAGCCTAACTGGGCTAAACAAGAAAACGAATCCATTGAAAGTGCACAATATACTTACAGATTCTGGGATCAGTCTCTCATAAAAATGCTGTGATTGTAGTGAAAATAAACTTACTATATCAACCAAGCTTATATGTATGCTGAGGACATGCATACATAATTAGTGCAAAAAATAAATTAAAAAACCAGTTCAAAATAAACAATACTTGGTTAAAAACTAGTAAAAACATATACCTGAAATCTAGAACCACAAAAAACAGCTTAAGGGTGTCCTTAAACCAACAAATTGCCAGTGTTTACATACGTGGAAAATCACTAAAATGATTGGGAATAAAAATATAAAATGGACATCCTGAGATGTTCTAGGATCCATAACAACTAAACTCGCTGCAAAAAACACGTATTAAAAGGTCCTTAAAACAGAAAAATTGATTACAAATGTGGTGGAACGCATAGAGAGTTTAATTATGTGTTCCAATGATGTCAATGCATTTCAATGATGTCATCCATGCGTTCCAACGACAGAAGAAATCTCTGTGTCAGAAAATCCTTAAAACAGATGTAGAACATCTTAAAAGCTTCTAAAAAGGTCCAAAAGTTACTAAAAATAGGTTAAAACAGCTAAATATGGATCCTACGAGCCCATAAGATTAAAAATAAGAGATTATTTAAAAATTGCGATTAAAATACAGGGTAAGCCATCTCCTACAATCATATTAAAAACAGCAGTACATTTAAAATGCATTGTATGTATTTTAAAAATGTGGAAACCAACATAAGGACAGTCCAAAATGCCATGAACAATACAAGCTGTGATGCTGTATCAGCAGTGCCAGACAGAGACTGCATAAAAAGTCCATCAAGTTTCACAGAAACACAGTAAAATCAAGTTCTTGGTTCAGACCCTGTGGGGTTACGGTATTAAACTTACATATAAATCTTTGTTCCGTCTGTAATAAAAGCTCTCCGGTAGCAGACAGATTAGGCCCGATATTTAGCCAGCAACAGTCAGGGTTTTGCTGACCGCTGCCAGCTTTATTCCCAGATATTCAATGCCAGGCCATGTCCAGGCACCAGCATTGAATATCCAGGTATACACAGCTGGATAAAACATAGATAGTTAAGTGAGATATTCAGCAGTTAATCGGCTAGGATGAACCACATGAAGCTAGGCCTGTATTTTATTTATGTGGCTATCCTAGCCGGTTAAGTGTTTTGTCCCCCTTACAACATAAAAATATTCAAATTGTGATCATCATTTTTTTTTCACAGAGAGGGTGGTAGATACCTGGAATGACCTACCGCGGGAAGTGGTGGAGATGAAAATGGTAACAGAATTCAAAAAATGCATGGGATAAACACAAAGGAATCCTGTTTAGAAGTAATTGATGCACAGAAGCTTAGCAGACATTAGGTAGCAACACCGATAACTGGGAAGCAAAGCCAGTGCTGGCAGACCTCTACGGTCTATGCTCTGAAAATGGCAAGGCCAAATCAAGTGTGCGACAAACACAGAAGAAAACAATCCTCCGCACTGGGCAAGCCAAAGGAAAAAGTCACAGCGAAGGAGACAGAAAAGATGGCAAAAAACTTCTACTGAACTCTACAAAGTTCACAGCATAAGTTTAATTCTTAAAATGTGGACTCGACATGAGTAATGTTTCGGCCGCTCAGGCCTGCCTCAGGAGTCCCTAAAAACAGTACATAACGTAAAAATGACAAAGCATGACACAAACAAAAATATAAAATACTACTTGACTTATGACTCATATAATAGAACTAAATTGAAAAAGACCAAAAAGTAATTGCAAATTTACACAATCTTAAAATATAGATCTAATAAAAGGCAAATGATACAAAAAGCAAAGGATACAGAAAGCAAATATAAAGTAAAATTAAACAATAAAAAAATTTAAATAAAAAATATATATAAAATAATAGAACGCAAACAGTAATATGCGGATGATAAAAATATTAATAATGAAAACATTAATGTATATGTATTGTCATATAAGAGAGTAGTACATTTATAATGCAACTAGTTAGACTGCTACATGTATAGTCTTACATAAGAGAGAACATATATGTATTGGCAAATGAAAAGTGCAAACAACCTTCAAACAATACACTAAAACAAATTATATTTACTAAAAGAATGAACTTGAAAATGCAAAAACAACTACAAATATAAACCACAAGAATATAACATTTATTTTTGTTGCATTTGTACCCTGCACTTTCCCACTCATTAGGCTCAATGCGGCTTACATGGGGCAATGGAGGGTTAAGTGACTTGCCCAGAGTCACAAGGAGCTGCCTGTGTCGGGAATTGAACGCAGTTCCTCAGGACCAAAGTCCACCACCCTAACCACTAGGCCACTCCTCCACTATCTAGTGATACATTCACAATCTAGACAGACTAATCACCTAGCTACTGGTAACCAGAGACTATGGATAAAAAATTGATGATGGTAAACCTAATAGTATGTACAATACCTGCGTGTAATTCTTAAACTGAAACCTTTAGATAAAGAACCTATAATAGAAAAACTTAATTGTGTTGGAGATTCCTGTGTGTTATTGCCAAACTTGAACCTATGAGTAAAGAAACTAATGATAAGAACTTAATGGTTTGGAAAGTACCTGTATGTTGTTGCTTAGATAATTTCTGGAAGACGTAACAATCTTCTGAAAAAATGAACTGGTAGAAAAACTAAGGGAGATAAGTTAAAAATTCTGGATGAGAATATCTTTGCATAAAAAAGTATAACTCACATCCTAATCCATAGAGTTGATGGGACTGTCTGGCTAATGTGCTCTCAATCAACAGACAATCCAGCTTATTTTCAAAGGAGATTGCTGGCCATCTTCCGACACAAATTGGGAGATGGCCGGCCATCTCCTAAAGCCGGCCAAATCGGTATAATCGAAAGTCGATTTTGGCCGGCGCCAACTGCTTTCTGTCACGGAGCCGGCCAAACTTCAAGGGGACGTTTCGGTAGGGTAGCGAAGCTGGGATGGGGGCGGGATGGGGGCGTGCTTTGAGATGGCCGGCTTCACCTGATAATGGAAAAAAG
This sequence comes from Microcaecilia unicolor, assembly GCF_901765095.1. NCBI lineage: Eukaryota > Metazoa > Chordata > Amphibia > Gymnophiona > Siphonopidae > Microcaecilia > Microcaecilia unicolor. The sequence continues at coordinate 38,166,132 of NC_044039.1, forward strand.
AAGGGCGTCCCTGGCGAGAATTTGGTCCACTTTATTTGGTCCCAAGGTAAGGGAGCTATGCACCTGGGACCAATTTGCGAAGTCCACTGTAGTGCCCCCTAGGGTGCCCGGTTGGTGCCCTGGCATGTGAGGGGGACCAGTGCACTACGAATCCTGGCCCCTCCCACGACCAAATGCCTTGGATTTGGCCAGCCATTATGGGTGAAAACTGAGGCCGGTCATCTCAAACCCGGCCATCTCGTTTCGAAAATACAGTCAGCCCCGCCCCTTCACGGTGCTGTCCTCGGAGATGGGCGCCCCCGATCGAAAATGCCCCTCCACGTGTGTAAAGCTTGAGATATATCAACTCAAAGCAGTGGTGTCAACACTGCAATGTTTAGAACTCCAACGCTGATTGCTACACCGGCCAACAGATTGAATTTAAAAAAACTGAAAACGGCAGTATCAAAAGTTTCGGGTAAAGGCACTGGATTTCCCCAAAAAACTATTCTTAAAAAATATATTCTAACAAAAAAGAGGGGGAGGTACAAAAAATAAACTACAACAACAGCCTAGGAGTACTGGAATCTTCCTATCTTGAAGGCTTCCATAAAAAAAAGACGGTGAAAGAATTGAAACAGTGTCGATATCAGGATGTTTATATGTGGGAGCTTTGCACCTAAAAAACTGTGCTTGTTAGTAACCCATAGCTTTCAACCCAGCCCAAGCTAAAAAGTACTCCCCTGGCAATTACAATTAATGAGGCTCATGACTTACCCAGACTTGGCTGTGGAAAGATGAACTTCCTACCTCTGTGGTACGCTGTCGCTACTGGACAAGCTCCTTCTCTGAAACGTCTAAACTGAGTTGTGGAGTCTAGCTGTTAGATATGCCATTATGTTAATTAGCTTGGGTTGGGTCTCATCGGGAATTTTCACTTATCTCCCTGAGTTTGCTACCAGTTCATTTTTTCAGAAGATTCTTGCGTCTTCCAGAAATTATTTAAGCAACAACATACAGGTACTTTCCAAACTATTAAGTTCTTATCATTAGTTTCTTTACTCATAGGTTCAAGTTTGGCAATAACACACAGAAATCTCCAACACAATTAAGTTTTTCTATTACTGGTTCTTTATCTAAAGGCTTCAGTTTAAGAATTACACGCAGGTATTGTCCATACTATTAGGTTTACCATCAACAGTTTTTTATCCATAGTCTTTGGTTACCAGTAGCTAGGTGTTTAGTCTGTCTAAATTGTGAATGTATCACTAGATGTTATATTCTTGTGGTTTATACTTGTAGTTGTTTTTGCATTTTCAAGTTCATTCTTTTAGTAAATACTAGTAAAAAAGGCCCGTTTCTGACTCGAATGAAACGGGCGCTAGCAAGGTTTTCCTCAGAGTGTGTATGTTTGAGAGAGTGTGTGTGAGAGGGAGAGAGTGAATGTGCGTGTGAGAGAGAGAGACTGGGTGTGAGTGTGTGTGTGTGTGAGAGAGAGAATGAAAGTGTGCGTCAGGGGCCCCCACCCCCTCCATCACAGTTTCAGGGTCCACCCCCCTCCCTCAGTCTCAGGGTCCCCTCACCCCCTCCCTCCAAGTTTCTGGGTCCTCTCCCTCCAAGTGTCTTAGTCCCCTCACCCCCTCCCTCCCTCAGAGTTTCAGGATCCACCCCTTCCTCCCTCCCTCACAGTTCAAGGGTCCACCCCTTCCTCCCTCCGTCCGAGTTTCAGGGTCCACCCCTCTCTCTGTTTCAGGGTCCACCCCTCCTCCCTCTGATTTTCAGGGTCCCTCCCTCCCTCCGAGTTTCAGTGTCCATCCACCAACCCACGCAGTTCCAGGGTCCACACGCAGTTCCAGGGTCCCCACCCTCCCTCCCTCCTTACCACAGTGCTTATCCCGTCCCACAGCCAGCAGGAGCTCCCTCAAACTGTGTAACTCACACACATTGAGAGGCAACGATGGTACTGACGCAGCCACAGGCACTGAGCAGGATAAATTTCTCCTTCCGGTCTTCTGTCCGCGTATGCAGGTGTTTGTTATTTCCTTGCCGACACACCGCCTTTCTTGTTTGCCAATTTGTTCGCTCTGTGCCTCCTCTCTCGGCCGCCAAAAACAAATCAACATCTACTGCAGCAACGCTTGACACAGAGGGGGTAGGCGGTGCGCAGGGGCGCTTACAACTATCTCGTTGGTTGGTTGCCTTACCTCTCACTGTTCTGCACTCAACGTCATCACGTTTTGACGCGAGGGTGGGACAGAGAGAGATGGTTACAGAGCGACGAACCTTACGATCCTTACGAACCCTTCACCAGTGAAGCCACGGAGTCAGCTTCAGAACGTTGAAGGTGCCTTTTATTATAGTAGAGATAATTTGCTTTAGTGTATTGTTTGAAGGTTGTTTGCACTTTTCATTTGCCAATACATATATGTTCTCTCTTATGTAAGACTATACATGTACCAGTCTAACTAGTTGCATTATAAATGTACTCTCTTATATGACAATACATAAACATTAATGTTTTCATTATTAATATATCTATCATCTGCATATTATTATTTGCATTCTATTATATTTTTTTATTTAATTTTAATTATTATTATTTTAATTGTTTAATTTTTATTATATTTTATATTATTTGCTTTCTGTATCCTTTGCCTTTTACTAGACCTATACCTTAAGATTGTGTAAATTTGCAATTACTTTTTGGTCTTTTTCAATTAGTTCTATTATTATATGAGACATAAGTCAAGTAGTATTTTATATTTTTGTTTGTGTCATGCTTTGTCATTTTTACGTTATGTACTGTTTTGGGGAACTCCTGAGGCAGGCCTGAGCGGCCGAAACACGACTCGTGTTGAGTCCACATTTTAAGAATGAAACTTATGCTGTGAACTTTGTAGAGTCCAGTAGAAGTTTTTTGCCATCATCTTTTCTGTCTCCTTCGCTGTGACTTTTTCCTAAGGCCAAATCAAGATCAGGTGTTCAATTCTGGTCGCAGCATCTTAAGATATAGTAGAATTGGAAAAGGTGCAGCGAAGCAGTGGTGTAGCAGGGGGGCTGCCACCTGGGGCAGGGCGGTTCACTGTTGCACCCCCCCCCCCCGGGTGCAGCACGATGACACCCCCTACCCCCCGACCAGCTTCCGCACCCTACCTTTAAAAAGAATATCGGGAGATGAGGCGCAGCGCCTCACGCCTCCCCTGCACGTAAAAGAAATGTGGATCATCGAGCCTTCTCTTGCTCTGTCTGTCCCGCCCTTGCGGAAATAGGAAGTTGCGTCAGCTGAGGGCGGGACAGATAGAGCAAGGGAAGACCCGATGGTCCACATTTCTTTTACGTGCAGGGCAGGCGTGAGGCGCTGCGCCTCGCCTCCCGATATTCTTTTTAAAGGTAAGGTGCGGGAGCTGGAAGGGAGCACCCCCCCCCCCCCTTGCTATGCCACTGCAGCGAAGGGCAACTAAAATGATAGCGGGGATGGGACGACTTCCCTATGAAGAAAGACTAAGGAGGCTAGGGCTTTTCAGCTTGGAGAAGAGACGGCTGAGGGGAGACATGATAGAGGTATATAAAATAATGAGTAGAGTGGAACAGGTGGATGTGAAGTGTCTGTTCACGCTTTCCAAAAATACTAGGACTAGGGGGCATGCGATGAAACTACAGTGTAGTAAATTTAAAACAAATAGGAGAAAATGTTTCTTCATCCAACGCATAATTAAACTCTGGAATTCATTGCCAGATAATGTGGTGAAGGCGGTTAGCTTGGCAGCGTTTAAAAAGGGGTTAGATGGTTTCCTAAAGGACAAGTCCATAAACCACTACTAAATGGACTTGGGAAAAATCCACAATTCCAGGAACAACATCTATAGAATGTACGTTTGGGAAGCTTGCCAGGTGCCCTTGGCCTGGATTGGCCGCTGTCATGGACAGGATGCTGGGCTCGATGGACCCTTGGTCTTTTCCCAGTGTGGCATTACTTATGTACTTAGGTATACATATGAAGTAACACATACCATATGTAATGAGATTATCTTGATGGGCAGACTGCCCCTGCCTGATCCAGTGGAAAAATGATGGCCCTGACCCCTAGCAGTAGTCTTGTGGCACTATTGCTAGGGTTCAGCCTTCCATGAAATGTGTGATCGGACTCATGGAGGTAGGTATGGAGGGGAGATTGGACATGTTGGAGGGGGTCAGGAGGAAAGGGAAACCAGAGAAAGACACAAGCTACAACCCAATAGTTATGCGAGTGAGTGCTGGCTGATATGTTTTTGTTTATTCATCTCTTAATACAGTGCCCGATTATCATAGTGCCAACTCCCACATAGCTAAATGGCTAAAAATAGGACAGCCTTTTTTGCCATACTATCTGACCACTTAGCTATGTGCGCACTAAAACTATACTATTCGAACAGCACAGAAAATTGGCTTGCTAATGCTCAAAGAAAAATGGTATGCAAATGATATGTGCATTGTTAAAGCGATAGCAAGGAGGGGAGATGGGCTTGGCGCATACGCAGAAATGTTTAGTGGTAAGCCCAACTCCTGTGCACATGCAACAGGCAAATCCACACATGAAACACACATTGGTGTTTGTTTTCTGTGCCTTTAAATATAAGCTTTTCTTTTTTTGTTTTTTTTTTACTTGAAAGGCTTATATTGAAATGCAGGAAACAGGTGCCAATGTGTACTTTCACTTTCGGGTTTGCTCGGACTCACGCACATTTATTTCTCACTACTGGTGCTTAGGGGCTTGCACAGGCTTCCTTCTACTTCAAAAATAAAGAAAAGCCAGCAGATTTAAAAGCGAGAATCATGAGAAATCCTCTCTTCAAATGCCCTAATGCCTGCTCTGAGCTGGTATTATTTTTTCAGCAGTAAGTGAGGCTTTGTTTTGTGCTCTGTTCTGAGCATTGGGAGGGAATAGGAAATGACCTCATTAACAATCATTTGACTACATTAGCATGCTATTTGCGTTAATCTTTGGCACACTTGTTTCCTTCACTAGAGCCTCTGAGCATTCTGTGCTCACTAATGTGGGCGCTAGACCAGTGCTAATGGCTTCTAGCACCCGCGTTTGCTCCTGAGCATTGGGGCCTATCAGTCTATGGTCATACCTTATTTGGAGTGCACAGTTTCAAAAAAATATAAACAGGGTGGAGTCAGTTCAGAAGGCAGCTACTTAAAGGGTCAATAGGGGAGATATGATACAGGTCTATAAAATAATGAGTGGAACAGGTAGACATGAATCACTTGTTTACTCTTTCCAAAAATACTAGGACAAAGGGGCACGCAATGAAGCTACAAAGTAGTAAATTTAAAACAAATCGGAGAAAATATTTCTTCACTCAACGTGTAATGAAACTCTGGAATTCTTTGCATGAGAATGTAGTAAAAGCAGTTAGCTTAACAGGGTTTAAAAAAGGTTTGAATAGCATCCTAAAAGAAAAATCCATAAGCCATTATTAAAATGGACCAGGAAAATCCACTGTTTATTTCTAGAATAAGAAGCTTAACATGTATTGTAGAGTTTGGGGATTTTGCCAGGTACTTGTAACCTGTGCTGGCCACTGTTGGAAACAGGATGCTGGGCTTGATGGACCTTCGGCCTGTCCCAGTATGGCAATACTTATATTTTTATGTCTTAAAGATCTAAATATGTATATACTTTGGAAGAAAGGTGGGAAAAGGAATACATGAGAGAAACATTTTAAACTTGTGGCTTAAATGCACAGGAGACGAGCAACGCTCCCTCTAAGGACTGAGTTGACGTGAGTAAACATTTTCCATTACATAACCTTGTTGCACACGCACACACACATACATACATAAACATTCGCAGGGAGGTTGGTGAGCCATCCTCTGAATGCGTTCCCTACTTGTTCACCTGTACAATACAACACATATTATCCAGACTATCCTCTGCAGGAGGTGGTCCGGATAATCATAAATCCGGATGATTGGACAAAGATAGAGCACCGAATAGAACATTGTATATTGTGTACTGAAGAAATGGAGACAGGGAGGTGATGTGCTGCTACTGTTCCCACTCTGGCCCACCCCTATGTACAGTACTCCGCTGAGTGCTGGTTTAGATAATTGGGCATCCAGTTAATTGACATTCGGATAATTGGCATCATACTGTACTTTATAGCTACTGTGAATTTTACTAAGATACTGGATGTTTAGCACTGCTTAAAAGAGAATACTGCACCCCCCTGAATAAGTACCCCTTCACTGTCTACCAGCTGCCTCCCCCCGTACCTCTGTAACAGATGGTATTATACAAACTGTATGCAATCCAGGGAATTATGTACCAAAAAAAAAATATCTAAATAATGCATGGCAAAATTGTACAACATATTGAACAGAATAGAACATTATTCTAGAAATATATGCAGGTACTTTATCACTTGGGGCCCTGTTTACTAAGGCACATTAGTGTTTTAGCGCGCCTACATTTAGTATGTGGGCTAACCATGTAGGCGCCTATAGGGATATTGTAGGCACGTACATAGTTAACGCGTATACATGCTTAACGCATGTTAAAAATGTTAACGCACCTGTAACGCTACTTAGTAAACAGGGCCCTTTGTTCTTAGTCAGCCTTAGTTCTCAGTTCTCTTCCAGTTGACCATGAGAACAGTAGTGTTCAGCAGTATTGTAACAGAAATTCTGAGGTTACTGGCAACCACAAAATAATTACATATCAATGTTTTTGGTAGGTTGCCAAATAAACATCAGGCTTCAGCTCTGTTAACCTTTAGTTTGCTTAATTTACCAAACATTAGGTATTATCTGTATTATTTATTTATTTGTAACTTGATATACCGCCTTAACTGTGAAGCAGAGCGAAATGGTTCACACTACTTAAAAAAACATTAAAAGAGTAGCAGAAAAGAACTACAATCAGTGACAGGAAAGATAATACATATGTTCATAAGTAAAACATTAAAACCACAATTAGACCAAGTAACATCAGTACAGTTTATTCTTAACTCTATAGTCTCTCTCTCAGGCACAAGATGCCCAATGTACCCTCTCAATGGCTAGTATAAGCCTGTTGAAATAACCACGATTTCAACAAAGATTTACATTTCTTTATGCTAAACTCGCCACATAAAAACAAAGGTAGAGAGTTCCAAAGATAAGAAACCACAAAGAAAAAAGCCAAGCGTGGTTCTGGCAGGACCATATGGTGACTGTTTATAGCCCGCAGGACCTGCACAGATAAATAAGGGACTGTTAGTGAAGGTAAGTAATGTGACGCACCTTGATGGAAAGCCTTAAAGCCCAATAATAATGCTTTAAACTTATCATGGTATGGAATTGGTAGCCAGTGATGATCCTGTAAGGCAGGTGTAACATGGTCACATTTTTGCAAATGACGGAGAAGAGGAATAGCTGTGTTCTGTAATGTCTGAAGTCTTGTAAGCAAAAATGTGGAAATACCTAAGTAAATATTGCAGTAATCCAACCGTGTCATGAAAAGAGAGAGAATTAAAGAGTGAAAGGTATCATGGTTAAAGAAAGATCGAACCGATCTCAGTAGTCATAGCAGAAAGAACTGCAATTTACACAAAGCTGTACCTGATGGTTAGAGCAGCAGGCTGAGAACCAGGGAAGCCAGGGTTCAAACCCCACTGATGCTCCTTGAGATCTCAGACAAGTCACTTAACCCTCCATTGCCTCAGGTGCAAAACTTAAATTGTAAGCCCTCCAGGGACAGGAAAATACCTACTGTACCTGAATGTAACTTGCCTTCAGCTATTACTGAGAAAGGTGTGGTATAAATTCAAATCCAAAGTCCAATACCAGGCATTAAGTGAAGAAATACATAACACTGCATACGTCACTCAGGACCTACAGAGCAATTTCAACATATAATATCAGTAACTTCTGTGAGTCACACAACAAGGTCCTGACTAGGAAAAGACAGCACTACATTGGGCGCTAGAACTTCAATACACTGATTGGAAAACTGGTTAGTACAGGTTGATCCATGTCTCTTTCACACATGCAGAACACAGACCCTCACCCAGTAAAGAATAACCATAAACTAGAAATGTGATTCTGCTCAAATGGCGAGAGGAACAGACTCCTACCAGAGAATTGTGGAGGACAAAGATGACTGAACTAATGCACCAAGAGCTCTGTGGTGTAGTTTCATCAATTAACCATGGAAAAGACCCCGACGCTTTTAGGAAAGTCTGGGGAAAATATTGGAACACTCTCCACCCTGCTGCTAGACGCCACATTCTTCATAAGCTGACAAGCATGCAGGGGAGGGGAGAAGCACCCCTCAAGGACTGAGTGGCGATGTATCTATGTCAACCACATCTATATTTGTAGGGACTGGGAAGGGAGGGGGGGGGGGGAAACAGACTTATGGTATATACGTTAAGTCACGAAAGGTGGAGGGCTATAAGACCCAAAGCTCTCTACGTTATAGTTTAACTGCTAAATTTCTAAAGTTTATATAATATACTGACACTGCATTTTTTCCAATGTTTGATAGACGTATAACAGAGATATAGCTAAATGTTGTAAGGGATGGGTGGGGGGATGGGGGTAGAAAGGGTGGAACGATGATAAATGGTGATGAAACAATTGTTTTTCTAGTTACTCGGACCTTGGCTTGCGGAATTACCAGAATTATGCTGAGAATGTTGGTTATAATGTTTTGTTATTTCATCAATAAAAATATTGAACCATAAAATTAAATGGATCCCTCAAGAAGCCAGTCTCTGCATGCAGTGCAACACCAGAGAAAGAGAAAACAATGCATGTCCCCCTGAACTTTGCAAAATATAAAGATATCAGATGTACATTTAAAAAAAACTGATATATTCCAATTACTACATTACAAATCAACAAATACAAATAAAACAAAAAATGGAAAATATGATACCATTTTATTGGACTAAATGCATTTCTCAATTAGCTTTGAGGCTAAATCCTCCTTCCTCAAGTCAGGGTAGTACACTACTGTTATGGTATCCTGTCCTGACCTGAGGAAGATGGTTTTGGTCTCTGAAAGTCAGTCAAAAAGGTATTAAAATTAGTCCAATAAAAAGATAACACCTTATTTCCATTTTCTATTTTTATGTATTAATGTTTATTAACACAGTTACCACACTACTTTATCTAAACTGGAAAATAAAATTCTTTTTTTTTTTTTGCCTTTGCTTTTTTTCAGTTATGTTGGTCCCAGACTCTGGTTTCTGCTTTCCTCATCTTCTCTTAACTCTCTTGCCAGGATTTCCTGTCTGCATGTGATTTTTCTCTCCATTTCCATCCAGCATCTGCCCCTCTTTCTCTCTCCTCCCCATTGCCATCCAGTGTCTGCCCCTCTCTCTCTACTCCCTACTGCCATCCAGCATCTGCCCCTCTTTCTCTCTCCTCCCCACTGCCATCCAGTGTCTGCCCCTCTCTCTCTACTCCCTACTGCCATCCAGCATCTGCCCCTCTCTCTCTACTCCCTACTGCCATCCAGCATCTGCCCCTCTTTCTCTCTCCTCCCCACTGCCATCCAGCGTCTGCCCCTCTCTCTCTACTCCCTACTACCATCCAGCATCTGCCCCTCTCTCTCTATTCCCCACTGCCATCCAGCGTCTGCCCCTCTCTCTCTACTCCCCACTGCCATCCAGCATCTGCCCCTCTCTCTCTACTCCCTACTGCCATCCAGCATCTGCCCCTCTCTCTCTCTCCTCCCCACTGCCATCCAGCGTCTGCCCCTGTCTCTCTACTCCCCACTGCCATCCAGCGTCTGCCCCTCTCTCTCTACTCCCTACTGCCATCCAGCATCTGCCCCTCTTTCTCTCTCCTCCCCACTGCCATCCAGTGTCTGCCCCTCTCTCTCTCTACTCCCTACTGCCATCCAGCATCTGCCCCTCTCTCTCTACTCCCCACTGCCATCCAGCGTCTGCCCCTCTCTCTCTACTCCCTACTGCCATCCAGCATCTGCCCCTCTCTCTCTACTCCCCACTGCCATCCAGCGTCTGCCCCTCTCTCTCTACTCCCTACTGCCATCCAGCATCTGCCCCTCTCTCTCTACTCCCCACTGCCATCCAGCGTCTGCCCCTCTCTCTCTACTCCCTACTGCCATCCAGCATCTGCCCCTCTCTCTCTACTCCCCACTGCCATCCAGCGTCTGCCCCTCTCTCTCTACTCCCTACTGCCATCCAGCATCTGCCCCTCTCTCTCTACTCCCCACTGCCATCCAGCATCTGCCTCCTCTCTCTCCTCCCCACTGCCATCCAATATCTACCCCTCTCCTTCCTACTGCCATCCAGCATCTTCCCCTTTCTCTCCCCCCCCCCCCACTTCCATCCAGCATCTGCCCCCTCTCTCTCTCCACCAGTCTTCCAACCAGCATCTGCCCCTCTCTCTCTCTCCACCTTACTTCCAACCAGCATCTGCCTCCTTTCTCTCCACCCTACTTCCACCCAATGTCTATCCCCTCAATTTCCTCTCCATTTCCAACCGGCATCTGCCCCCCTCTCCACCTCATTTCCAACCAGCATCTGCCCTCCACTCTCTCCACCCTTCCATCCAGATTTGGTTCCCCCTCCTCTCCACTTTCATTCATCATTTCACCTCTCCACTTCCAGCAGCATCTGCCACCTGACACTCCCACTGCTGCAGTTGCTTTCCTGAACCAGCAGCATCAACAAACCAAAATACAGCAATCGCATGGGATCTTCCTGTACATACCCACAGTTGCCGGCTCTGCCCTGGAAGATGAAGTTACTGCGGAGGGGGTGGGCTGACAGCTGCTGGTATATACAGGAAGGTCATGTGACTGCAGCAACAGCAGTATCAGCAGCGGCGGTGAAGGGTGGCAGAGTGGTGCAGGAGGTCCTGGTGTGCCGGCTGCCACGATGGGGCTGCACAACCTCTTTCAAAAGGTGCATGGCTACGCAGCTTGGAGGGAACAGTGGAGATGAGCCTCTTTCAGTTGAAAGGAAGCTCTGGGATGATGGGGCATAAGATGAAAGTGGAAGGGGACAGACTCAGGAGCAATTTAAGGAAATAATATTTTATAAAAAGGGTGGTGAATGTGTAGAATGTTTTCATAGCAGAGATGATAGAGATGAGGACGGTAACTGAATACAAGAAAGTATGGGACAAGCATGTAAGATCTCTAAGGGAGAGAAAAGGATTGTAGAGCTAGTTAATTGGTATGGATGGGAAAACTAAAGACATATGGAAGCATATTTTCAAAGCATTTAGACTTACAAAGTTACGTAGAGGGGCATTTTCAATATGATGTCTAAGTTCAACTTTGGACATTTTGCAAACAAAACGTCCAAACTCTGAATAGCCACGAAGGTCATTTTCAAAAAAGAAAAATGTCTATCTCTTTTTTCAAAAATAGAAGATTTTGTGATTTGGACGTTTTGTTTTTTGGTCCATTTTCAAGCAAAAAATGTCCAAGTGCAAAACACACAAAATCAAGTTATTGGGATGCAGGAGGAACCAGCATTTTTAGTAGACTGGACCCCTGACATCCCATGAAAGCAATAGAGCATTTTAGGGGGCACTGCAGTGGACTTCGTAAAATGCTCCCAGGTACACATCTCACCATTGCTCCCTTACCTTCTCTGCTGAGCTCCTCAAAACCCACTACCCCCAACTGTACACCACTACCATAGCTCTTACGGGTGAAGGGGCACCTATATGTGGGTACAGTGGATTTCTGGTGAGTTTTGGAGGGCTCACAGTTTTCTCCACAAGTGCAACAGGTAGGGGGAGGTAGGAGCCTGGGTCCACCTGTCTGCAGTGCACTGCACCCAACACTAGACTACTCCAGGGACCTGCATGCTATTCTGATGGACCCGAGTATAACATCTGAGGCTGGCAAGTAATGTTTTTCATCACATTTGTTTAGGGGAGGGAGGGGGTCAGTGACCACTGGGGGAATAAGGGGAGGTCATTCCTGATTCCCTGCAGTGGGCATCTGCTTATTTAGGGCACCTTGTTATGCCTTATTCGTTATAAAAACAGGTCTAGCTTAAAATGTCTACGTTTTAATCCTGGACAGTTTGGTTTTGTTTCATTATGGCTGTATAAGTCTTAGGAACGCCCAAGTTCCACCTTGAACACGCCCCTGGTATGCCCCCTTGAGATTTGGATGCATTTCTGCTAGACTTCAGAGAAATACATCTAAAAATAGGTTTTGAAAATACTGATTTGGATGTTTTTGTGAGAAAAACATCCAAATGCAGACTTATGACACGTTTTGGACATTTTTCTCTTTTGAAAATGAGCCCAATAGTAACCTATGGAACTTTCTAAGTGCTTTGAAAATGAGCCCCATGGTCTTTATCTGCCATCATTTTCTGTTTCTAGGTGGAAAGTGATGAGGAAGCAAATAAGTGTTCTTTTAATTAGGAGAGCAAGTGGTGGAGTTTGGAGAGAAAAGATAGACACTCTTGTTGTGGTTGTGTAATAAAAAAGGAGGAGTCAAAAAAAGATCCCAAGATAGTGGGCAAAGGGAACCAAGAGGATAGTTGTGTTATTCACAGGAATCAGGAAAGGTGAATGGGAGAAGCAGTTTTTAGTGATGATGGAGCATTCAGGCAGACTAGCAGACAGCGATCTGTAAATGAACTATTGGTGAGAGTTCTGGTACAAAAAGGTTGATCTGGGAGTCACCTCTGTAGACATGGCACTGAGACAATATCAGATCACCAAAGACAAGTATAGCAGTGTGAATGAGGGCGGGATCTGGCACCAGTCAGAGGTTTAAAGGCGAAACAAAAATGAATGTATTTATGTGCAAGGAAGGGTGTGACCTGTTCTCCTCACAGCTCAGGAGAAAATAGTCATATATATATATATCTAATATAATAAAACGCACCGTGAACGTTCTGAAGACAACGTTCTGAAGTCACTCAAACACTCCCTGTAGGGTTCGTGGATTCATGGTGTGAAGCCAGCCAGCCGTCTCTGCCCCGCCCTCGCGTCAAACGTCATGACGTCGAGGGCGGAAAAAAACCAAACAAACGGATCGCACCCACGCACGGTGCGTTTTATTATATTACATTTACCTCCGTGGTGGCGGTTCCGGCAGCGCAGCGTCAGGGAAGGAGGTGGCGCTCCCGATGTCTCTAGCCTTCCCTTCGCTGTGTTCCGCCTTCTTCTGACGACAAGGATGACGTCAGAAGAAGGCGGAACACAGCGAAGGGAAGGCTAGACGTCGGGAGCGCCGCCTCCTTCCCTGACGCTGCGCTGCCGGAACCACCACCACGGAGGTAAATTTAAAAAGAAAAAAAAAAAGGGATGTTGGGGGGAGAAAAGAGGGTGGGCAGTAAAGTTGAACAATGGGAGCGGGAGGGCAGGGGAGAAACGACAGCATGGATGCGAAGGGGGGGCATGGATGCGAAGGGGGGGGGAAGAGGGCTGGCCAGGCTGGGACATGGGAGAGAGAGGAGCATGGATGCGAGGGGGGGTCATGGAAGGGAGAGAGGGGAATTGCTGGAAAAGGATGAATGGAGGGGGCAGGTGACAGAGGAGCATGGATGGGCGTGGATTGGGAGGGCAGGGCTCAGGGAGAGAGGGGAATTGCTGGATAGGGATGAATGGAGGGGACAGATGGGCATGGATGGATATGGATTGCAGGGCAGGACTCAGGGAGAGAGGGGAATTGCTGGATAGGGATGAATGGAGGGGGGCAGGTGACAGAGGAGCATGGATGGGCATGGATTGGGAGGGCAGGGCTCAGGGAGAGAGGGGAATTGCTGGATAGGGATGAATGGAGGGGACAGATGGGCATGGATGGATATGGATTGCAGGGCAGGGCTCAGGGAGAGAGGGGAATTGCTGGATAGGGATGAATGGAGGGGGCAGGTGACAGAGGAGCATGGATTGGGAGGGCAGGGCTCAGGGAGAGAGGGGAATTGCTGGAAAAGGATGAATGGAGGGGGCAGGGGACAGATGGGCATGGATTGGGAGGGCAGGGCTCACACTCTCTCTCTCATATACAATGTCTTTCTGACTCTCACTCTCACACACTCTGTCTCACACTGTATCACATTCACTCTCTATGTGCCACATAGTCACTCACACACTCGCTTGGTCTCATACACTCACTCTCACAGAGAATCTGTGTCTCACACACACTCTTTCTCTCGCACACACACACACACACACACACACACACACACACACTGTGTCTCACATACACACTTGCACACACTCTCATTCTCACACACACACTCTCACAAACACACTCAGACTCACTCTCTCTCTCTCAGACACACACACTCACACTTTCACTCTGTCTCTCACACAGTCACTCTCACATACACTCTCCCAAACATACACACTCTGAGGAAAACCTTGCTAGCGCCCGTTTCATTTGTGTCAGAAACGGGCCTTTTTTACTAGTATATACAGTGGGGGAAATAAGTATTTGATCCCTTGCTGATTTTGTAAGTTTGCCCACTGACAAAGACATGAGCAGCCCATAATTGAAGGGTAGGTTATTGGTAACAGTGAGAGATAGCACATCACAAATTAAATCCGGAAAATCACATTGTGGAAAGTATATGAATTTATTTGCATTCTGCAGAGGGAAATAAGTATTTGATCCCCCACCAACCAGTAAGAGATCTGGCCCCTACAGACCAGGTAGATGCTCCAAATCAACTTGTTACCTGCATGACAGACAGCTGTCGGCAATGGTCACCTGTATGAAAGACACCTGTCCACAGACTCAGTGAATCAGTCAGACTCTAACCTCTACAAAATGGCCAAGAGCAAGGAGCTGTCTAAGGATGTCAGGGACAAGATCATACACCTGCACAAGGCTGGAATGGGCTACAAAACCATCAGTAAGACGCTGGGCGAGAAGGAGACAACTGTTGGTGCCATAGTAAGAAAATGGAAGAAGTACAAAATGACTGTCAATCGACAAAGATCTGGGGCTCCACGCAAAATCTCACCTCGTGGGGTATCCTTGATCATGAGGAAGGTTAGAAATCAGCCTACAACTACAAGGGGGGAACTTGTCAATGATCTCAAGGCAGCTGGGACCACTGTCACCACGAAAACCATTGGTAACACATTACGACATAACGGATTGCAATCCTGCAGTGCCCGCAAGGTCCCCCTGCTCCGGAAGGCACATGTGACGGCCCGTCTGAAGTTTGCCAGTGAACACCTGGATGATGCCGAGAGTGATTGGGAGAAGGTGCTGTGGTCAGATGAGACAAAAATTGAGCTCTTTGGCATGAACTCAACTCGCCGTGTTTGGAGGAAGAGAAATGCTGCCTATGACCCAAAGAACACCGTCCCCACTGTCAAGCATGGAGGTGGAAATGTTATGTTTTGGGGGTGTTTCTCTGCTAAGGGCACAGGACTACTTCACCGCATCAATGGGAGAATGGATGGGGCCATGTACCGTACAATTCTGAGTGACAACCTCCTTCCCTCCGCCAGGGCCTTAAAAATGGGTCGTGGCTGGGTCTTCCAGCACGACAATGACCCAAAACATACAGCCAAGGCAACAAAGGAGTGGCTCAGGAAGAAGCACATTAGGGTCATGGAGTGGCCTAGCCAGTCACCAGACCTTAATCCCATTGAAAACTTATGGAGGGAGCTGAAGCTGCGAGTTGCCAAGCGACAGCCCAGAACTCTTAATGATTTAGAGATGATCTGCAAAGAGGAGTGGACCAAAATTCCTCCTGACATGTGTGCAAACCTCATCATCAACTACAGAAGACGTCTGACCGCTGTGCTTGCCAACAAGGGTTTTGCCACCAAGTATTAGGTCTTGTTTGCCAGAGGGATTAAATACTTATTTCCCTCTGCAGAATGCAAATAAATTCATATACTTTCCACAATGTGATTTTCCGGATTTAATTTGTGATGTGCTATCTCTCACTGTTACCAATAACCTACCCTTCAATTATGGGCTGCTCATGTCTTTGTCAGTGGGCAAACTTACAAAATCAGCAAGGGATCAAATACTTATTTCCCCCACTGTATATATATATATATTGTCAGCAGGTCACCCCTCCACTCTTTGGCCCAGGTCAACCCTGCTTAGCAGATATGCTTCACCACTGATCTTTTTCCCTTGCAGCACCGGTTAATTTCAATTCCTTGCCCTTCCACCATGGCTTACTCAAAGGACTGCTTCTTTTAGTTTGCCATTCAATAATGACCCCCAACAAACAGACAGACACTCCAGCACAGAGCTGTAGTGAGGGGAGCTGACACCCGGGGCGGGTCGCCGCTGTGCACCCCCCCGGGTGCAGAACGGCGCACCCTCCTCCCACTGGAGCGCACCCCCCCCCCAAAGCGCATACCTCCGCCCCCCCGGAGTGCATACCTGCGGCGAGGGACGGGCAGGAGGGCCAATCCGCCCCGACTGCACGTTGCTGGCGTGTGTCGACTCCGCGCTGATTCACTGCTCTCTCTGTCCCGGAACAGGAAATAACCTGTTCCGGGGCAGAGAGGGCAGTGCATCAGCGCGGAGCCGACACCCCCCAGCGGCGTGTACCCGGGGCGGACCGCCCCCCCGCCCCCCCTTCCTACGCCACTGCTCCAGCAGTCTTATGATAAAGGGATTCACTTTTATTCACAGCCCTTCAATTGTAGTGAATTCAGCAACACAGTACAACGATCTCAGTTTGCAGTCTTTGACAAGTTCATGTTCACAATGCCAGACAGAGATTTCCTGTTAATTCGCTGAGTATAGTTCAATGACCTTTACCCCTCTCTCTTTTACTCTCAGTTAGTTGCGAAGTATCAAATTCCACAGCAGTTCCTTGCAACACACACAATATTTAAATTCTCATACCCTTAGCCTTCCTAGGCACTTGCTGCCACAGGTTTCTTCCCAGCTGTATCAATCCTGTCCTCCCCTTTCCAGACAGTTGAGGCACTACCTTAGCCAGGAAGCTCTTCATCTTAGCACCAGCAGTCTGTGCACATGCTGCCACCTCCATTCTCTCCTCTTCATTCTCCTCCTTTTTATCTCATTCCATCTCCTCTACCGCCTCCCAGGGCTCCCTCAGCTGCTCTTCATCAACCTGATCAGAGACCATCTCCCAATCCTGCTCCTCCCCCTCCCATTCCTGTGAGTCTTGTGTTGGGTCAGGTGCATTGTGGGAATCGTGGTTCCTAGGCTCACTCCTTATTCTAATTGGTCTCTTGACCACCAGAGGGCGCATTCCTAGGCTGCAAATAAAACCTACTATGATTTTTGCAGACCGTCCAAAACACAGCAGCGAAATTGATATTCAAAACGTTAAAATATAATAGAGCAACCCCACTACTTATAATGCTACATTGGCTCCCGTTCAAGGCCAGACTATTTTTCAAAACTGGTACAATTTCTTCAAAATACTGTTTGGCATGTCACCGGACTACATGCTAGACATGATCAAACTATCACCTAGGTTATCTACTACTACTACTTCACCTACCCAACTGCAAAAATATACTATACAAGTCTACCTACACAGCGGGATTTAGCTACCTGGCCTCAAAATGGTGGAACACAATTCCCATAATCATAAGAAGCATCACAAACTACCTCCAGTTCAGAAAAGACCTGAAGACCTACCTCTTCAGGAAATTCTATGAGTAAAATATGCACTAATCATTCTGGAACAATGCATAACACAACCTCAACCTGTACGAATCTTTTCATTGAAGAAAGAACTAAGACATACCTTCTCAAGAAACCCAATGAGTATTCCATACACACTAATAGTTATCTTGCCAACCACTGTAAAACACAGCATCATGCAACCTTGTAAATATAATTGAACCAATGCAATCTCTAACAACTGTTAAATGTAAGCCACATTGAACCGAAACTCATTTTTGGATAATTGTGGGATACAAGTATGAATAGATAAATGGAATAAATAAGTGCTGATGTGTGTTAACGCTTCTTTTTTTTTTCTGAGCATGTGCATGCTCAAGAGCCATGCTTATTGCAAAACCTTTATTTTATTTATTTAGATTTTGCTCACACCTTTTTTTCAGTAGTAGCTCAAGGTGAGTTACATTCAGGTATACTGGATATTTCTCTATCCCAGATGTGCTCACAATCTAAGTTTGTACCTGAGGCAATGGAGGGATAAGTGACTTGCCCAAGATCGCAAGGATGGTCCTAAGAAACAAGATGGCAAGCGATCCGCAAAATCCAACGTGGAGACAAACAAAGCAGATCAATCAGTGATATGGTTCAAAACTTTATTTTCAGGGATTCGCCCGACACAGACTGTGTTTCGCCCACAAGGGCTGCGTCAGGGGCTCTGAATTGGGCGTTAATTGCTGCAAAAAGCAACAGTCCACTTTGATCTCCATAGTGGACTGTTGCTTTTTGCAGCAATTAATGCCCAATTCAGAGTCCCTGACGCAGAAACACAATCTGTGTCGGGCGAATCTCTGAAAATAAAGTTTTGAACCATATCACTGATTGATCTGCTTTGTTTGTCTCCAAGATCGCAAGGAGCAGCAGTAGGATTTGAACCGGCCACCTCTAGATTGCAAGACCCCGTGCTCTAACCACTAGGCCACTCCTCCACTCTGTTATGCAGATTCCTCCTCCCTCCCCCCTGTTTTTCATTTAATATTGCAATGTAACTGTATATAAAATTTAAATATGATTTGCTTCAAGCATCGTGGCACTACTTTTTTTGCACTTGTTGTTGTGTTTTGGTACAATCTGCAGGCAGCTTTGAGCATTGGCCCCAAAGTGCTATCAAATAAGTGTCAAATAAGATACATACATGGATCTCATCAACGAATATGCAAACAGTAGGCAAAAAAAAGAAAAAACTATTACTGTCATAGTATTCTACATTCCACGGTGCACTAGATATAGCATTTTTATTTTAGGCTCCAGGTCAAATGTTAGGCAGCACCATGAGATCAGCACTGACAGGTGAGGTGATCAGATTTCAGAGTTTCAAGAACGTGAAAACCCTGGGTCTACAGTAAGGAATAAGGACACTGTGTACTTTCAGAAGCACTAAGCATTAAATAATCTAGGCAGGGGTGGTGTAAAGGACTGATAGCTTTGCTTTTGACTTAATCTTCAATCAGGCATGAAGAATTTGGCTGTCTTTTCTTTCTCAGTCTTGAATACAATGACCTCATGATCAGAACGGAAGGAAATTTCTTGGTCGACATCCCAAAGTGATTTGAGCCTTCTAATTAGAAACAAATGCTTTAAAACAGTTCTGCATCTCTCAACTGGTGTGTCATGGCAAAAAGGCAGGTGTTTTAAAAAGGTTTCTATGGGCTCCAGTCACCAATAGAGTGAACAGTTGGAACAGGACCAAGCCACTGCTGACCATGGCAAAGTCTTGGTTTTTACCCTCCTTCCTCCCAACACCCTCTGGTCTATGGGATCTCCTTCAGTCAGAAAAGGGAGTTGATGAGTAGAACTTCCCTGCTACTGCTTCTTCCTCCTCTCCTGGCTTCTCTCTGCAGTGAGAGCTATGCAGGAGACCTGCCAGTCTGGCATGGTTTGGAATGCCAAGGGAAATCAGCAGATGAAGAGGAGGAGGAGAAGACAGCAGCAGATAAGTAATGCTTGCTGACCTCTGCCAGTTGCAGAATATCATGGAGAGAGGAGAAAGAGTAGATGTTTACAGCAGGAGGGTGCAGAGGAGGGACAGATGATTGTGGGATGAGGTACATAAATGCTCGGGAGGGGGGGGGGGGGGGGAGGAAGAGAGAAAGAAAGGGAAGGTGATATGCCATTGAGTCCACAAAAGAAAAGTTTATTTTGCCAGCAGGTTAAGGATGGGGGAGAGAGGAAAGAGAATGTGATAATTCTGGTGGCAGGGAGGATAGTGGAAAAGGAAGTGATGGTGATTGTGCCAGGAGGTGTTTGGAGAGGGGAAAGAAGTGATGATGATTATGCTGGGGATGGGGATGGGCATAAAGATGATTATAGCAGCAAGGAGGGAGGGTGATGGTGTGCTGTGATAAAATGAACCCAGTGCTAGGCATGCCAGAATGTGGAAAGGCTGGGAATCACCGACCTACAGTGCTGGTTTTATTTTAGCATGAAATCTTTTAATACAGTGGCACTATTATTATTATTATTAGCATTGGTATAGCGCTACCAGACGCACGCAGCGCTGAACACCTGATACAAAGAGACATTCCCTGCTCAAAAGAGCTCACAATCTAAATAATACAGACAGACAAGACAGTTACGGGTGAGGGAAGTAATGGGTGAGAAAGGAGGAAGGGACAATGAAACTAAGAAGGGAAGTTATCAAGCCCATATTATTTGCCCCTTAATGTGACTTAAAGGACACTAACACAGGTTGTCTTGCCCTAATGCAATATAAGTTAAGTCACTGCAGGGTAAATAGTAATGAGATGCATAACATGCAAATGAATGTAAAGCTGCTCATTACTATGTAAATGCTAAACCACAATTGTGGGGTTATTTTAGCATGTGGCAGCATTGGGCCTCAAAGTTGTAGCTCAATACTCTCAGGTTGTATGTTAAAGGGCCAGTTAGAGCTCTGAAACTCACCCCCACGAGCACCTCTATTCCCCCGATCTTTCACCTGACTTCCACTCTGCACAAACCCCAACCCTCCCAATGACACCCAACAGTCCTGCACATGTCCTCAATCCCCTGATGACACCCGAACCCTGCACAAGACCTCAGCTCCCCCCGACCCTCACTCAACCCTCAGCCTTATCTGAACAGGTCTCTGGTGGTCTACTGGTTCCACAGGCAGATCCCCAGTCACTCCTGCCTTTGTTGGCGCCTTCACGCAATATGATGCCCCTATTTAATAGTTTCATGATGCTATTACTAGGGGTTATGATTCCTTTAAAAATAGGCACCTGTTTGATCTATTCATATAGAAGCCCTGTTATAAAATTAGCATCCCCCCCCCCCACACACACACACACAAAGCCAAGTTTAATATTTAAAAGTGTGGTGTCTAGAGGCCGACTGAATTTCAGTTTCAGATTCAGCATCAAAACCGAACTGAAATCCAAGTTCAGGTTTTGGCTGAAAATGCTGGTGCATTTTCAACTAAAACAAAAACTCTCCACTCCACCTCGAGCTACCCAACAGACTACTCCCCCACCCCCAATCCCCAAAGAAAACACCCCCCGCCAATCTGCCCCCTCCCATCAGTAGGCTCTCCCCATCCTACCTTAACAAGCCCTGGTGATCTAGTGGCCTCTTCAGGAGCAGGAGAGGACCCTACTCTTTCCTGCCTAGTGCTGCTGCTGATTTAAAATGGCTGCCAAGAAGCAGCCTCGCGAGACTACTGCAGGAGATCTTGGCAGTCATTTTGAGACTGGCAACGGCATAAGCAAGATTGCTTGAGCAGAAGTCTGATCCAAATTTCTTTACTGTGTCCACACTTTTTGCTGAGGCCTATGATCCTCCCTTGTTCCTAGGGTCTTAGCGGGAGGCAGGAACCAAAGACCCTTATTATTACACTCCCTCGCTTCTTATACTCTCCACAATTCCTGCCTAAAGGACAACCCCTCTTAGGGAATGGGTGGATCCCAGGTAATCCTTTTCCTTAATCCTCCCCTGCAATGAGTGATGTCTTTGTGGTCTCTTTCTTCCCTCAAACTTGCTGGTAACACTGAAGGGGGGGGGGGGGGGACTTTCAACCCTGAATACCAGCAGGCCTAGGTGAAGTACCCCAGGTGTTACACAAAGAACAGATTATACTGAACTGGCAGAGTATAAATGATATTAATTAAATAAATTACATTTTAAGACCTAGGCATAACATAACAGAGGTTAATAGAAGTGCCTCTATCATAATATTTGCATTAGCTATGATACACAGGCCTACATATTAAAATCCTTTCCAGTCTGCTTCCTGTGATGTAGATATATATTTATTTAGATTCTGCTCACACATTTTTCAGTAGTAACTCATGGTGAGTTACATCAGTTACTGTGGGAATTTCCATGTCTCTGGAGGGCTCACAATCTAGGTTTGTACCTGAGGCAATGGAGGGTTAAGTGACTTGTCCAAGATCACAAGGAGCAGCAGTGGGATTTGAACCGGCCACCTCTGGATGTCAAGACCAGTGCTCTAACCACTCGACCATTCCTCCACTCCAATATACATATAAAACCTATCTGGGTGCTGGTATGTGTAAACCCATAACTGCTTCAACTAGAAGCTTAGAAACAGGTCTTGAGCAAAGAGGTCATAATCTTTAACACAAAAGGGAACAAAGCATATCAAACTCAAATCAGAGGATGACTTCTAGGTTCTCATGCAAGTTTCAAACCTCAAATCCCAAGATCTGAAATGCAAAGGTTATTTAATAAAATTAAAATTGGAGAAATACCAAGAAAGAAGCAACCAGGATTGCCATTTTAAACAATTAGGGGTGTAGCAATTTCTAGGTTTTTTGTTTTTTTTTACAGTGGAATGTGTTGTGTGACTGAAGATATTTGTTTATATACTTTTTCTTCTTAAAAGTGTAACTTTCCTGTCGTTGATATTACACATGTAACTGGAAAGTTACATGTAGAAGTTTTAAATAAACGGGACAATAATTGTCAGGCTAAAACTACTCACTCATTCTGCTAAGACAGAAGGAGGGAGAGCAGACAGTGCTGGCAAGCACTGGGATGGGTGCTTAAGGATTGGTCTGGGGATTGAGTGGGGAAGGGGAGAAAAGACAGAGATAGGAGGACAAAGGAATCAATGGAACTGAACAGAGGAGGAAAGAGGAGGCAAGTGAAGAAAAGATTGGAAATTGAGTAGAACACACATATCAACACATATTCTCTCACACATGCACACTCATACATA
The DNA here is from genome assembly GCF_901765095.1 of Microcaecilia unicolor. NCBI lineage: Eukaryota > Metazoa > Chordata > Amphibia > Gymnophiona > Siphonopidae > Microcaecilia > Microcaecilia unicolor. The sequence goes on from NC_044039.1 coordinate 38,188,913, forward strand.
GACTCAGCATTAAAAAAATCCCTTCTGAAATTTATTGTGTTCAAGGAAAGATATGTTTCTAATCTTGTTTTCCTGATTTTCCTGAATCTTTACATCTTGATCAGTGGTCAGTCTACTCAGTTGTGTATATGAGAAAATGGTGTGATTTGTCAGTTCACCTCTAGTATAAGTCCCCACAAGATTAGCTTGAATAAAATAGACACAAATGATGTCTGGATTTCTGGTGCCATTTTTGCACAAGAAAATGAAACAGACACCTCGCATATCCCTTACACTCCATCTCAAATCCTGTGATCCTCTCAGAATAGCCTTCTGTACCCTTTAGAATCCATCTTTAGGGTTCTCAATGCAGAGCCCTTAAGTGGAGGTGTAGTCTAATGCTGGGCCAGCGTTAGGGGGAGGCAAGCAGGGCAACTGCCTTGGGCCCCCGTACCAGGGTTGTAGCCAGACCTTGCGGTGGGAGGGGGCCAGAGCCCGAGGTGGGGGGACACATTTTAGTCTGCCGCCTCGCTCCCCCACCTTTCCACTCCCCCTCACCTCCTCGTCACTCCCTCTCACCTCGCCACTTCCCCTCACCGCCTCGTTGCTCCCCCTGCAAAAGCAAATACCTTTGCTGGTGGGGGTCCCCAACCCCTGCCAGCCGAAGCCTCCGCGTTCGCTGCCCTGTTCTTTCTTCTTGCTGATGTCCTGTGCACACTCCTTTACGTGAAACTGAGCATGCTCAGTTTCACTTAAAGGAACGTTCAGGATGTCAGGAGGAAGAAAGAGCACAGGGCAGGGAACACGGCACGCTGGAGATCGACATTGAAGAAGGCTTTGGCTGGTGGGGGTTGGGGACCCCCGCCAGCAAAACCTGGGGCCCGGATGAAATTTGTGGGGGCCCAGGCTCCCGTGGCCCCACCTAGCTATGCCCCTGCACCATACTACAAGGGGCTTCTAAGCCTGCCTCAAGCTGAAGGAGGCATAGGCTGAAGGCCAGCCTTGGGACCCTTCCCTAGCTTCTGCCCTGGCCTAATAGTTAGTGCAATGGGCTGAGCATATAGGGAACTGGGTTCAATTCCCACTTCTGATCCTGGGCAAGGTAAAACAACTTAGACTGTAAGCCCATAAGGGTCAGAGAAAGTACCTGCATATAATATATGTAAATGCTTTGGTTGTACCACATAGAGGCAGTATATTCAATCCCTGACCTTTTACATCAGGGGTAGTTCAGTTTTTCAGGTTATCCCTAATAAATATGCATAAAATACTAAAACAGGGTATCTATATTCCAATATAGCTATAAAACATGCTACTGCATAGTATATCAATCACAACTATACACAATTTCAAACCTTTATTATTTCCAAATATCTAACCATCGTCTTGCACAATACATGAAAATTAAAACCTATAAATTACTATATTCACAAACTGCAATCTCACCACTCATAACACCACTCATCATTCTTTCATGAATTCTACTAACACATATTCCTAACAACACCATATATACATTATAATTTATCATATAATATATGACATGGCTGGTGACAAGACAGCGGAATTTTTGATGGCTTATCTCAACAATTCTCCAGCCTGAAACAACTGCAGTCATCAACTGATTGACTAAAATGCTGTCGGTACATCACCAATTCTCCATTCAATTGAAATTTTCCAAACCCTTTGAAAGTCCCACTGCAGATAAGGTGAACTCCAGACACTACAGAGTTCCAAGCATAAAAGACGTCAAATATACACTTCTATTGATAATATCCTGTTGTTGCCAGTACCAAGTCCCTCAGGGTATGATCATTGTCAGCAAAAGCTTTTTCAAAGTACAAAAATCCTTGTGACATCGGATTGAACCCTCTTCTCAAGTATGACCCTACGCGGTCCATGTTTCGCTCATCCGAGCATCATCAGGGGTTGACAACAGGTAACTGGGAAACTCAATCGTGCTCCCATGCTGAGCAGCGTGTAAGTCACAAAAAGATGCCCACGCATTTCTACTCTCTTCCCTGCCCTCCAATCCATCCATGTCCAGCATTTCTCCTCTCTTCCCTCCCTTCCATCCATGTGCATCTCCTTCCTGACTTCCCTCCCCTCCATCCATCCATGTCCAGCAACTCTCCATTCTCCCCTGCCCTCTCCTCCATCCATATCCAGCAATTCTCCTCACTCCTCTGCCCTCCCCTCCATGTCCAGCAATTTCTCTTCTCTCCCCTGGCCTCCCCTCCATGTCCAGCGATTCTCCTCTGCCCCTTCCCTCCATGTCCAGCAATTCTTCTCTGCCCCTGCCCTCCCCTCCATGTCCAGTGATTTTGCCTCTCTCCCCTGCCCTCCCCTCCCATCCATGTCCAGCGATTCTCCTCTGCCCTCCCCCTATCCACATCCAATGATTCTCCTTTGACCCCCTCCCCTCCCATCCTTGTCCAGTAACTTCCCCAGCTCCCCCTTTTCAGTTCCAACCCAGCCCCACCTGCCCTTCCTCAGCTCCCCGACAGCCCTCCTCTCTGTCCTTCCTGCACCCCCCCTCCACGCGTTTAAACCTTTTATTTTCAGTTGCAGCGAAGACAGTGAAGAAAACAGCACCTCCAGCCTTTCCCTTCCCTTCCCTCACAGACAGTGTCCCGCCTTCCTGTGCTGATGCATTTCCTGTTTCTGCGAGGGCGGGACACTGTCTGTGAAGGAAGGGAAGGGAAAGGCTGGAGGCGAGCCCGCTGTGCTGTTTTCTTCACTGTCTTCGCTGCAACTGAAAATAAAAGGTTTAAACACGGAGGGGAGGGCAGGAAGGAACGAAGAGGAGGGCTGTCGGGGAGCTGAGGGCGGGACAGAGGGACTGAGAGATGCTTGCAGTGTTGTGCCAGCCCTGCGTTTGGGGGGGGGGCAATGCCCCCCTTGCCCCCCCAAACTACACCCATGCTTCTTTCCTATTCAGATTTTGAACGTTTTTTGCAAAAGCATCTACATGCGCCAAAATGGAGTTACCACCAGGCTACTGTGTGGCTCTTGTGCTAATTTCATTTTTGGTGTGTGTCCGATATGCGCATCTGGAAAATAATTTTTATTTTCGACTGTGTATATTGGACATGCGCCAAGCGGCATTTGGTGCACGTAGGTCATTACCGCCAGGTTACCATGTGAAACTTTACCGCTAGGTCAATGGCTGGTGGTAAGGTCTCAGACCCAAAATGGACACATGGCAATTTTCATTTTGCCGCATGTCCATTTTCAGCAAAAATTTTAAAAAGGCATGCCTGATTCTGCGTGTACCCAAAACCCGCATCTACACTACCACAGGCCATCTTTCAGCATGCCTTTGTAAAAGGACCCCTTAAATTGGTATGGCAGTGGCTTGTAACTGCCACTGCTATTCAGCCTCCTTTACTCCCCATTGCGTGAAAATCTAGACTTCTCCCCAGATACCCACACGCAGACTTTTGCAGACTGGGCAGAAAAGGGCATTCATTATTTGTACCATGTTTTAAATGATGAGAGGAAAATGAAGTCCTTTTCTCAACTTAGTGGGGATTATGGCTCCATGGTGAACCATACTTTGAATACTGTGTGCAGTTCTGGTCACTGCATCTCAAAAAAGTTATAGTGGAATTAGAAAAGGTACAGAGAACTTCCCTATGAGGAAAGGCTAAAGCAGCTAGGGCTCTTCAGCTTGGAGAAGAGACGGCTAAGGGGAGATATGATATATGTTTATAAAATATTGAGGGGAGATATGACAGAGGTTTACAAAATACTGAGTGGAAAGGTAGATGTGAATCGCTTGTTTACTCTTTCCAAAAATACTATTACTAGGGGGCACGCAAAGAAGCTACTAAGAAGTAAATTTAAAATGAATCAGAGAAAATATTTCTTCACTCAACGAGTAATTAAGCTCTGGAATTCGTTGTCAAAGAATGTGCTAAAAGCAGTTAGCTTAGCAGGGTTTAAAAAAAAATTTGGCTAATTTCCTAAAAGAAACCATTATTAACATGGACTTGGGAAAATCCACTACATATTCTAGGATAAGCAGCATAAAATCTGTTTTGCTGTTCTGGGATCTTGCCAGGTACTTGTGACCTGGATTGGCAACTGTTGGAAACAGGATACTGGGCTTGATGGACCTTCAGTCTGACCCAGTATGGCACTGCTTATGTTCTTAAGATATATTTACCAACATGCAGCTCAAACACTATGCCCAAATGTCAGATGCTCCAGCGATAGTGGCTGAGGTTCAAGAAACTGTAACCTTTGCTCTATGCCTGGATGCCCAACTCCCAGTGCCCTTGTCGTACCATCATAAATACTTACAAAGTAAATTACCTGAGGCAGTTCGCTCAACTTTGGAGTATAGAATTGTGGCTGGAAATGCTAGGAGGTCAACTAAAATTATGTCTGTCAGAGGTATGATTGATAACTGATAGCATATTGCTTTAGAAAATGCAATATAAATTTATTATGCAATTATAAATTTCTCCCCCATAGGGCATATAGAGCTTCCTTATGCCTGAATGATGCTTGCTTAAAGTGTAAACGAGATAATGCAGCTTTAGGCCACATATTTTGATTGTGTCTCAACATTATAGCATTCTGGACACAGATTTGTAGACATGTTTCAAATATATGGCACACTAGATATCGTGTTATCCCAAACTTATTATTTGACCACTTTGATGTAATTCATCCTGCCTAAAGGACTACGAGGGTTCTTGAATCATGCAACGTTGATGGCAAAGAAATGCATTTTACATACTTAGATGTTAGAGGATACTCTGACCCTCTTCATTGTAGGTCTTTGGTGATATCGTTATTAACAGCTGAAAAATGTAGAGTGGGAGATATCACATTCCCAAAGGGTAGGAAACTCTGTTTGGTCTGGGAACCATTTTGGTCCTTGCTGACACATATGGCGCAAAGGTGAGTCGATACTATTAATGGATCTTGCGAGGGGTGGGCTATGGGTGGGGTAAGGGAGGGTTTGGTACTAAAAGAAGGTAATCAATAGAAATAAAACAAAATAAAACATGGAAAAGAAAATAAGATGATACCCTTTTATTGGACATAACTTAATACATTTCTTGATTAGCTTTCGAAGGTTGCCCTTCTTCGTCAGATCAGAAAAGGGCAACCTTCGAAATCTAATCAAGAAATGTATTATGTCCAGTAAAAAAGGTATCATCTTATTTTCTTTTCCATGTTTTATTTCTATTGATTACCTTTAAAAGTGGACTAACACAGCTACCACACCTCTGTACTAAAAGAAGAAAATGGTTTTGTCTGAGAACTTATAAGGTATCATGATTGAAAGGGTTTTTTTTCTTAGTTGTATATTAATTACCCAAGTATGAGAAGCTGTATGTTATTTGATTGGGAGTTGTAAATTTTTTTCTATCTGAATTGCATTTTCAATAAACTATGTTTTAAAAAAATATTTACATCTTGCAGAATTCCATTACACTAAAGAGAATATAACCTCAGGAAACAGTTATGATTGTTATAATAAACTAATTTACAGTTTCATTATCAGAGATCATTAGATATCAGAGGTTGTAGACAGAAAAAGACATATGAGATTACTGTAAGATTACTGATGAAGAACACATGCTCTGATCCAAAAAGATACCAGGCAGTGATGGTAGGTACAAGGCGCCAATGCGCTTAAATAGGAACATATTTCTGAGAGTGGGTTAAAGAAGGGAAAGTATGTCACAAAATATCTTTGAACAAAAACAACACAGAAGCAAACTGGTTATCTAACCTTTTGAGAATGAGCAAAGCTCTCACAAAAGAAGGAACACAAAGAGATCCATGTACAAAAAAACAGAACGTGACTAATCCTTCTGTTGAGTTCACCTCAAGTATGTCATGAATTTCACATGACCCGCCCACTTTTTTCTATACCTCTTTAATTACCATATCAGCGGCAATAATGCTCTGTTGTTTAAGTGCCAGGAGCACATATTATTATGGTTGTGACATTGGTAAATGTAGCCGATTGTGCCACTTCGCTTTGTTTGTTGTTTCAGCCATGAGGTTAATGTGCCTTCTCTCAGTCACCTCCTTGAACTTTGTACTATGCCCTCTGTGAGCGGTTTGTTTTCGTTCCTTTTTCTCACTGTGGCTGTACAAGGTTGAATTCCCCACATATTCACTTTGGAAAATATGCTTCTTTTCTCTCCCCTTACCACAGCTGTTGTTTGGCTCCTATTATTCAGCATAGTAGTCAGTTGTGACTTGGAAACAGAAATAGTCTATTACAAAAGGGTAGCAGTAGCTAGACACAGTCTGAAATACAGACCAGTAATCCTTAGTTTAATGTGTACCTGAATGAAACTCACCTTGAGCTACAAACTGAAAAAGGCATGAGCTAAATTCAAATGAATAATAATTGCAAAAGAGATAGATGCGAACCTATTATTACAGATAAGTGGATGGGGCATTTTTGATATAATGTCTAAGTTGGACTATGGATGTTTTGCACTAAACATCCCAAACCTGGATAGCAAATGTAACCATTTTCAAAGAAGCAAAACTTCTTTTTTTCCCCAAAAATACAATTTGTAACAAGGTTTTGTGCTCTCTGTGTTTATCTTTTCAAGCCATATTCCTAATAAATAAATATTCAAAAAAATGCACAAGTTAAAAATGCACAAAATCAAGCCATTGGGATGTAAGAGGGGCCAGCATTTTTATCAGACTGGTTCCCCAGACATCCCAGGAGGCTGCTGTGGACTTTAGATAAATGCTTCCAGGTACACATCTCACCCACCGTTGCTCCCTTATCTTGTCTGCTGAGTCCTCCAAAACCAACCCAAAACCCACTACCCCCAACTGTACACCACTACAATAGACCTTATGGGTGAAGGAGGCACCTATATGTGGGTACAGTGGGTTTCTGGTGAGTTTTGTAGGGCTCACATTTTCCACCACAAGTGTAACAGGTAGGGGGAGGTATGGGCTTGGGTCCACCTGCCTACAGTGCACTGCACCTACCACTGCACTACTCCAGGGACTGCATGCTGCTCTAATGGACCTGGTTATAACATCTGAGGCTGTCATAGAGGCTGGTGAGTACTATTTTTATTCACATTTGTTGGTGGCGGGAGGGGATCAGTGACCAGTAAGGGAGTAAGGGGGGTCATCCTTGATTCCCTCCAGTGGTCATCTGGTTGTGTAGGGCACCTTTTTGCGCCTTATTTATTCTGAAAACAGGTCGATCAAGATGAAGTTTTCACCCTAGATGCTTTCATTTTGCTCCACTATGGCTGTAAAACGTACAAATCTTAGGCACACCCTAAGCCCACCCTTGAAACACCCCCAACACACCCCCTTGTGATGTGGATGCACTGCAAATGAAATGTATAGATAGGCATCTGCACAGTGGCGTAGGAAGGGGGGGCGGTGGGGCAGTCCGCCCCGGGTGCACGCCGCTGGGGGGGGTGTCAGCTCCGCTGGTTCCCTGCTCTCTCTGCCCCGGAACAGGTTACTTCCTGTTCCGGGGCAGAGAGAGCAGGGAACCAGCGGAGCCAATGCAGCTCCCAGCGACGACGTGCACTCGGGGCAGAGCACCAGTGGTAAGAATGCGCTCCGGGGGGTGCACGCGCCGAGGGAGGGTGCACCGTGCTGCACCCGGGGGGGTGCGCAACGGCGACCCGCCCCGGGTGTCAGCCACCCTCGCTACGCCACTGCATCTGCAAAACAGGTTTCAAAAATATCGATTTTGATGTTTAGGGTAGAACTCTGTCTAAATGGTGCTTTATGACACTTCTTGGACGTTTTCTCTTTCCAAAAATGAGCCCCATAGAGGGGCATAATCGAACGAAAACGTCTATCTCCATGGGCGTTTATCTCCGAGAACGGGTCCGTGAAGGGGCGGACCGAACCGTATTTTGGGAAAAAATAGACGTCCATGTTTTATTCGACAATTTGTGAGCTGGGCGTTTTTGTTTTCAGCGATAATGGAAAATGAAAGCGCCCAGCTCAAAAACGAATAAATCCAAGGCATTTGTTCGTGGGAGGGGCCAGGAGTCGTAGTGCACTGGTCCCCCTCACATGCCAGGACACCAACCGGGCACCCTAGGGGGCACTTTTACAAAAAAAAAACAAAAAGGTAAAAGAGCTCCCAGGTGCATAGCACCCTTCCGTTGGGTGTTGAGCCCCCCAAATCCCCCTCAAAACCCACCACCCACAAGTCTACACCATTACTATAGCCCTAAGGGGTGAAGGGGGGCTCCTACATGTGGGTACAGTGGGTTTGGGGGGCGGTGTGGAGGGCTCCCATTTATCAGCACAAGTGTAACAGGTGGGGGGGGGATGGGCCTGGGTCTACCTGCCTGACGTCCACTGCACCCCCTAATAACTGCTCCAGTGACCTGCATACTGCTGCCAGGGAGGTGGGTATGACATTTGAGGGTGAACATAAAAAGTTGTGAAACGGCATATTTTTGTGGTGGGAGGGGGTTTGTGACCACTGGGGGAGTCAGGGGAGGTCATCCCCGACTCCCTCCAGTGGTCATCTGGTCATTTAGGGCACTTTTTGGGGCCCTATTCGTGGAAAAACAGGGTCCAGGAAAAGTGCCCTAAATTCTCGCTAAAAACACATATTTTTTTTCCATTATTGGCGAAAGGCGCCTATCTCTGATCGGCCGATAACCACGCCCCAGTTCCGCCTTCACCACGCCTTTGACACGCCCCCATCAACTTTGTCCGCATCCGCGACGGAGTGCAGTTGAAAACGTCCAAATTCGGCTTTGGATTATACCGCTTTATTCGTTTTTGTGAGATAAACGTCTATCTCCCGATTTGGGTCGCAATATAGGTATTTTTCTTTTTCAATTATAAGCTGGATAGTGATCTTGATACATTTCACTCTACCTTCTAAGAACTTTCTTTTTCAACACACATTTGTTTTTAATTGCAAGCCTCCATTTTGTCTGCCATTTACCTCCTTTATCCCCTGTATGTGTATACTGCACAACTGTTGTATTACAAAATATTGAGGCTTGCCTTCTACTTATTTTCAAGTATTAGGGATATGCATTCACTTCAAAACTAATTATAAAAGGTGATGAATAAGGGCATTTTCAGTTCATGTCCCCCGTCCTTTCTGCTGGCAAAATGGGGAACTTGAGAATGTACAACCTGAAATAAATTCTGAGAAAGTGTAAATCTGCAGAAGTGCTGCCATTTTGTGTTTGAAAGTGGTATTTGTAGAACTGAAAACTAAAGACCTGTCTTTCTGTACATTAGTTTTGAAACAAAAGCAGTGTCTTTATAAATCGGTGGGGTAATGTAGTTGTGTGGTAAAGAAAATTATCTAGAAATTTCCAGGTATATTAATATGTATGTATATGTATATTTTAGGGTTCAGAAGAAAGGTGAGAGGTTTACAAATACCACAAATTAGCAAAGACCTAATTTTAAAAGCATATTATCAGTTTAAATCATGTTTTTTTGAGGTCTATTCCTGGGAATCTGTGCTGTTGACGTGTTTGTTCTAGAATTATAGAACAAGTTCCCAGCTGGAAAATATGAAGAATTCTTTTCATTTTAGGAAACAGTTAAAAACACAGCCGTTATAATAATGGCTTGATTTGAGGGTATGTTAGAAAGGTTATGGGAGTTTTTATTTGAATATAATTGAGAAGGTAGAATTATTATTATTTTTTTTTCTCAATTCAAAGAACATCCATTAACATAACTTTGCTGTATTACATAGCTTTTCCTAACTGTCTCCAAGTTTTCCCTTGCCCCCCCCACCCTCCCATCCTCCCCCCTTGTTTATCTCACTCATGTTAATTATCATACAGTGTCATGATGAAACAATGTACCATTACAAATTATTAACAACAAGGCTTCAACCTTTCTGTGTCATTTTGTCTAAGTAGCATCCCCATACTTTGAGAAATCGCACTTTCCTTTTGCAATATCCTTTCACCTCTTTCGCCTCCCACACCAACAGCTGGTGCACCTGGTTACGCCAATGCCAGTAAGAAGGCGGTGTGGCTACCGTCCAACATTGCATTATACATTTCTTCGCCACCAGACATAATTTACGATACAGTAATGTTTTGTCGGCATTTAGTCTTAATGGTGGTTCTTTCAGATCTAATACCAATTGTAGTGCATTCATGTTTATTCTAGTACCCAGCACACATGTCAAGTAAGTAACTATTTGTCTCCAGTATCTCTGTATTACTACGCAACCCCACATCGCGTGAAATAAAGAATTATCATATAAATTGCATTTCAAGCAAAGAGCTGTCTCAATGCCCCCAGATTTATATAGCTGAACTTGAGTAAAGTAGGCTCTATGAAGAATCCTGTACGCACATTCCCTGTAAGCTGCTCCCCCTATTATTCTTGGTATATCTTTTATCTGTGCAATAATGTCCCAAGATTCCAGATTGTGACCCACATCCTTTTCCCATTTCTTTCTAATCTGGGTCAGCTCTTTCCCCGGAGCTAGCTCCCACAATTTCTGATGTATATGAGATATGGATGGAGCATTTTCAGAAATCTCATCAAAAATTTTTTCAATGTTATTCCCCAATTTACGATGTAAAGCTTCTTTATCTAAAGTTTGTATATAGTGTTTAAGTTGACAATGCGCGTACTTGTCACCCCATCCCTGCTCGCCCTGAGCCAACAGCTGCGGTAACGGTATTATGTCCCCATTCTCTCCCAATACATCTGCTAAGCGAGTCACTCCTAGCTGTGCCCATCTATCAAAAGTTTTGTTTTCCAGCCCTGGCACAACTGCAGGATTGCCTCTTATATTTATGTGGTCAGTCACTCTTGGATCTCCACCCATTAATGTCCCTAAGAACCTCCACGCTGCTCTGATGGAATTAAGCAGCACATTATGTCTGAGTCTATGTGGAATCTCTTTTTTCTGTAAGTGAGCTAGTGTTATACCATGATATGGATTATACAACGCTTCTTCTATCTCTAAAGGTGTATGTTCCTGGGAGTGAAATAGCCAATCTCGCACCTGCCGCAATAGACATGCCATATTATAATATTTAATATTGGGTATTCCAAATCCCCCTTGTCTCCATCCACCCATCATATATTTCAACTGCATCCTAGCTCGTTTTTTGGCCCAACAAAATCTGGACACCAAGCGATACAAACATTTTATATCCTTCTGTAGTAACACTATGGGCAGGATCTGTAATGTATAGAGCCATCTCGGCAATATCACCATTTTGATTAGGCCGATCCTCCCCGCTAAGGACAGCGTTAAGGTGCCCCATGAATCTAACTGCCGAGCTGTCTGCTCCAGTAGTCTGGTGACATTTAAAGTATAAATCTCTCTCGGTTTGATCGGCAGTAAAATCCCTAAATATGTAAAATAATTTGTCGCTCATTTCAATGGAAAGCCATCTGGCCAGAGAGTTTGGATATCTAGATTAATTGCAAGAGCTTCAGATTTGTCTATGTTTAGTTTAAAGCCCGAATAATCTCCATATTCCCGAAATATCTCTAAAAGATTCTGTAAAGTCTCCTTCGGTTTTGTAATTATCACTAATAGGTCATCAGCGAATGCAGCATGTTTAAATTCTTGATTTTGTTAATATATGGCCTGGCTTCAGACCTACCACTGGAATAGTGGTGGGCTAAGCTACACAGGCTAAAGCAACTGAAAAGTACTGAGTAGGCCAAATAACAAGCTAATGATATCATATTTGAGAATCTGCAAAAAGCAGGTTTGAACAATGGGTCTTAACACAACCAGGTACAACTTTCTAATTGAATATAGCACCTATAATGAAATAATAATGGGCAAAAGGAATAAAATGAGGTTTTTAAAGTGGGACTTACTTTCCATCAGATGGCACAGAGATCATAAGATGTTATGAAAGGTATTACAAAAGAAAGATGTGAAACTGGTATCTTAACAGAAAGATATTTTGGTAAACGACAAAAACAAAATGTTCCAAAAACATGTTGACTTTAACGGATATGGGGCAATCTCTTGAAATAGCTAGAATGGAAAGACAGATGGTACAGATGCGCATCTGGCCGGATACGAAAGTATGATCTCAGAAATTGAGAAATATTAGAAAAAAAATGTACCTCACAATAGACTTCTATTGGGATCTGTGGCTAAAAAAGGGATAAGATTTTGAGAGAAAGTTGGAGTCCTCCCCAACGCTTCTTCTCGGACGGCAGGGCCCTGTGCTGTTGAACCCAGAATCTGTTTGATGTCTGTACTTTGAAACAACTTGGTAAGAATAAAACCTTCTCTCTGAAATCTATCTCTGTCTTTATTTTCAAGTATTCTTCATCTTTCATTGATACTACAAACTAAGCCACGCACACAGCTAACACCCAATGTCTATATACATTACTGGTGCATTTTAATAGAATACATGTAGCTACATAGATGACCAATGATTCACTTAGATCCTGATAGACAGAAGGCCATGGTCATGGACAGTATCCTAGACTTATGCCTTCTGGTATCTACACACCAAAGATATCACTGGGATGGAATATCAAAAGGATTTAGGCAGGCGGGCCAACACATAGTGGAAGCGCAGCCCCTTTGTCCCTGGAGAAGGGTATTCCTAGGGCGCAAAGAGGGCCTTTATAATTTACAATTTCTAACCTGTATCCCAGGGATCGCTTTGCAATCACATATGTCTCTAATTAAAGGATCCAATTGAAGCACAAATAAGAGGGGTGACAGTGGGCACCCTTGCCTAGTACCCCTACCAATTTGAATTTCACCCGATACATTACCGTTTACCAGAGGTAGAATTATTTAATGTGGAATAACTGGGGCATACAGTTTAGAGAGGTGGAGGTATAAAATATTATTGTTTATATGACTTTGATTGTAATCTGCTCTGTAAAATGATGACGGTTGAAAATACTGAAATATAAGTTTAAATATGAAAATAAATTAAATTACCTAAGGGACAGAATAATCTGAATCCTCATTTGTGCCATTTGTTTTCACCATCATTGCAGTCTGTAGGGCACAACAGAGTGGAAGGGGGGAAAGAAGAAGCAGGAGTCACTTCATCTATCATGTTGAAACCTTTTGACAAGCAGCCAAACAAGCTTATCCTGACTGTTCCCTCATATCCTACATCTGATGTCAGTAGCTCAGCAGAAATCTGAGAGCAAGAACATTCTGAAAGTTACTTTACTGAAGTCAATAAGGGGTAAAAAATAGGAAAACAAAATCATCCAGTCAGGGCTTTGAGAGAAAGCCAGACAGAAATGTTTCTGTCACAGTGTCAGAGAAAAGTGAGTTCTGTAAACCTCTTAGGCTCTGTGACTCCAGACCAAGAGAGACTATATAGTCAGATCAGAGAGAAAAGAAATCCAAAGCATAGATAGGGCAGATAAGCAAAGAAGGCAGTTATCTAAGACTACTACTATTACTTAACATTTCTCGAGTGCTACCAAGCAAATGCAGTGCTGTACTGTACAGGCACACATAAAAGAAGCACTCTCCCTACTCCATACAACTTACAATCTACTTTCACAAGGCCTGGAAGGGGTAGGAATGGGAATGGTGGTAGTTGCACAGAAGGGAAGTTAGTTAATACTCCTGTGAGATCTAGGGTCAGGAGCAGCAGCACTAGTGGAACAGAGAGGATGGTCTCCAATCTTATGTAGTCTACCAACCAAGCAGCAGTTTCCAGTGAAAATGTGAAAGACCAGACAGTTGCTTGATCCCATTTCTACAGTGGGGAAAAAAAGAAGATAAGGTAGTGCAGGGTGCGTTAATAGGTACTCCGTGTTCCCTGCTGAGAAGTGTATGGAGCAGGTTTTGGCAGATATAGGATCTGATGAATCATCATGTGAGGGATTTCTATAATCATCGGATATTGAAAGTTTTATAGCTGCAAAGGGTATGGAAATTTTAATTGATAGCACACTAAATGATGAGCAGGTAGGAAATAATGCTTCCAGCCCAAGAGCTCCCCACAGATACAGCAGGTAATGGAATGTAAAGAATGCCTCTAGCCTTTCACTTTTTCTGTTCTGCCCCTAGCCCCAATTCTAGTAGAAGCAATCCACAAAGAAGAGAGGAAATCTCATAAAAATCAGAGATGTGGGAGCATTATAAAGTATTTGAGGATCAGCATTATGTAGAATGTATGCACTGTTGGACAACAATTAGAAGAGGAAACCAATCAGCCATCTTTCTAAGAGTGTACTGAAACTAGGCTGGGGGCTCCATCCTGCATGGTAGATGGCAGCAGCAGCACAAAAACTACCGAAAACAGGATATCCATTTTCCAATCTGAGCCCCCAGCCTCTTCACACAATAAGGTAGCAAGTGAGCAACCCCAACACCTCTGTAACCAAGACATCAAAGAGGAGATGGGTTGGTGTTTAACATAACTACACTTTGAAAAATGGCAGGCAGCATTGAAGGTAGTGATATGGTACATCGAGGAGATGACTTCTCTGGATGAAAAGCCCCTGCAAGTGGCTGAGGGTGTGGCTTAAGAAGCTACTGCATCTCTTAGTCACCGATTATCAAGTGTCCTCCAAGACAACTTTTATTAGGCAAGTGATCTCGGCTGCAGGCATACTGACCAAGGCTAGTCAAAATGCTATACATGCTTCCCTTTTCCTGAAGGCACACTGATGGCAGCTGGATAAAACAGTAGGTACAGTGGGGGCACACCAGCAGTAGGGTACTGTTGTGCTGCACATTCAGGTGTTGGAGGAAAATATTTCCTAGGCTAACAATCCTATTTTCTCAGAAGTTGTAGTTGGACTTAGTCAGTAATAGCTTCTTTGTGACAGCCCGGGGAATAGCATGGCTGAACATCTAGGTTGCATTCCAATCATCTTTCGAAGAAGGGGGCCTAAGTCCTTGCATGTGATTTTTCTGGAAATGTGACAGAATGTAGGCTCTTGCTGCCCAATTCTCCCAGGGAATCCTGTATATAGAAACACTCAGATACTCTTTCCTGCATCCTTCAAATGGACTCGTTTTTCCACAGATCTCCAGACCTAACCTAACCTTCTTAGTGCCTCTTTGCCCCATACAAAGAGGATTTGGAGTCTTCATATCAAAGTTTATGTTTATTATGAATATCTCATATACCGCCTTATCTGACTGGCAGGTCAAGGCAGTTTACATAATCAAGGAATAAAGAAAGGAACACCATTTCAATAAGAAAGGATAGGATCAATCAATCATACAAACAAAAGCTACTAAGGGGAAGTAACAATCAAGGGGCTATCCAGCACAGCAGCATATGAGCAGGATGCATCAGCACATGGGCCCAAGATTCAACTTGAAAAGATAAGCCTTCAGCAAAACTCTGAATTTAGAAAAAGAATGTTCTGCATATGACACAGGAGGCAGGTTGTTCCACAATCATGGTGGAAGAAAGAAGAAAGCTTAGTATCTGGTGGCTTCTAGTGCTTCTTGAGCCCTCTGCTGGTACTTTAGGGTCTTCCTGCCAACGCTGATGCTGCTTTACCTCTCCGTGTTGCCTTGAGGACCCCATGCTGCTCTTGATGATGCTTTGCCCCAGTTGTTAGTGCCCTTTGCCCTTCTTTTGGTACCGTGGGTCTTCATGCCAATCTTGATGCCTCTGTAGTAGATGCCTATCAGGATGTTTTAAGCAAGGTTCAATAGATGGAATCCCCCTATTGACCAGTTGATCTGAACCAATTTTTTTTTTGCTATAGACTTTCATAATAATCCATATGTTCTGTTTTTTATCCCTTCCCTATCAGGGATGCAGATATACACCACCTTGGGTGAATTTCTTCAAAAAGGTGGTAAATAAATCCAAATAAATAAATAAAATATATTTTTCTGCTGTGGCAGAGGGAAGTGAATGCTTAGATAAACTAATCTCTTGTGACTGGAACCCCAAGTGCTACATTTGACTCTACCACTGTGATATTCCCAGTCACATCTGTCACAAGGAGATGGAAGCCTGAATTAGGAGTCTCCGGATACTCAGCAGCATTTAACAGGACGGTGCCACTAAATATCAGCTCTAACCACCCCTCCACTGTCTGGTTAGAGCAAGGGTGGTCAATGAGCAGAATTGGTACTTAACTCATTAGCAGCAATATTCAGACCGCTAACTAGTTAAGTAAGTAGATAAAGTTAGGATAGCCAAAATAAAGTACATCTTTTCCTAAAACTCATTATGCAACAAAAGGAAAAGTGGTTACAGAAACATGGTTGCATAAGCACAAATCTGTGCCAACCCTAGGCACGTGTACTTTTCTAATCAAAAACAAAGGGGCTCTTTTAAAAACGGACATTATCGTGTGCTAGGTATAAAATAGGCCGCATAGCATTTAGTGCATACTCATGTCCATTAAGACGCCTTAGATTTAGTAAAAAGGCCCCAGAATTTGTTACATGGCAAAGTTCTAGAAAGGATGAAAATAAAAGAAGTAGGAATAAAAACCAGGCTTATCCAAAAAGCTGGAACCAGCTGGATAAGCCTGGTTTTTATTTCCACTTCTTTTATTTTCATTATTTATCCCGTGGGATCCACTGAGTTCTCCACGTACGTGGACTCTCTTTAGATTTTAAAGTTCTAGAAAGGACAGTAATACATAGACTGCTTCATATACTAACACTATCCTCCCCTTTTACAAAGCTAAGCGGCAATGCCGACACAGCCCAGTCAGCATTATTGCACCATCCAAAACACAAAAAGTATCAAGAGCCTTCAAAAAAGGAACAAGTCCTTTTATTTCACAGCGTAGATCAGTTTTGTACATCAATCACATAATCTTGTACATCAATGACCCGATGCCGGCCATGTTTCGGGGCACAGCGCCTACATCAGGGATAATTTAACATCAATGGTACAATATGAACATGCCCAGCATCTCAGCTGAGGGCAAAAAATAGGAACCTTGTCCAAGCACACTGGGATCTCTACACAGTGTTTGGACAAGGTGCCTATTTATGCCCTTAGCTGAGATGCTAGGCATGTTCATACTGTAACGCTGATGTTAAACAACCCCTGATGCAGGCACTGTGCACTGAAACACGGCCCGTGTGGGGTCATTGTTGTTCAAGATTGTGTGATTAATGTACAAGACTGATCTACGCTGTGGAATCAAAAGACTTGTCTCGTTTTTGAAGGCTCTTGGTACTTTTGTGTTTTGGATTGTGCTCTGTGCTTTGAACCCTCTCTGTGCTGTTTTGTGGGCATTACCGCACCGGCAGCTGCTAACGCGGCTTTGTAAAAGGGGGTGTATGATACTGGGAGAAATGTAGGGATAGAAGTTTATAAACTGTTCTTGAGTACATCTTGTACTCATGTACTATGCTGCTGATGACAACTCTCTGCAGGCCACCCTTATGTTCTGCCAATGCTTCTGCCAACAGAACAAAGCCTGAATTCAAAGAGGAATTTTTCATTAGGTTTTCCTTTATGTAGAAAGGAGATATTTTTTTGAAGACTGTATAACGAAAAAGTATGATGTTTTAATGCTGGTATATCAGTTCACCTATTCCCATTGATCTGACATATAATTTCTCTTTCTTTACTTGCTCAAAAGTATTTCATTTTATATACAGAACTTTCAGGGGGTAATTTTCAAAGCACATAGGAAGTTTGCAGGCCTGCAGGTACAAAATACCCAGAAGCCTGCCTGCCAATCTTCATAGGGAAACTGTACTTGGCATTTCTCTTTGAGAATCCTGTAGTTGCCAGTGGTGTGGAAATTCTTTGCTCTGCAGGTGCAAAGTACAAAAGAACAAGGAAAGAGAGGTAAATGAAATCCTTGAGCACATTTGATCAGGTCTACTACTACTACTACTTATCATTTCTATAGCGCTACTAGACTTACGCAGCGCTGTACACTTGAACATGAAGAGACAATCCCTGCTCGGCAGAGCTTACAATTTAATTAGGACAGACAAACAGGACAAATAAGAGATAATGGAATATTAAAGTGAGGATGATAAAATAAGGGTTCTGAACAAGTGAATAAGGGTTAAGAGTTAAAAGCAGCATCAAAAAGGTGGGCTTTTAGCTTAGATTTGAAGACGGCCAGAGATGGAGCTTGACATACCGGCTCAGGAAGGCTATTCCAGGCATATGGTGCAGCAAGATAAAAGGAACGGAGTCTGGAGTTAGCAGTGGAGGAGAAGGGTGCAGATAAGAGAGATTTACCCAGTCTGACACCATCCTCTTTCCTTGCAAAGAGGGAGGAAGAATTGGAAACAAAATTTTTCAAAGTGTTTCCCCACCCCCCACAGGTAAACTTGCATTTACCTATCAAAATCACATTTTTATAAATCTTTCCCTTAAACAGTTTGGAACTAATTATGTGTTTTCTCCCAAGTACAGCAACATCCTATATAAAGAGATAACCTCCTCTTAACTCTTAACATGCTAGTGTTATTTTTCTAATTTTATCTGACTCCTTTGGGTTCTATAGCATTCCAACCCTCCCTTTGTATGATAGTCTCACTTTTTTTATCATATTTTAACTTGCTCTCTTCTGAAAATTCCCTGCCTTTTCTATAATATTCAAACATCCTGGTTTCCCCTCTCAAGATCTTGCAAAGCCTGACATCATAAGCCATCTTTTACATAGAACGAGAGATCAGGATTGAGATGGCCAGGTAAGGGTACGCTCGATTCTAGTGGTATTTTTAGAAAAGGATCTGCCAATGCAGAGCATTTTCTAAAACACTTGAAGGAGTGCGCATGCATTTGCCGGCATGTGCAGCCATTTCACAAATCTACACATTGAAAATATGAATGGCACAGACCCAGCAGCTTCCATGTGGAAGTGGCGATTTCATTACTTCCATAAGTAACTGGTACCACTCCCACATATAACTGCCCCTTTTATAAACCTACACACATAAGTGCTGCCAAGTAAGGGACGTAGGGGCCCTTTTACTAAGCCGCGTGTCTATGCTCACCCAATGTGCGCCAAAATGGAGTTACCGCCTGACTACCACGTGGCTCTTGTGGTAAATTTCATTTTCGGAACGCATCTGATAGTTGCATCAAAAAGTTTTTTTTATTTTCGGGCATGCATAACAGATACACGCCAAGCGGCATTTGGCGCGTGTAGGCCATTACCACCCGGGTACCACGCAAGTCTTTACCATTATGGTCAATGGCTGGCGGTAAGGTCTCAGACCCAAAGTGGATGCACAGCAATTTTCATTTTGCCACACGTCCATTTTCAGCAAAAAAATTTAAAAAGGCCTTTTTTTACAGGCGCGCTAAAAAATGGATTAGCGCGCACCCAAAACCTGCGCCTACACTACTGCAAGCCATTTTTCAGCGCACCTTTGTAAAAGGACCCCGTAGTTATCAACATGGGCTACCATTAAGACGGGCTATTTTACCACTAACTTATGCTGTTTTAGCACATTTATGCAGTGAGACCTAGTTACTAATAACTGGAGTTAACAGTAAAATAACACGTCTTAATGATAGCCCATGTTGATAACTTCCCCCTCTAAGCCACAACTTTAACTGGTTTTCATTTTAGAGCTGGCAATAAATTACATGGGATTAAGAATGACTCCTTAATCCTTTATCTAAAGCCCTGGCTGAAACATACTGTTCTGTAAAACCCATATATGACTTCGAACTGGGGAAAAACTCAACATGGACATTTTATTTATTTAATTTAACAATACTCTTGGTACTTGCCGTTATAGTATGTACCCCAAATTTTCTACCTAAGGCAAGATAAACTCTCTATTATGCTGATAATCTTTAGGGATATAGAGGAAAAGACTTCAGAAACTCGGTAACAGCTGATGTTAGTTTAATGAAACAGCTGACCACTTTGCTCTGCGTGGGCTGAATTTAGAGCTCACGCTGGCAAGAATCGTCATTAGTCCAAAAACCTCTATGGTACTGTATTGGTATCTTATACTTAATTATTTATACTGTGCAAATTTAATTTACAAATTTATAGGCTGCTCTATCTTACAATTCTATGTGGTTTCCAAAATAACATACACAGCAAAATTACACAAGGCATACATATACATATTAACCACAAAAATGTACAACAGTAAAATATATAAGCAGCAAACATAAAATTATTCATCACAGCAATTACTCTAGAAAATAATGTAAACCTAAATATCAGCAAATGCCTGAGTAAATATATACGCTTTTAGTTGTTTTCTAAATTGCACGATAGAGCAAATTGTTGCTGTGCTTCTGGAAAAGCATTTCAAAGAACAGCCCCCTCTATGTAAAATATGCATCTAATTGAAACATGCATTCTCTTTATAAAACAGGAAATACATGTGTAGATTTAAGTCCTGCCCCAGCCACGCCCCCTTGAAATCGCTGTGTGGTCCAGATCAGTGTTTCCCAAGTCCGGTCCTGGAGTATCTCTTGCCAGTCAGGTTTTCAGGATATCCGCAATGAATATACATGAAATAGATTTGCATATAATAGAGGCAGTGTATGCAAAGCAAGTTCATACATATTCATTGTGGATATCCTGAAAACCTGACTGGCAAGGGGGTATTCCAGGACTGGACTTGGGAAACACTGGTCTAGATCTCCATGTGCATTTAAAAAGGGGCCCTGCTGTAACGTTGGTGCATGGATTTGAACGTGCTGAGGCTCCTTTTACCACAGTGGGTAAAAGGCAAAAAAATAAAAAAAGGAAACGTACAGCCATTTCCGGGGGTGGGGGAGAGCCCTTGCTGACACCTATTTAGGAGGCAGTAAGGGCTCCTGTGCTAACCCGGTGGTATAAAAACAACAAATTCCTGTTGCACAAGAAATGGCACCCGCTGGGGGTGGCACTACTGCTAGCTCCTGCAGAAGGCTGGCAGTAGTGCTGGATTGGCACACAATGCCACCGTAGCTCTACCGCAGCGAAATAAAAGGGCCCCTTAATTTTCTATGAGGCATAGCATAAAGATAAGGCTGACTTTTATGTGGTCCTATTTATGCAGTGACTTTGACTGTTTAAGTGCTATCTGCACTTAACTGGCCAAATGCTGACTCCATCCCCAAAATAGCCAGTTTCACATTAAGTGTTAACCGGTAATTTCAGCGGCACTAACCAGTTAAGTGATGCTGAAATGATTAGTTAGCTCCAAACAAGCGGTTTAACCAGTCAGGAGCCATTTCTGGTCGGTTAAATTGCTTTGAATATCAACCCTGGTCTTTTTACACGTACACACATGTGTATATCCATTATTTACAAGTAGACATGTTTCTAAAATAATGGCCTTATACATCATAAATAATTTGTATGACTCGGGCTTTAATGAACATATGAGTTGCAGGAAAGGATTAAGAAAGCGAGCCTAGGGGCAAATACAGCACAGCTTTACAAAAACAAGAAAGACTACCCTGCATTTTCGCTGCTCCAAAAATCAGGCAACCCACCACCTCCCATGTCTCTGCTCCAGACCAATCTGCAGAATCAGCAGATGATGCTTACGGCTGTCCCTGTCTCACATTGCGCCTATGAAGTCTGAGTTATGGCGTCCCATTGGACTGAACAGATCAACTACATTGCTGTCTTGGGGAAGGGGTAGTTTTTGCAGATGTGGTCACAACCACTGTATTAAATATTGCTAACAGTAATATACTTTGTTCATAGTCAGTTATTTATTGATTGATTGGTTTATATATTAGGATTTGAACTTTACATGCCATCAAGCTTAATCTGGCTTTAGTCATGGTACAGGTTAGATTTTATAAAACACTGAAATCATGGCTAGAGATGGAAGAAAGATTAAGAGGTCATTGACTCCTTTCCCCCTGTTTTCAGGAAGTCCTACAGGCTCATTTTCGAAAGAGAAGGATGCCCATCTTTCGACACAAATCGGAAGATGGGCGTCCTTCTCACAGGGTCGCCCAAACCGCTATAATCGAAAGCTGATTTTGGGTGTCCCCAACTGCCTTCCGTCGTGGGGATGACCAAAGTTCACAGGGGCATGTTGGAGGCATAGCGAAGGCGGGACTTGGCCGTGCCTAACACATGGACATCCTCGACCCATAATGGAAAAAAAAGGGCATCCCTGACGAGCATTTGGACGACTTTACCTGGTCCTGTTTTTCTTACAACCAAGGCACAAAAAGGTGCCCAAACTGACCAGATGACCACCGGAGAGAATCGGGGATCACCTCCCCTTACTCCCCCAGTGGTCACTATCCCCCTCCCACCCTCAAAAAACATCTTTAAAAATCTTTTGTGCCAGCCTCTATGCCAGCCTCAAATGTCATACTCAGGTCCATCGCAGCAGTATGCAGGTCCCTGGAGCAGTTTTAGTGGGTGCAGTGCACTTCAGGCAGGCGGACCCAGGCCCATCCTCCCCCTACCTGTTACACTTGTGGTGAGCCCTCCAAAACCCACCAGAAACCCACTGTACCCACATCTAGGTGCCCCCCTTCACCCGTAAGGGCTATGGTAGTGGTGTACAGTTGTGAGTAGTGGGTTTTGGGGGGCTCAGCACACACGGTAAGGGAGCTATGTACCCGGGAACAATTTCTGAAGTCCACTGCTGTGCACCTTAGGGTGCCTGGTTGGTGTCCTGGCATGTGAGGGGGACCAGTGCACTATAAATGCTGGCTCCTCCCATGACCAAAGGGCTTGCATTTGGTCATTTCTGAGATGGGCGTCCTTGGTTTCCATTATCGCTGAAAATCAGAAACAACCAAGTCTAGGGACGACCATCTCTAAGGATGACCTAAATGTCAAGATTTGGGTGTCCCTGACCGTATTATCGAAACAAAAGATGGATGTCCATCTTGTTTCAATAATACAGGTTTCCCCGCCTCTCCAACTGGACGTTTTGCGAGGACGTCCTCAGCAAAACTTGGGCATCCCTTTTGATTATGCCCGTCCTAGTGCACCAAAATCATCCAAGATATTTATCTAACCTACTCTTAAAGCCTCTGACAGGTAACTTCTTCCATTGTTTAACAGCTCTAATATAGAACGTTCTTCTTAATGTATAACCGGAAATGAGTCCATTACTTTCCCAGTGTAGAAACAGAGAGCTCAGCTTGTGAGCTTTACATCTCAGTAGGTCACCAGTCCACGCAAATCAGCGGAACACTGTTTCTGGAAGATAGCACTCATCTGAAAGAGGCCTGCAATAACCAGACAAAGTGATTGCTCATGACATGAGTCACTCTAGTCCTGAGGATAATAGAGGATATTGTTTGTGGTTATATGAATTACTATGACTACCACTAAAGCTATCTTGTCCTTTCAGCCTTTAACTATAATGCACAATGTCAGGCTAGGAAATAAGCTTGACAACGGGATAAGGGTTTTAAAAAGCATACCAGAGAAATCTCCAATGTCTCTCTGATATCCAGCACAAGTTTACAGAAATAGTCATACCAGAGAAGACATATCTTCTCAAGAAACTCAATGAGTATTCCATACGCACTAATAGTCAGGGCTTTTTTGAGGGGGTACTGAGTACCGTCACCTTTTCCAGTGTCTGCTAAAATTGACCCATGGACCCCAAGTTTTAATGAAAGAGCTCAGGCTCTACACACCAATTCTGCCTTGTCACAGATTCTGTGACTGGTTGCAGGGGGCCTGGCTATTGTGGGGTCAGTCCCTCAGTGATCACCCCACCCCTGAAGGGTGGCCTGGCATTTGAGTACCGGCACCTTTTTTGCTAGAAAAAATGTACTGCTAATAGTTATCTTGCCAACCACTGTAAAACACAACATCGTACAACTTTCTAAATGTAATTGGCTCAATGTAATCGCTAACAACTGTTAAATGTAAGCCACATTGAACTGAAACTCATTTTTGGATAATTGTGGGATAGCGCTCTAGAAATGTTAAGTAGTAGTAGTAGTAAATAAATACAGATTTTGAGGTGGTGGGTTTTATGAGATTTTCAATTAAAATTTTTTTTTTCAAATTTGTGCTTTTAAAAAGACAATAATAAACCCCACTGTTAATCCATATAATTTATTTCTGTGCATTCAAGTATTTTGATATTGGTTACGATACATTTTGACTTGGAAAACAGTCTAAAATAACGCAGGGCAGTATGCAACCACATTCAAATGTCAGGTGAAAAAAAGACAGAAATCTACCATAAGGTTTAATATAACATGGATTCATCAATTTGATGATGACTAATAGCTTACGTCATAGAGGTTTCAAAATTCATCTCTATTGTGAAATGACACACCTGGTATTTTAACAAACTGATGAGTCAAAGGGAATGGGATTTGATATACCTCCTTTCTGTGGCTACAATCAAAGCGGTTTACATATTACTGTATATACAGGTACTTATTTTGTATCTGGGGCAATGGAGGGTTAAGTGACTTGCCCAGAGTCATAAGGAGCTGCAGTGGGAACCAAAACCAGTTTCCCTGGTTCTCAGGCTGCTGCACTAACTTCTGGGCTACTCCACTCCTCAAAAATAAGTTTTGGGTTTTATAATTATACTAGTGAAAAAGGCCCGTTTCTGACAGAAATGAAACGGGCTAGCAAGGTTCTCCTCGGTGTGTGTATGTTTGAGAGATTGAGTGTGTGAGAGTGAGTGAATGTGCGAGTGTGTGTGTGTGACAGTGAGAGAGTGAGACTGGGTGCGAGTGTGTCCGTGAGAGAGAGAGTGTGTGTGTGAGAATCAGAGTGTGTGCCAGGGGCCCCTCCCTCCTCCGTCCCAGTTCCAGGGTCCCCCCTCCATCCCTCCCTCCGTCCCTCCAAGTTCCAGGGTCATCCCCCCTCCCTCCTTCCGAGTTCCAGGGTCATCCCCCCCCCCCTCTGAGTTCCAGGGTCATCCCCCCTCCCTCCGAGTTCCAGGGTCCCTTCCAGTTTCAGGGTCCCCCCCACCCTCCCTCAGAGTTTCAGGGTCCCCACCCTCCCAGTTCCAGGGTCACCTTCCTTCCCTCCCTCCCAATTCCATAGTGCGCCTCCCAGTTCCAGGGTCCCCCTACCAGTTCAAGGGTCCCTCCCCCTCCCTCCCAGTTCCATGGTCCTGTCCCCTCCCTTCCTCCCTCCCTCCGAGGTACTTGGTGGGGGGGGGGGTTGCTATTTGCTGTCAACCTAAGGAGACACTGCTTCTGGCGTCCAGCAGCTAAGTCCTGTTGTGACCCACAGGCAGCTGGAGCTCCCTCATACTCTTTCAGTGACACACATTGATAGGGAACGGCTGGATAAACTGTTTTAGTGATATGTAGTTTAGATTTCATGATATTGATATGTACAGATGTGTAGCTTTCAAATAAATGAAAAAGGTGTGCAGTAAGTAACCCAAAACAAAAACTTTTTGTTCTTTACCTGTAAAGGTGCAGTTTATACTACTACTACTATTAAACATTTCTATAGTGCTACTAGACTTATGCAGCGCTGTACAAATTAACATGAAAAGACAGTCCCTGCTCAACAGAGCTTACAATCTAAATTGGACAGACGAACAGACAGCTAGGGGTGGGGAAATTGCAGTCTCTCAGATTTACTGCTAATACTCACCGTGGTACTTGCACTGTGCTAAAGAGACCTTCTTTTTGGAGTTCATAAGATGTGACATGTTTAGGCAACTTATCCAGGTACACTTGAAAGTTCTTTTAACTCAAGCCTGTGGCACCCAAAATGATGGGAAATGTTTCTGTACCTTTCTGCCACATTTTCTTGGTCTCAGACTTCATTTCTTGGTACTTGAGGATCTTCCCTTTCTCCACGTGTCTCACAGAGTAATCATTTGGGACCCACACCTCTTTAATCAATGCTGTTCTAGTGGTTTTCTCTTTTACCAATATATATGGTTTTCAGACATCCAGCTTTTTATTAGTCAGGATAGGGATATCCCAGGTGATCTTAACATCTTCACTTTCCACAATGCTCTTAGGGTCATAATCCCAATCCTTTTCCGGTTCACAAATGTTGTAATGCTTACAAAGTTTCCAGTGAATGAGATGCACCACCTTGTTATGCTTTTCTGTATAAACAATTTCTGCCATCAGCACTTTGCAGCCAGACATGAGTAACTGTTTCTAGCTCTTTCTTCCAGAATCTACAGTTGTCTGTTGTGCCATTTTTTTCTATGCTTGCTTTAAGCCATCCTATACGTAATCCACTGTCTTGCAGCAGGACGATTACTACTGTTTACACTGTTTATCCAGTAGAAACAGCTTTAGACGTGTTTCAGATGGAAGAAGGGAAAAAACCGACAATGTGTATCAGCAGCTCGTAGGTGTGCTTGGTTTTGAGTGTATGGGAATGACGGGTGTGTTGGGGAGTGGAAATAGAGATTAACCAATGTGCCTCGTTGCTTACATTGTAGTTGATTGGGTCAGTTCCACTCGTGTGTAGTAATCGTCCTGCTGCATGGCCAGAGTCGGAGAGGAGAGGGGGGTGCAGCGGAACAGTCAGCGAGCGGCTGCAGGAGGGTGGGTGAGGGGGAGTGTGGGCGGGGGGACGGGGTGCAGTGGTGATTTTGTTTGGTTTTCAGTGAAAATGACAATCCAGCTTATAATCGAAAGACAAAAACGCCTATATTGCGACCTAAATCGGGAGATAGGCGTTTATCTCCCAAAAACGAATAACGCGGTATAATCGAAAGCCGAACTTGGACGTTTTCAACTGCACTCCATCGCGGAAGCGTACAAAGTTGACGGGGGCGTGTCGAAGGCGAGGTGAAGGCGGAACTGGGGCGTGGTTATCGGCCGATCAGAGATAGGCGCCTTTCGCCGATAATGGGAAAAAAATATGCTTTTTTAGCGAGAATTTAGGACACTTTTCCTGGACCCTGTTTTTCCACGAATAAGGCCCCAAAATGTGCCCTAAATGACCAGATTACCACCAGAGGGAATCGGGGATGACCTCCCCTGACTCCCCCAGTGGTCACTAACCCCCTCCCACCACAAAAAATGATGTTTCACAACTTTTTATTTTCACCATCAAATGTCATACCCACCTCCCTGGCAGCAGTATGTAGGTCCCTGGAGCAGTTGTTAGGGGGTGCAGTGGACTTCAGGCAGGTGGACCCAGGCCCATCCCCCCCTACCTGTTACAATTGTGCTGCTTAATGCTTACTCGTCCAACCCCCCCAAACCCACTGTACCCACATGTAGGTGCCCCCCTTCACTCCTTAGGGCTATAGTAATGGTGTAGACTTGTAGGCAGTGGGTTTTGAGGGGGATTTGGGGGGGCTCAACACACAAGGGAAGGGTGCTATGCACCTGGGAGCTCTTTTACCTTTTTTTTTTGTAAAAGTGCCCCCTAGGGTGCCCGGTTGATGTCCTGGCATGTGAGGGGGGACAGTGCACTACGAATCCTGGCCCCTCCCACGAACAAATGCCTTGGATTTATTAGTTTTTGAGCTGGGCGCTTTCATTTTCCATTATCACTGAAAAACAAAAACGCCCAGCTCACAAATTGTCGAATAAAACATGGACGTCTATTTTTTTTGAAAATACGGTTCGGTCCGCCCCTTCACGGACCTGTTCTCGGAGATAAACGCCCATGGAGATAGACATTTTCATTCAATTATGCCCCTCAATGTGTATCAGCAGCTTGTAGGTGTGCTTGGTTTTGAGTGTATGGGAATGACAGGTGTGTTGGGGAGTGGAAATAGAGATTAACCAATGGGCTTCCTTGCTTACATTGTAGTTGATTGGGTCAGTTCCACTCGTGTGTAGTAATAGTCCTGCTGCATGGCCAGAGTCGGAGAGGAGAGGGGGGTGCGGCGGAACAGTCAGCGAGCGGCTGCGGGAGGGTGGGTGAGGGGGAGTGTGGGCGGGGGGACGGGGTGCAGTGGCGATTTTGTTTGGTTTTCAGGGTATGGGAATGACGGCTGCATTGGGGAGTGGAAACAGAGATTAACCAATGGGCTTCCTTGATTCGTTGAGTGTGTTTGCTCCGCCCTCGACGTCATCACGTTGTGACGTGAGGGTGGGGCAGACACTCATGGCCAAACCGGATATCTCGGCCGCCTCAAGTTTCCACAACTGCATGCTCTTGTAAGAGAAGGTAGAGCAGAACATAAGATCTTACATATAAATAAGACTGAACCAGGAAGTGCTTTCAGTTTATTACAATAGTTCTTAATCCAGTCCTTATCACACATCCAGCCAGTCAGGTTTTCAGGATATCCACAATGAATATGCATGAGATAGATCTGCATGCACTTTCTCCATTGTATGCAAACCTACTTCATACCTATTAATTGTGGAGAATCTGAAAAGCCAACTGGCTAGGTGTGTTCTGAGAGCTGGATTAAGAAGCCCTGGTCTATTAAAATGCTTCCTTAGTGGCATGTACCAGCATGACCATTGCGGTAATCAATGGGACATGACCTTATTGTCCCTCCATTGCAGTGTCTGTGCTGGGATCAGACAAGAAATGGTGCATCCTCTGTTACTGGACCAATTGAATGGAACAAACTGCCTCTCAGGTTAAAGTCTCGGCTGCTTTTTTATTTATTTTCAGACTCCTGTTAAGGGAATACTTGCTGTGCCTGGCCTGCTATGCATCTACTTGATAAGGATTGTCCTGTACCTGCGCTAGTGCTATTTTTGAACTATGTTGGCTGATATTGTTATTTCTTAAGCTGTTGGATTGTAATTGAAGATGTGATGTGTGTGTATATTTTTATGTATGTTTTATTGTGCTCTGCACTGGATAAGGTTGGATTATTAATAATATATCTAAATCTAAATCTAGTCCAACACATTTTGCATACCACATTCTCAACCATCTTTTACGCTCATTGGGGGGGTAACACTGTGCCTATATAATGGCACCCAGAATGTGTCTAATTGGTGCATATTCAATAATGGAAAATATAACTGGTATATATGTGTGCATGCAGTTAGGCGTGAGCACTTACAGAAGCCATAGAGCTGGTGCAAATACAAATGTATCTCCCGAAGTTAGGCATGAGCAATTTCTACACTATACAAAGCCTGTAATTAGCCTACACCAGTGGTTCCCAAACCTGGTCCTGGAGGCACACCAGCCAGTCAGGTTTTCAAGATATCCACAATGAATATTCATGAGAGAGATTTGCATAAGATGGAGGCAGTGCATGCAAATCTCTCTCATGAATATTCATTGTGGATATCCTAAAACCTGACTGGCGGGGGTGCCTCCAGGACCAGGTTTGGGAACCACTGGTGTACACTCATGCCGGCCACCTCACCTAAATGACATCAATTCACTACCAAGTTCTTCAACTGTCGCAATGTTTTCTTCAATGTGAAGTGATCAGGCCCTGCCACTTCCTGAGTTGAGCTCATTTCTTGCAACTTTATGCTTATTGCTTACGCTATTCCACCACTTTTCTGGAAACTCTTGCACCATTTTGAGAACCATAACCTTTCTCCAGATTGTAACCAGGTACCTCTAGGTGCAGCCAAGGATAGAACAATCTCCTCCAGCCACAGGCTCCTGGTACAGTCAAGAAATAAATGATCACCTGCAACTTCAATCTTAAAGCCTTTATTCCTTGCAGGTTTCTAGTAGACCTGATACACAGTTCCAACAGCAGCATTCACCTTCAATCTTAAGCACATATAAGCCATCTGAAAGTGTGTGGCAAATAGTCCCCTTTAAGCAGTAGGCTATCAGCACATATCAGGATTCAATACAGGCTCACAGTCAGCTCCAGTCTGGGCTCTTTATCCCGTGCACAATAAACAGTATTCAATTCCAAATAGAAGCAGTCCTTTCAGTTCATCATCACAGTTAAATCACAAAGCAGCAGTTTCTACCTTCTACTCTCTTTACCTCCAGGAGAATTCAATACTTTAGGGACTCCTCATACCCAAGGGATTTCACCCTGCATCAGCTTCACTGGTAAATTCAATACTTTAGGGACCTCCCTTACCCAAGGATTTTCAGCTTGCAAATACTTTTGGGACTTCCTCACACCCAAGGGATTTCAGCCTACTTCAGTAATTTAGGGACCTCTCTTACCCAAGGGTTTTCAGCCTGCAACTCCTTCTGCTTCTCTCCTCCTGCTTCTCTCCCTTGAGACTCCTTCCCACCTGCCTAATCAATCCCTGGCTTCTGCTACCACAACCAATCATTCTCCTCTCATTAGCTTCCCCCACACCCATACCAGCTGAGTTAAGCATTAGACTAATGATGAGCTCCTGCACACAGGGTTTCCTATCTCTCTTTCCCCCTAGTGGCAGCCATTCTACACATCCTGACAGCTTACACCCATGTCTTCTCCCATTGCAGCTAGGAGTCCAGTCCGGATTCCTCATCTCACCCCCTGGCTCCTTGCCTGCAATGTCTTCTGGGACTTGTATTTCAGACTGAAACTGCCTTAACCCAACTATCCTGGATGTGACTTTATCACAAGATACAAATTTTTAATAATTATCAGATCCTCCTGACTGAAAACCATGGTAACTGTTTATGCTTAAAGCAAACTGGCATCTGCGCATATCATGACGATAATCGCTAGGTGATGGCAACATCATTTAAGTGAGGTGGCTGGCGTGAGTCTAGGCTTATTATAAGTTTATTCAGAATGATATAGCTCATATACATAGTAACATAGTAGATGATGGCAGAAAAAGACCCGTACAGTCCATCCATTCTGCCCAACAAGATAAACTCATTGTATGAGCTACTTTATATGTATACCTGACCTTTATTTGACCTTGCCATTTTCAGGGCACAGACTGCAGAAGTCTGCCCAGCATTGGCTTTGCTTCCCAATTACCGGTGTTGCCACCCAATCTCCACTAAGCTTCTGTGGGTCCATTCCCTCTAAATAAGATTCCTTTGTGTTTATCCCATGCATTTTTGAATTCCATTACCATAATTGCTTAACAAGCCAATCAGCCAATAACTGGCTAACAAGCAATTATTGGCATTAATTGATCTTAATTAGGATTTACACGCAAACCATATTCTATAACGATCTGTGCGTAAATCCTAATGTGCATAAATTATGGGGGGCATGGCTAGGGGCATTCTGGGAGCGTTCTAAAATTTTACGTGCGCAACTACAGATAAGGCTGAACCGCACCAAATTTAGGCACCGGCATTTACACCTGCTTTTAGCAAGCACAATTGCCTAAAGTTAGGCACAGTTTATGCCCTAAGCGCTATTCTATAAAGGACACGTACCCTTTACAGAATAGCGCTCAGCGAGTAACATTTCTTGTGCCAATTTTTAGGTGCAACTTATAGAATTTACCCCATTAAGTCTTTGAGGTTATGAACTTTTACTATTAACAATTTTGTTTCATAATCACTAGTTAAAACCAACAAAATAATCAATATTTTATTCTTATTTCTTTGAATACTCCCACTGGTCAGTGTTATTTTGAGTTTTGAATGGAAAGATTGCACCCCTATATATGTTTTTGATGTGATTCTTAGTTCTTTTTCATTCTGATTTTTACTAAATTTCTGTTGAAATATTAACTTTGTAAAAGTTAATTCTACTTAGCCAATTCGACCCATTCCACTGACTTTCCCAGTCCATGAATCTTTTTAAAAGGTGAATTATTTCACTGGTACTTATCAGAACCCTATTCAAACTGAAACATACAAAATAGTTATTTATTTATTTTAAACATTTATATATCACCTATAACCTAGGCTGTTTCCATACAAACATACATAATAAAATAAAAACAATATGACAAATTACAATCGTACACAAATCACAATAATACAATTCTTCATTCCCAGAATCTGCTATCAAAACAGCTGTTCAATGCTGACAAATTAGCACAAAGTTAGAAAAATGATGCCACAAAATGCTGTGTCTTCAAAAGTTGTTTAAATAGTGAAATTCTGCCACAAAGACACAGTGGTCCAGAAATTCCTGCCACAGAAAAGGCAGATGCTCTTGTCTCAGCATAAGGTGCTTTTACTACTAGATCTAAAGAAAGCCGCATAGCATTTTCAGATCTCAGTGTCCTTCCTGAATAGTACGCATTCAAAACTTGTTTAAAATAAAAAGGAGCATTACAATAATGAGTCTGATATGCACACAAAAACACTGGGTATGGCCGTAATAAAATATTTTATCCATCCATTAAAAAATGACATATAAAAAATAAAATGCTGGACAATAAGGTGGCCAGGAGTCCTAGGAATACAATGAAAAGCAACAGTAACAGAGCCAAGAAACCGTGGAGTTCTCAAGAGTAAGACATGGGAATCCCTGAGATTTTAAGGCAGGAGATGGGGTTATGTGTAACTGTTTTATTTATTTCCACTTGATATACAGCCATATGGTCTGTACTACGCTTCAAAGCGGTTTACAATGCAATAAAAGAAAAGGGGAGAAACGGAGAAGAGAAAGAAAGGAAGAATGTCTATAATGAAATTTACACGTCATCTTGGATAGGATTCATCTGATCAAGATGTAGAACTGTAAAACAAAGACGTTGGTATGCCATATGACACAATGAAAATTTGACTCCCAACCTCTCAGTCCCTGATAAAAACCTTTATTGATTGAAATGCTGCAGAGAGTAAGATGTTCTCTGTGCTACATGGCAGCCAGGTTTTCTGTTTTCCTAACTTGTAGATACAGTTGTTTCCCGAATGTTTCTAGGGCTTTTTTCATGTGGTACACACCGAGACTGATTACCGCCATCTTTTCTACTGGCTGCCATATACAGCAAGTCAGCAACAGTGCTGTACACTTCAATGATGCTAACAGCATGGTGGCAAGTCCTTCCAGCACCTGCTCATGGACTGTTGCATCACTCCCCCTTCAACAGGAAGTTTGTGTCAGAGGGAGCAGGCTGGGGCTGACTCACTCATCCCAGGGTTAGTTCAATGATTTTCAATTTTTTTCATCTCGTGGCACACTTACAAGGCGCAAAAATTGTCAAGGCACAACACTGGTATCTAACCCATACCCACCTGTCCCTAAGATCCATTACATCCCCAACTATACCTGTAACCTCCATTTCATTTAATTATGCTACTGAAATACATCAGAGCGCCAATATACCTGCTACTGGGAAACTGGAGCAGGATGGACTGTTACAGATTCCTACACAGTCACCACATACCAGCAGAATCCATCACCTCAGTTGCAGATGCAAACATGACTCTCACCTGATACAAAATAGGGAACCACAAAAAAATGCAGGCAAAAACTGAAAGCAGAGATAGCGGACTCTACATGTCTTGCAACACCAGAAAAACAGAAACACATGTCCTCCTGTACCATGCAAAATAAAGCCGACAGATGTAAATTCTCAACAACAACAACATAATTCAATCACTAAACTGAAAATAAAATCGTTTTTCCTACCTTTGGGGTCTGATGAATTTATTTTTCCAATCATCTTGTTCCCAATCTTTGGTTCTGCTTTCCTCTGTCTGTGCTCTTAACTCTTTTCCAGGACTTCCTTTCCATTTGCAATTTTTTTTCTCACCTAATGCCCTATGTCTGTTTGGCACTGATCTTTCGCATTCAGCTGTCATCAATTTCTCTGCTGCCTCCTCAAATCTATCTTGTTTTCCCTTTCTCTTCCCTTCATGTGCAGCCTGTCTCCCATCTTTCCTTCATGTTCAGCTGGTCCCCTTCCCTTCCCTTATATGCAGCATATCTTCCTTCTTCCCTTCCTTTATGTACAGCATGTCTCACCTCTTCCCTTCATGTTCAACCTGTCTCCCCTCTTCCCTTCCCTTATGTGCAGCGTGTCTCCCCTCTTCCCTTTATGTGCAGCATCTCACCTCTTCCCTTCATGTTCAGCCTGTCTCCCCTCTTCACTTCTCTATATGTGCAACATTTCACTCATGTTCTGCTATGGTATTGTCTCTCCTCCTTCTTTCCCTGCAGGTCCTGGAAGCTCTCTCTCCTCCCCCCCCCCCCCCCCCCCCACCTCCGTCCAGCACCTCTCTCCCTCTCCATGCCCCCTCTCTTCACCCAACTCATTGGATCTCTCTTTTCCCTAACTGACCTCCCTGCCCAATACCACTCTCTCTCTCTACTTGCCCCACGATGCAGAATCTCTCCCCTTGTGTCAGTCTTCAAAATTATTTCCCAGGTTTGCTTTTCCATTTCTTCTCTCTTCTTCTTTTTTTCCTTCTAGCAGTCTGCCACTGACCTGTTTTTGTCCTCTCTATCACCTGCCCCTGTGTCCCTGCCCCTTCTACTGCCCAGCTCTTTCCCCTCATCCAAGGGCAGGCAGCTCTTTTGATTTTTCTCTTTCCATCTTTTGGTCCAGCGGCTTTTCCACTCTTCTCTCTGCTGCTCCTCCTCCTCAGCATATCTCTCTCTCCTTCCCTCCATTACTCCAGCCTCTCCCTCCACTCTCTTTCTCAATGATTTCCCTCATATCTTCAGGTCACCTCCCCAGCATCTCTCTCCCTCTCTGCGTCGTGGTCATGCATCTTTATTCCCTGCCTACCCTGTACTTCTCTGCTCTGCTCAGCTGATGGGAAACATTTTTCTCCTCTCTCCCTCCCTAAGTTCAGGTATCTTCCACCCACACCAGTGCCCCCCCAGAACCGGCATCTTCCACCTTTGCCACTTCCCCTCCCTGAACCAGCATCTTCCACCCGCAACTGTGCCCCTCCAGAACCAACATCTTCCACCTGTGCCCACCCAAGAACCGACATCTTCCACCTGTGCCCTCCCCCCACCAAGAAGGCATCTTCCATCTGCACCACCCACCCGAGAACCAGCATCTTCCACCTGCGCCCGACCCCCCGAGATCCAGCATCTTCCACCCGCGCCCTCCCCCCCCCCCACGAGGTCCAGCAACTATTTGTATGCCTTTCCTCCTCTCCCTGACGCTCTTCCAACCTTCTCATTCAATTCCAGCAGCATCAGCAATCCAGGCAGGCTGCTCCCTAAAGCTGTTTTCTGCAGTTCCTGCCTATGCGGGAACAGGAAGTTGTATCAGAGGAAGTGGGAGCTGCAGAAAGCAAGCTTCTAGGATTGGTCTGCCTTGATCGCTGACACTGATGGTACTTAACGAGAAGGCTGAAAGAGCGTTGGAAGAAAGGTGGGAGAGGGGAGGTATGATAGAGACATTTAAATACTTATAAATGTACAGACAGTGAGTCTTTTTCAATTAAAAGGAAGCTCTGGAAAGAAGACAGGATGAAGGTGGAAGGGAACAGATTCAGAAGTAACCTAAGGAAATGCTTCTTTCTGGAAATGGAAAGTGTGGTGGATGCGTGGAATGGCCTTTCAGTGGAAGTGGTGGAGACGAAGACTGTATCTGAATTCAAGAAAGCTTGAGACAAGTACATAGATCTCTAAAGGAGAAGAAGGAATAGTAGATGGTATGGATGAGCAGATTGGATAGGCCATAAATCTGTCTTAATTTTCTCTGTTTCTATGAAACGTGCACACATTTTAGTGTATCAGGAGCGCATTAGTCACAGAGCTGACATTTTCTGCAGAGACTGTACTGGGACCTAAAAGAATACTACATGCATTTTTAGTGTATCTGTGCACAACTAGAATGTTAAATGTAAATTACCTATTTAACTATTATTGGTAATTGCACACAATTAACAGTACTGAGCACTAATTGCAATGTGCAGTCTGCCTCTGCTCTCTGCCCTGCTCCTGTTCATTAACACAGCATGCAGTTAATGTGAATTAATGAGTGCTTTAATGCCAATGCAGTAAGTTACCATGCTCTTGCACTTACAGTTGGCCCATGCCAATTCACACGCGAACACTTAGCACACATTAGTAAAAGGGGCCCATTACCAACTATTGCAAGATAAAACATGGAAAAGAAAATAAGATGATACCTTTTTTATTGGACATAACTTAATACATTTCTTGATTAGCTTTCGAAGGTTGCCCTTCTTCGTCGGATCGGAAATAAGCAAATGTGCTAGCTGACAGTGTATATAAGTGAAAACATTCAAGCATCCTCCCACCCTGTCAGACTGTCATAGTAATGCTTGAATGTTTTCACTTATATACACTGTCAGCTAGCACATTTGCTTATTTCCGATCCGACGAAGAAGGGCAACCTTCGAAAGCTAATCAAGAAATGTATTAAGTTATGTCCAATAAAAAAGGTATCATCTTATTTTCTTTTCCATGTTTTATTTTGTTTGATTTCTATTGATAACCTTAAGAGTGGACTAACACTGCTACCACACTCCTCAACTATTGCAACAAACTTTCTACCAATCACCAATGGCTCTATAAAAATCTGTGGTCCTAAACATCAACAAACTGTCCACCACACCACTTATTCAAACCTGTAATAAATACTGATATTCTGCTCTCATATGTATATGGATTAAGCTCTCACACCTTTTCCAGTTGTAGCTCAAAGGTGAGCTACATTTAGGCACAGTAGGCAATATACCTGTTCCCAGAGGCCTTATAATCTAAGTTTGTACCTGAGGCAGAAGTGGGTTACAGAACTTGCACAAAATCACGAGTATCAATGGGATTTGAACCTTTGCTTTCCTGGCTACCCCTCCACTCTATCTCAATCAGAATCTGCCCAGAATGAGACTATGACACCATGCCTTCAGTTCAATAACCTAGGCTTCCCCCTACATTTTATATTTTTCTCCTCATCAGTTACAGCACGTTGACTCGTTGAGACACAATGGCCAGATGCACTAAACTTAATGAGCCAGCAACGTGGTTTTTAAACTGGTTCTAGCCAATTTAGCACGCAAGTAGTAAACCAGGACATGCACAAAAGGGTTCTCCGAGCCATTTTCCTGTCACGGTAGCAGCTAACGAAAACGGAATGCAAATGAGCTAATTGCTATTATAATGTGAATGTGGTGCGATGCACTATCGTTTCCGATCCCATGCACCATGGGAAACCTAATGGGAGGTCTGCACCAAAAAGGATGCACCCATCACAAAATCTGAAGAAAAAAACATCCAAGTGCTCGTCAGGGACGTCCTTTTTTTTTTCAGAGTGATGTGTATGAAGCTGTCTTTGGCATGCGCAGAACAGCCAGCATAACAATTGGCTGCTCTGCGCATGCTCAGCTGGCCGACTGGCTTCCCCTCGTTAGGAAGGAAATCGCATGCAAATGAGCTAACAGCGAGCAGCTCATTTGCATGTGATTTCCTTCATGCATGTCCATTTTTTACCGATTCGCTAAGGGATCGGTAAGGGAAGGGCTCTTTCAGTGGAGTTAGTGCATCTGGCTGTTGATTGCCCACGTGTGTTTGGTGAGAGGGAGACTGGATCATTAGACATCACTGAACCTATTGACTGGCTTAGTAGGTGTCCGATAATCCAGTCTCCCTCTCAACAGGTCAGGTGTCCAATGATCAAGTCTCCCTCTCCTTGTGGGACCCTTTTCAGACCAGCAGCAGCTGTAAGGTTCAAAACTTAAACGCCGCATGGGTAAGCACTTGCACAACACTCTCATCAAACCATTATACTGGGTCGAGTAATGAGTTTAAACTTAAGACACCATCTCATTTTGGCCTCTCACCGGTTCGGCTCCCAAGTTGGGAGTCCCAACCAGAGCCTTTATTTACATCCTTCTCCCCCACACGTTGGGGAAGACAGAGCTTTCATTCTCACTCTACCACTAACGCCAGGGCAGTCCCTGGGCGTTGTAGTTCATTCATCCAGTGCTCTTTGGCATAATTGTAAGGAAAAGGCAGAACAGAAACCTACGACTCC
Source organism: Microcaecilia unicolor (assembly GCF_901765095.1). Taxonomy (NCBI): domain Eukaryota; kingdom Metazoa; phylum Chordata; class Amphibia; order Gymnophiona; family Siphonopidae; genus Microcaecilia; species Microcaecilia unicolor. The sequence continues at coordinate 38,226,427 of NC_044039.1, forward strand.
CACAATGCTATGCGACTTCCGCTTTCGTCCTGGACGCACGGTCAGCTGACTGACTGAGTGTAAACAAGTAGTGGATGGCGAATGGGAGGTGGGGTGGCTCCCTTTGGCTGTTTAAATGTCCGGACTCGCTGAAGCCAGTGTGGGGGTATTACGGGGTGTTGTTATAGGAGGGTAGGGTTGCAGCTGGTGTATGTTAAAGATCTTCCTAGTAGAAACGGAATTGCTTATGGGGTACTGGCCGTTTCAGGCCTGGTTGTGAAACGGATGCTTAAAATGGACGACAGCAAGGTAAGCACTGGAAAAGCAATTTTAAAACAAATGTAGTAGAAAGGCAGATCAGGATGGTGAAAGACTGGTGTTTGATAACTGTTACCGAATACCGTTATCCATAGCACCTTAAGGAAGTGTTTCTATGGTGTCTGTAGTAGAGATAGAATGTATCTATGTACTTTCGTTTTCTTGGCAAAAAAAAAATGTTATTTATGACTGCTGACTTTTTAGACCCCAGTACTACCAATGGGCATATATTAGCGTGCACTGTTTCTATTGTATGCAGAATTCAAACACGCGTGGGACAAACATAAAGGAATGGATCCTAAGGAGCTTAGCCGAGATTGGGTGGCAGAGCCGGTGGCGGGAGGCAGGGATAGTGCTGGGCAGACTTATACGGTCTGTGCTAGAGCCGTGGTGGGAGGAGGGGCTGGTGGTTGGGAGGCGGGGATAGTGCTGGGCAGACTTACACGGTCTGTGCCCTGAAAAGGACAGGTACAAATCAAGGTAAGGTATACACAAAAAGTAGCACATATGAGTTTATCTTGTTGGGCAGACTGGATGGACCATGCAGGTCTTTTTCTGCCGTCATCTACTATGTATGTTACTATGTACCCTGTTTCCCCGAAAGTAAGACATCCCCCAAAAATAAGACCTAATAGAGGTTTTCCTGAATTGGTAGATATAAGGCCTTCCCCCGAAAGTAAGACCTAGCAAATTTTTGTTTGAAAGCAGGGCGCCGAGAGCCGGACAAGGCGCCCCCCCCACCCGAGGTCGCCAGGCCCCCCCTCCACCGCTCCCGGAACTAACCTTAAATGCCTCCTTTCACCTTCACAGCAAGCAGCAGCAGGGCAGACCTCTCCTTCCTTCCGTGCCCCGCCCTCGCGGACGTTACATCAGGTGAGGGCGGGACACGGAAGGAAGGAGTGGCCTGCCCTGCTGCTGCTTGCTGCAAAGGTGAAAGAAGGCGTTTAAGGTTAGTTCCGGGAGTGACGGACGGAGGGCGGGTGGGCTAACCCCAATCCAACCCCGATGTTTCCCCGAAAAATAAGACAGCCCCTGAAAATAAGACCTAGCGCATTTTGGGGGGCAAAAATTAATATAAGACAGTGTCTTATTTTCGGGGAAACACGGTATGTATTGTATGCAGATTTCTGTTATGCATACTCATTGTGGATTGCCTAAAAAGTGGACTGGTTGGAGGTACCCCAGGTCAGATTTGGGAGCCGGTGGATTAAGGTTATGTTAGTTTTGTGGGTATCAGGGAATCAGAAATGCTGGAGGGTGAGAATGAAGGGAGGATGTAAGGACAGTGGATAGATCAGAAATGGTGCAGCAGACCCAATTAACCTGTGTTGCTAAGAGACCTTCTTAAAGTTGTAATTATTAAAGCAAATTAGTTTACTTCTTTGTTAAAGTGATCATAAAGTTGTTATGCTGGTCAAGGTGATATATGTTCTGATTTATTATATTACCCCCCTCTGTCCATATTCCTTTGTGCCCAGTTTTCATTCTCTTTCACCTTCTTCCCCAGTGACTTTCCCTTCTCCCATGTTTCTTAAATTGCTGAATTATTTCTTGTTTGTAGCTTAAGCTAACACAAACTGCTAAATTTCACACCAGCTGCAAACAAAGGGAAAGGATTATCCTAATCTTGGAAAAATTACATTGGCTATTGACTGGTTGGTGATTGAGGTACCTATATATAAGGACATGGTCTAGATTACCTGTCAAATTTATTTTTTTACTCTACAGTAGAGAATGACACAGGGACAAAGTGTGTTCCCCGCCCCATCCTCTTGGGTTGTGTCTCCATCTCTGCAGGTTCTGTCTCTGTTCCTGTCCACACCCCCGCGGGCTCTGTCCTCATCGGTAGAAGCCTCAAACACTTATGATTTTATATTTAAATCTTTTTATTAAAGTATAAAAAGGAACAATATACTGTGCAACTGTTGTTTATAAATCACAGATAAAGAACAATAATAATGAGCACCACCACCACCCTCTATCCCTCTAACCCCAACAATAGCTGACTTCTACTACCCCAAGGAATTCTAAATTAGGAGAGCTAGACTGAATCCTGAGATTTTTTAAATTTGTGGATGAGTAAGTCATCAACAATCACAACTGTGCTTCATAGAGCATATTTCTCTACTGCTAGGGCATACAGAATGGGTTGTATTTTGTACCCCTGGTCCTAAACAGGGGTACAAAATACAACCCATTCTGTATGCCCTAGCAGTAGAGAAATATGCTCTATGAAGCACAGTTGTGATTGTTGATGACTTACTCATCCACAAATTTAAAAAATCTCAGGATTTAGTCTAGCTCTCCTGTCTGTGAGTTCTATAGACTACGTCTGCCAGAGGGTAAAAACTGTCATAGCACTGACATCCAGTGGCCTCCAGATAGGCCCGCACGGTGTTGAGTCTCTCCAGCGCTCTTGCAGAAGTGACAGGAGGTTGTTGAATTTCGTCAGCATGTGCCTCGCTGCTCATTTCATCAGCCGTTGCCTGCATGTAGGCGCATATGTTGACATCAGTGCTGTCGTCAGCTGTTTGTAGATCGTAATCAACAGCTACGTAGTGATGAAACTCCTCTTCAGTAACACAGGCTGGGATGTCAATAGCCTATTCATCTGATGCGTTTGCAACAGCTGCATCTGTTTCATCCCTCTCCACATCCTTAATAAACTTGCCCGCTCGTAGCAGTTCACAATGGTTGCCTGTATAACATGATTCCAGGCTTCTTTCTGCATATGTAGGGAATCCAACAGTACATAAGTATTGCCATACTGGGAAAGACCAAAGGTCTATCGAGCCCAGCATCCTGTTTCCAACAGTGACCAATCCAGGTCGCAAGATCCCAAAAATGTACAAAACATTCCATATTGCTTATCCCAGAAATAGTGAATTTTCCCCAAGTCCATCTAATAACGGTCTATGGACTTTTCCTTTAGGAAGCTGTCCAAACCTTTTTTAAACTCCGCTAAGCTAACCGCCTTTACCACATTCTCTGGCAACGAATTCCAGAGCTTAATTACACGTTGAGTGAAGAAAAACGTTCTCAGATTCGTTTTAAATTTACTACATTGTAGCTTCATCGCATGCCCCCTAGTCCTAGTATTTTTGGAAAGCGTGAACAGATGCTTCACATCTACCCGTTCAACTCCACTCATTATTTTATAGACCTCTATCGTATCTCCCCTCAGCTGCCTTTTCTCCAAGCTGAAGAGCCCTAGCCGCTTTAGCCTTTCCTCATAGGGAAGTCGTCCCATCCCCTTTATCATTTTTGTCGCCCTTCTCTGCATCTTTTCTAATTCCACTATATCTTTTTTGAGATGCGGCGACCAGAATTGAACACAATATTTGAGGTGCTGTCGCACCATGGAGCGATACAAAGGCATTAAAACATCCTCGTTTTTGTTTTCCATTCCTTTCCTAATAATACCTAACATTCTATTTGCTTTCTTAGCCGCAGCAGCACACTGAGTAGAAGGTTTCAACGTATCATAAACGACGACACCTAGATCCCTTTCTTGGTCCGTGACTCCTAACGTGGAACCTTGCATGACGTAGCTATAATTCGGGTTCCTTTTTCCCACATGCATCACTTTGCACTTGCTCACATTAAACGTCATCTACCATTTAGACACCCAGTCTCCCAGTCTCGTAAGGTCCTCTTGTAATTTTTCACAATCCTCCTGTGATTTAAGGACTTTGAATAACTTTATGTCATCAGCAAATTTAATTACCTCACTAGTTACTCCCATCTCTAGGTCATTTATAACATAGTAACATAACATAGTAGATGACGGCAGAAAAAGACCTGCACGGTCCATCCAGTCTGCCCAACAAGATAACTCATATGTGCTACTTTTTGTGTATACCTTACCTTGATTTATATGTCTTTTTCAGGGCACAGACCGTATAAGTCTGCCCAGCACTAACCCCGCTTCCCAACCACCAGCCCCGCCTCTGCCATCCAATCTCCGCTAAGCTCCTGAGGATCCCTTCCTTCCGATCCTCAGGAGCTTAGCGGAGATTGAATGGCAGCGGTCCCAGTACAGAGCCCTGGGGAACCCCACTAACTACCCTTCTCCATTCTAGTGTCTAACTTATTTAGCCACTACTTCCAAATTTCCCCAGCCATCCATTGAATTTGCGTTAGCCTCGTATGACACAGGAAGTCGCTTAATATTCTTGAAGCAACGGGGCTGTTTGCTCTTTCCAATGACGAGTGGTTCCACCGTCTCACTCCCATCCATATTGCAGCAAAGGAGGATCGCCAGTCGGTCCTTCGACATTTTACTTCCTGTAGTTTTGGCTTGTTTGAATGCAAGTGTTCTATCAGGAATCGCTTGCCAGTAGAGACCGTTTTCGTCAGCATTGAAAATGTCACGAGGTGCAAACTCGTTCAAGATGGTAGGAAGAACTGAAACAACCCAATTTTCAGCACCAAAGTCATCAACGTCTTGTTTTTCACCATTCTGTTTTTTGAATTTTATGTTGTTCCTTTCCTTCCATCTTTCCAGCCATCCAACAGTGGATTTGAATTCAGTTAGTCCACAACTTTCAGCTAGCTGATTAGCTTTCTCCATAAGCAGTGGACCACTGACAGGAAACTGTCTGCTGCTGACTTGAGAAAACCACTGAAGAAGAGCATCTTCTACATCCTCAGCTTTTCTCGCCAGTTTACATTTCCTGTGTGGATTTGTATTGTTTTGCCAGTCTTCCAGAAGCTGATCTTTCTGCTTCAAGATACGTGAAATTTGACTGGGATTGACATCATATTCTTTAGCAATAGATGCTTGACTTTGTTTTCTAATTTAATAAAAACTTCTATTCGTTCAGTCTTACAGTTCCGCCAGGACGACGACCCCCGTGTACGCTCTAACAACATTCTTTCGCTTATTCTGCCTGTGGCAGTTAAAGGGGCAGTAAATTTGAAATCTCGGTTGTCACGCGCCAATTGGCTTCCATATTCCGTGAGTGCTTATGCAGAGTCTTTCCCGCAGAGGAGCGGTCTTGAACCATGCATATAAGCGAATCTTGCACTGATCAGTGGTGCGCTAAACCAAAGTTTTTCCCCATAGAAATTGATGGTGCCAAAAACGGGACCGAAGTACGGCATGCAATTAAACAGAGCATACGCTTATCCGACGTGCACTTAAATGGAGTGCACTGTGTGTGTGTGTGTGTGTATATATATTTTTTATTTTATTTATTTAGTGCATTTGTATCCACATTTTCCCACCTCTTTGCAGGCTCAATGTGGCTTACAATATATATATATATATATATATATATATATATATACACACACACAGATTTTTTTTAACTCGCTACAAGGAACAAACTTCCTATAGACAACATAAAAAGTTTGCAAACATGATTAGTAAATCTGATTTCTCAGTGAGGAAAAAAAACTTCCAGAGGGTTAGCCCAGAGTATCAAAAATGGCAGAGGCTGGTGGCACTTGTAGACTAACCAATTTATTGAGGCATATTTAGGGGGAAATTCATCAAGGTGCGGTAAAAGTTTGCCTTTTCCTGCATCATGATTCCTCATGGGATTCAGCAGCCTGTGGGATCCAAGTACCACAGGTTTCTGAATCCCAAGGCAATAATGTGAGACACCTTATAAGTAGCCTTATTCCCGCAAGGAATGTGTTGTGATATTCAGATTGTCATAACAGCATGTTTATTTGAGGCACAGTGGAATGTTCCTGTGGAGCACTTTGTCATACTGTGCCTCAATTAAACATGCTGTTATGACAATCTGAATATCACAACACATTGCTTGCTGATTAGAAAGATACCCCTGACAAAGACTGTGTTTGTTGAAACACGGCCCATGTTGGGTTGTTTTTATCAGCATTTACTTTGGAGAATACATTTTGGTCATCCTGAAATTTTATTTCAGCATGTAAACGGCGCTATTCTGTAACAGTGTGCGTAACGTTTTGGAACACCCATGCCTCTCATCTGGCCATGCCCCCTTTTGAGTTATTCATTAGAAGATTTTGGCATGAGGCATTATAGAATAGCGAGCAAGATGCGTGTACAAATTCCAATTAAGTGCAATTAAAATGCTCAATAATTTATGCTTGATAGCTTATTTACCAATTTAGTTGCTTTATTTATTTATTTATTTATTGCAAGATTGGTTGCTGATGGGGTATCTGTGTTGTTGGATGTAACCGTGGTAGTATTTAGGAGATTATTTACGAGTGAGAAGAGTTTGTGTGTATCCTTGTAGTTTGGTCCTATTTTGGTTTTATAATACGTCCTTTTAGTTTGTCTGATAGTGTATTTGTATTTTTTTTGTAGTTGTTTCCAGTTTTTAAGTGTGTTTTCGTCTTTTTTTCTTGCTCCATGCTCTTTCTAGTCTTCTGACCTGTGTTTTTAGTTCTTTCAGTTCTTCGTTAAACCATGGTATTGAGTTTTTTCTATGTGAGGTTCTAGTTTGAAGTGATGCTATATTGTCTAGTATTGTTCTGCATCTGTTCTCCCATTCTTGATGAAATTGGGGTGAGTCTGTGGGTGTTGTCCATTCGTCGGTGTAGAATTGTTGCCAGAATGTTAGTGGGTCTATTTTGCCTCTCATAGTATAAGTTTGTTGTTTTTGTTTTTGTTGTCTTTTTTTGTTCTCCAGTAGAGGGAAAGGTTTACACTGTAGTGATCGGACTATGGCCTGGCTGTCCATTTTGTGTCCATTAGTGTAATATTTGATTCTGTTGAGAGTTTGTGGGTGACGATGTCTAGTGTATGTCCTTTGTTATGGGTGGGTTGTGTGTTTGGCCAGTGGAGCTCCCATAGTTGGAGGAAGTCTTTGCATTCTCGTACATTGCTTGAGTTAGTATCTTCAAGCTGAAGATTGTTGTTTCCTACTATGAGAAGGTTCTGGGTGGAAACACAGGTGTTCGATATAAAATCCAGAAAGTGCGTTTGTGAGTCTTGCCATTTGCCCGGGGGTCTGTAAAATAGTATTAGGTTTAATTGATCACATAGGTTGGAGTGGTTGATTCTGACAGAGGCTATTTCAAGTTGGGGAAGAATAGATTCTGCGGTTGTTGTGACTGTGAATTGAGATTTGTAGATTATTGCTATGCCTCCTCCTCTTTTTCCTACTCTTGTCCAGTGGGTGATTTTGTATCCTGGAGGACAGAGTTCTGAGATTATTGGATCTTTGGGGTCATGGATCCAAGTTTCGCTGATAAGTAGGAAGTCAAGATGGTCAGCTGTAATCCAGTCCGTTAGTATCGTGGTTTTATTGACTGCCGATCTGGCATTGATGTATCCTATTTGTATTTTTTGGTGGTGTTCAGTTGGGTTTGAGGTAGTGATAATTTTTATCAGCTGTCTGTCTTCTTGATGTATAGGTTTGTTGTGTCCTTTCGTTTCTTTCTGTTGATAGTGACCTTGGCTAGTAGGTTTGACACTGCACCTAAATTTCAGCATCAATCTTTCCGCGCCATCAGGCAGTTAGTGTCCCTTTGAGGAGACAGTAGGTGTACCTTTGCTAACTACTTAGTTTACAGCACAAAGGGGGCCTTTTACAAAGGCGTGTAAGGGCCTACACGCATGCAGCATGCATCAAATCAGCATTACCGCCCGGCTAGCGCGTGCACCTGGTGGTAGTTCCGAGTTTGGCCTGCGCCAAAAGCACACGGTAGAAAATAATTTTCTATTTTCTACCACAGGGGCGTTCCCACCTGTAATCGGCAGTTGGTACATGCTGGACAGTTACCATGCAGGTAAGGTGTGAGTTCTTACCGCTTAGTCAATGGGTGGCATTAAGAGCTCAAGCCATAAATAGACACGCGCTGGTTTTAATTTTGCTGCACGTCCATTTTCCAGCCCCCCTCCCCCCAAGAAAACATTTTTCCAGACATGGTGGAGAAATGGGCCAGCGTGCATCCAATACACATGCCCACACTACCACAGGCCACTTTTTGGCATGCCTTTGTAAAAGGCACCAAAGTAAATACTGTACCCTAATTTGCATCCTGTCCACACCCATTCTCTGCCCATCCAGGAACAGAAAAATACCTACTGTATCTAAATGAGACACCTGCAATCCTAAAGACTGTTGAAGCGGTGTACATTCAGGTATTGTAGGTATTTTTCTGTTCCTAGAGGGCTCTCACAATTTACAAAAAACAGAGAGTTAAAATGGGATTTGAACCTGGGCCCCTTGCTTTACAGTTCACTGCCCTAACCACCAGGCTGAACCTCTTCTCTGCAGGGATGTCTATGTGGCCATTTTTTAAGCGTGCTGCTATACAGACGTCCTTATCCCTTATTTTCCCCCATTCAAAATTTGGACGTTTCAGTTTGTAAAAAGGATGTTCATGCTAGATGTTTCCATCGCATGGACGTCCATCTCAAGTATTTTCAAACAGGCTATATCCTGTTCAGATATACATATGAGATGGACATCCGTTTGGGACGTTCTCACTTGGTCGTCCTTTCGAAAATGCCCCTCCATGTGTATTTTTACAGATAAATGTACACATAAACGGAATATGAGTAGAGCCTGGGCAGGACTCACTCTTAACTATAAAATACTATAAGCTATGTGCATATCTCTGGCACTTAAATATTTTGGACTAGATCAGCACCGAAAAAAAATATGCCTAGGTATCCTATATAATAATTTGCACCTCCAACGTTCCATGTCTGGCTGGCTGGGTTCGTAACATCTCCTGACGTCAGCCAGCCTCCAGCGTTCCATTTCCCCTCACTGTCCCGCCCTCGTGTCAAGACGTAATGACGTCAGAGGGCGGAACAGTGAGAGGGTAGGGAACGCTGGAGGCGGGCTGACGTCAGGAGAGATGTTACGAACGGAACGGAAGCCAGCGCCATCCAGCCAGAGAACGTTCAGATACAAATCGAGAGGAGGAGAGAATCGCGGGACATCGAGGGGAGGGAGGAAGGGAAGAGGAGGGCAGGGCAGAGGAGAATTGATGGACATGGATGGGATAGGAGGACAGTAGAGGAGTGAATCGCGGGACACGGATGGGAGGGCAGGGAAGAGGAGAATCGCTAGACATGGAGGGGGAGGGCAGGGGAGAGAGAAAAAAAAAAAGCTTACATGACAGCCTTCCTAGGGGCCCGTTTCATTATTGAGGAAACGGGCATGGTTCCACTAGTATTCTACAAACTGCACCCAAATTTAGGCACAGTTTATAGAATACACCCAACACTCGTTTTCTACGACTAAATTTAGTTGTGGCCATTATTCCAATGAAAAATCTGGTGTAAATGCCGACGCCTAAATTACACCCGGAACAGGCACATTCTATAGTACTGCACTTAAATTCTAGGAATACCCATGGGCGTACCCTCTTCTCAAATCTGCATCTTAGAATTTACGCATATCACTTTATAGGATACACTTAGACATTTGTGCGCGTCAATTTTTATTTAAATCTGTTTATTAATTTTACAAAGTGAACATAGAAGTGAACATTTTGCAATACATAAAGAATCTGCAGCAAACTCTTCAATGCAAATCAAAACAATACAGTGCATGGGCAAAGGGCCTTGTCTCTGATAGCCCCGTACCTATATCCCCGCCTTCTATAATGTGCGCGTCAATTTTAATTAATGCCGATTAGTGTCCATTGCTTAATTAAGTTGAGCATGCAAATAAGTGCTTGTTCCTAAATTAGAGGTTCATTATTAAGCGTATATTCTATAAAGGAAAATAAGCACTCTCCAGGCACCTAAATATATTTTCTTATTAATTTAAAATATTTATAACCTGCATTATCTCTGAAATCTAAGCGGGTTACAATGAAGCATACATAAAATAATCGGCATAAAACAAACCTGAACGGCACATAAAGGGGCCCTTGTTCTAAGTCACGCCAAAAAGCATTGCCGCATTAGCATGCCGATCAGCGCTCACTAATCCCATGCCAAGAAATAATTTTTATATTTTTAGTGCGGGAGGCATGTTTATGGACAGAGAGTAGGTGTGCCCTGTGCTAATCAGGTAGCACGGTTATGTTGCCGCACGCTGCTCAATTAGTGTGGGAGACCTTACTGCGCAGTAAATATGTGACGGCAAGGGCTTCTGCGGTAATGGTCATTCACTAATTGGGAAATTAGCGTGTGGCCATTACAGGAAAATATACAGCTGCAGCCTTTTTTTCCGCCACGCCAAAAATAACGCAGTGCATGGTAAACCCACGCACTACAAACAGCGCCAGCCACTTTTGAGCACGGCTTAGTAAAAGGACCTCGAAACCAATTATCACATACAGTCTAAAACTATACAGTAAATCAATGGGCTCATCTTAGATATTATCAAAATTAAGCAAGCACTTGCTGAAACAAGTATGCCTTCAATAATTTGCTAAAAGAAAGCAACAGTGTCATCAGTGGAGGAGTAGCCTAGTGGTTAGGGTGGTGGACTTTGGTCCTGGGGAACTGAGGAACTGAGTTTGATTCCCACTTCAGGCACAGGCAGCTCCTTGTGACTCTGGCCAAGTCACTTAACCCTCCGTTGCCCCATGTAAGCCTGCCATGAGTGGGAAAGCGTGGGGTACAAATGTAATAAAATAAAAATCTGCCTTCATTCCAGTGGGACCCTATTCCAAAGGCATCCTGTTATAGAAATATCCCTAATGCCCAGAGTAAAAATTTGCTGACACAATATTATTGAAGGCTTGTTTAAATGTGACCTTTTTTTTCCTTCTCATGAGCTAGCCTGCATAGTTTGACTATGTGCTCATCACTCCCAGCGTGCCTGTAAAATAGATGTTAATATTTTGTTTCAAATTCTAAAATGTAATAAACATAGCCATCAGTTCTGCAACTGTTTGTTCTGTTGCAGAGACTTGTCAGATTGGCCAGTAGCAGTGATAATGTTCACTTGATCAGGGTCAGCAGCAGTGTCCACTCCACTCCAGCAAATCATCACTGGCCAATAGTGAAAGACACCCCTCCCTGTTTCCAAGATGTCTAGTAACCGGTTATTGTTCTAGTTTTGAAGGTAGGCATTCAACAAGGGGTAAATACTTCATTCCCTGGCAGTGCTTATTGGGTTTGCCTGGGAGATACAGGTTTTCAAATTTGATTATACAGGCAATTTTCTGACAAGCAAAAGTGGCTGCTGATGGATCTACTACTACTACTATTTAGCATTTCTATAGCGCTACAAGGCATACGCAGCGCTGCACAAACATAGAAGAAAGAAAGTCCCTGCTCAAAGAGCTTACAATCTAATAGACAAAAAAAAATAAAGTAATCAAATCAATTAATGTGAACGGGAAGGAAGAGAGGAGGGTAGGTGGAGGTGAGTGGTTACAAGTGGTTACGAGTCAAAAGCAATTTTAAAGAGGTGGGCTTTCAGTCTAGACTTAAAGGTGGCCAAGGATGGGGCAAGACGTAGGGGCTCAGGAAGTTTATTCCAGGCGTAGGGTGCAGCGAGACAGAAGGCGCGAAGATTCCAGGCGTAGGGTGCAGCGAGACAGAAGGAGAGGTCAAGAGGCATACAAGGAAGGAAATACTTATAGGCCAGTCAATGAATTATGGAAAGATGGTTTACAGAAAGCAATTGAAAAAACTGGTGCAACAGACATCTGTCGATTTCTGTAAGAAAGAGCTAGAAACAGTTACTCATCTCATGACTGTCTTGCAAAATGCTGATGGTGGAAACTTTTTATACAGAAAGGCACAAGGTGGCATGTCTTGTTCATTGAAAACTCTCTGTAAGCATTAGGATCATGACCTTAAGGAGGTCTTTTACTAAGCCGCGGTAGCGTTGTTAGCTTGCGGTACAAATCAGCTGGCGGTAAATGCCGAGATGCCCATTATATTCCTATGGTGTCTCTGTGTTTACCGTGAGGTGAACATGCTACCGCGGCTTAGTAAAAGATCCCCTAAGAGAATTGTGGAAAATGAAGAGGAGGTGATCACCTGCGACATCCTCATGCCGACCGATAAAAAGCTGGATGCCAGAAAACCAGATATAGTGGTAAAAGAGAAAAACACCAGATTATAGAGATGTCAGTCCCAAGCGATTACTCGGTGAATCGCATGGAGAGAGGGAAGATCCTCAAGTAGCAAGAAATGCAGTCCAAGACTAAGAAAATGTGGTAGAAGATACTGAAATATTTCCCATCATTTTGGGTACCACAGGCTTAATCGAAAAGAACTTCCAAGCGCACCTGGATAAGTTGCTTTTACATGTTACATCTTATGAACTCCAGAAAGAAGCTCATTGGCACAATGCAAGTACTACGGCGAGCGTTACCAGTAAATTGGAGAGACTGAGATCATAATCCTCATTCCCTGGCTTAGGAGTGATGGTATGCGCAAAACTAACCTACTTGGAGAGATTGCCTGAAGGAAACATCATCCTAGAGAGAAATAATTTCCCCCTTTTGAGGAGTGTGTAGCACTGTACAACCTTTAAGTGATTTTTGGTTTGATCAATTTTCGTATTCAGTAGAGATTTATATGTCATCACAGTGGGAAATGGAGGGGTTGGAAGGGGATTTGTGGGGGAAAAAAGACATGAACTAAATTCAGTTGTAGCTCAAGGCAACAGAGGGGCCCTTTTACAAAGGCGCGCTGAAAATGGGCTGTGGTAGTGTAGACTTGTGTTTTGGGTGCGCGCAGAATCATTTTTCAGCGCACCTGTAAAAAAAATGCCTTTTAAAAACATTTTGCCGAAAATGGATGTGCGGCAAAATGAAAAATGTGGCGTGTCCATTTTGGGTCTGAGACCTTACCGTCAGCCATTGACCTAGTGGTAAGGTCTCATTCGGTAACCGGGCAGCAATGGTCTACATGCGTAAAATGCCGATTACCACCTGCACGCCAGAAAATAAAAATATTTTCCAGCACTCATAACAGATTCACGTCAAAAAAGGGCCACATGGTAGCTGGGCAGTAACTCAAAATTGGCGCGCATAGGCACCTACGTGGCTTAGTAAAAGGGACCCTTAGGTACAGTAGGCATTTTTTCCTGTCCCTGGAGAGCTTACAGTCTAAAGGATCTAAAACTATGGATAAAATTGGCCTTTAGCTTGCCTTTATGTGGGTCTTTCCTGTGCACTAAGGCCATTTTTACCATGGCCATAAAAAAAACATGATTTTGCATTTATTTCATTGATTGTCATGCATTAATCTCATCAGGGCACAGCTATTTAAAAAGAATTACTGCGGGAGCACTTAATGTGATAAGGGCTCTCGGATTGTCTGTGCACTAACCAGTTAGCGTGCGGTAACGTGGATGCACTAACTGGTTAGCGCAAGAATGCCCACTCTCTGCCCGTGACATGCCTCTCAAAAGAATACAAAAAAATATTTACCACATGGTTAGCTTTAGCGCATCCTGTAATAGGCCATTTTTACTATGTTAGGCGCATGTTAGTAAACGAGGTTTAAGGCAGTGTTTCCCAAGTCGGAAAGAGGCTTGCATATAACGGAGGCAGTGTATGCAAATCAAGTTCATTGCATATTCATTGTGGATATCCTGAAGACAGGACTGGCAAGGGGGTACTCCAGGACCAACTTGGGAAACACTGTGTTAAGTGACTTTCCCAAGACCACAAAAAGCATCAGTGGGGTTTGAACCCTGGCTTCTCTGGTTCTCAGCCCAATGTTCTAACCATTGGGCTACTCATAAGTACACAAGTATTGCCATACTGGGAAAGTGGAGTGGAGGAGTGGCCTAGTGGTTAGAGTGGTGGGAAAGCGCGGGGTACAAAAAAAAAAAAGACCAAAGGTCCATCGAGCCCAGCATCCTGTTTCCAACAGTGGCCAATCCAAGTCACAAATACCTGGCAAGATCCCCAAAATGTACAAAACATTTTATACTGCTTATCCCAAAAATAGTGGATTTTCCCCAAGTTCATTTAATAACGGTCTATGGACTTTTCTTTAGGAAGCTGCCCAAACCTTTTCTAAACTCCGCTAAGCTAATTGCCTTTACCACATTCTTCGGCAACAAATTCCAGAGTTTAATTACACGTTGAGTGAAGAAACATTTTCTCTGATTGGTTTTAAATTTACTACCTTGTAGCTTCATCACATGCCCCCTAGTCCTAGTATTTTTGGAAAGCATGAAAGTGATCTTGTAATGCAGTTGAAGGCTGCAGATGGATTGTGCCTTTCAAAGAGTAAATCTACAGTGATCAGCAAATTGGCATTTTTTTCAAACCTGTGCACATTTCCTGGCTATATTCTTTGATGATACCTACCGTAGTTAGACCTGGCTCCCTTCCTTGACCAAGAATTTCGATCATGGGGTTTTTTTTTTGGTCTTTTATGTCTTTTACTTTTGAAAAGTAATATTTAGCAGTCATGCAAGGGGTTGGCATGCCATGCTGTGTGATCACTGGCTCATTTCATTGCAGAAAGAATACATTTCATTGTATTACAATGTGGTCATTTGTTTTGTTGGACAGAACATGAGCTCACTGTGTAATAAATTGTTTTTATATTGTGCAACATTATTTTCAGTACAGAATAATCTTACCTTAGTAACACTTATGTCATTCTTTGTACAATGGGAACTTTACAGCTTGAAGCAATCCTTCGTTTTATTTATTTATTTATTCATTCTCGCGCTGATGTAATTACTCCTGTAGTGACAAGACAGACAAGGCTTTCTGTGTCCTTTCCACTCTGACTGGGGTCTATGTCTTCTGGATTCTGGAACTTTTCCACCCCTGCCCTCCTCCTCCCCCCCCCCCCCCCCCCCCACACACACACACAGTTTTGCTGATCTTCATGTTTTGAGGGGAGATTTGAGTCTGAGTCTTCAGTTCCACTCTAGAGCCAGGAGAAGAATGTGTGTCTACCTCATCACTTCTTTGACATGTCTAAACCATTCGGCCCTGAGCAGCATTCTCAAGAACTGGGGCTCGATTCATGTGTTTATTGTAATGGCCATGGTACCTATTTTTGCAAGTGAAAAAATGCCATGTTAATGTTTGAGCTCATTATAATATTGAGACATCACTGGTCAGAGTGTGTGGAGACAACATTCACTGTGAAAACTGAATTTCAAGTGGTCTTCACCTGAATTATTCAAATGAAACACCAAGGAAGTAGAGGATTACACACAACTCGCAGGCTGGGAGTTGTAGATAATACCACTTATTAGAGTACCAACAATAAAGACCCGACGTGGGTCCGTGTTTCGACGGGCGAACCGCCTGCTTCAGGGGTCACGTACAAACATGGCAATGTATTGCAGTTGGTGCAATAATGTAGTTGGACCATCCAAATAATCTGTCCGTCAAAGATCAGAACAGCTATAGTGCAAAAACAAACGTTGCCATCATCCAGGATGGTCCAACTACATACACTACCGCATTTGCAGAGTGTTTTACGTGACCCCTGAAGAAGGTGGTTTGCCTGCCGAAACACAGAGCCGTGCCAGGTCTTTATTGTTGGTGCTCTAATAAAGTGCTTTTATCTGCAAATCCCAGCCTGTGAGTCACGTGTCATCCTCCTACTTCCTTGGTGTTTCCTTTGGATTTGACATAGAGGAACGTCTTCACTTGAATTAACCATTTAACTGTCACCATCAAAAGGTTGTATGTGAACAGCAGGTTGTGTCTCCTTTAAACTATACCTACTGTTACTATGTAACATATAGGAGAAAATTCATCAAGCAGCGTTGAGGGCGAAATAATGTGACTTACAGCCCAATTGTTGCTTGACCAAAAATTCTGTAGCGATATTTTAAGTGGCCACAGGTTAAGTGTGCAAAACATGGTGGCCCAGGAGCATTGGGATGCACCATTGCAGCCCAACGCTTCTGTGCACATAATACTATACTGCTTGCGAGTTAGCTCGCATTCACCATTATTCCTGTACCCATGGGATTCAGCAACCCATGATACCGGGATCCCTCAGGTTGCTGAATCCTGTGGGGAGTCAAGATGTGGTAAAAGTTCACCTTTTACTGCATCTGAATGAATTCCCACCATAAATGTTGGCGGATAAAGACCGATATGGTCCATCCAATCTGCCCAACAACATGTCCAGAGTTGTATCTAGCGCACTGTGCAGGTTCCACATCTACATTTGTTTATTTGTTATTTTGTCTTTTGCTAATTATATCAAGGCAGTGTACAGTATATTAAATAAAGCAGATTAGATTAAACATACATAATCATACATTGACATTAAAAGCAACAATATTATATATCCAAGAGACACAAAAGGTAAGGGTAATGTATAACACAATAATTTAAACCTAAGGACAATTATATTGGACAAATAAGGAGGGCATTTAACAAAAGGGAAATAGAAGTGGTCCAAGTCCTCTGTCACAGTCTGCCTATTTACTTAGAAAAATTGATCAAACAACCAGGTCTTAAGACCTGCATTAAATTAGTTCTGTTGGGAGTGAGTTTCACAGAGAAGGTACAACACGGCTAAAGGCTGTACGGTGAGATCTGTCTAGCCATTTTGTTTTATGTGGTGAAACAGTTAAGTAATTTGCTCATGATGAACTCAAGGTGTGAATTGGTTGATAAGTTAGTAATAAATGTAAGTAAACAAGAATTCCTGTATATATAGCTCTATGAGCAAGAATCAAGATCGTAAAGTTAATTCTAACTAACACTGCTAACCAGTGTTGTTCTTCTAACAATGGTGTTACGTGATCTGATAGTTTGGCATTATATAGCAGTATCAACTGCAGCCTTTCGATCTGATGTAGAGGACATCCCAATAGTAAAGAGAACCCTGGTGTCATAAACAGGGCAGTCAGCAACTGGCTGTACCAACCTCATTTGTTCATTACATGATGCAATCTTGGAACGTAATACCGTGATGCTTTGAACCCTAAGAATGTCTTCCCCCTTCCCCACTGCTGACTAACATCGTTTATTCACTAATATGAACTAGGGCCTGACTGAACTCAGGATCTTCAGTTTCTGGCAAAACCAAATCCGCAACCAAAATTGGCTGCTCGGTTTCATCAGAAGCCAAAAACAAAATGGGCCAGCCCCCATCTCCGCACACAGCCTCCCTCCCTCCCTCCCAGCCACCGCTGCACACAGCATACCTTCCACATCCTCGGGGCTACCTTAGGCACCCTGGTAGTCTATTGGCCTAATTAGGGCAAGAGCGTCAGTCATTCTCACCCCAACCATTTCCGCCACCCAAATGGCTGCTGAAACTGCTGCTGAAGGTTACAGCAGCCAATGTGGGATTGGGGCCAGTATAGGCAGGGATGACTTTTTTTAAAATTGCTCCATTCCTAAGATGGACGCCAAGACCTTCAGTGGCCATTTTGGTGGTGGAGATAGCCAGGATGAGGGCAACTATGAATTGCTGTTGCCCCAGTTAGATCATTAGACCACGGGGGGCGGGAGGAGAAGCTGGCTGACTGGTGGGTCCAGGAGGGAGGCAATTTCAGTCATGGTCAAAACTCAAACCTGGATTTTGGGCTGGTTTCGGTTATTCAATCGGCCTCTAATAACTTTATGATTCTACTCCTCCCCCCCCCCCCCCCCCCCCCCAGTAAAGATACATAGTACATGGCATATGCTTTCAATGTGATATGCATATACTTAATTCCTAGCTCTTCCTGTCCATTTTATGGCATAAATCATAGAACTCTACCTGGCACCAGTTCTGCTTCTCTACTACTGCAGTTGCAGTCAAAGTCTGCTCCAGTTTTGATCCTGATCTGACTTTGCTATTTACAGGGCCCAGACTGTAGAAGTCTGCTCAGCATTGGTCTTACTTGCCAACCGCTGGAGCTGCAGTCAAAAGCTCACTCCAGCCATATTATTACGTTAGTGGCTTCTTCAGCTTTCTGCTAACCTTGTAGGTTAATTCAATGTCTCCTCACAGATCATCGGAGGTAAAGTTAAAAAGCCAGGAAAACGAGGCCGTAAACCTGCCAAAATTGACTTAAAGGCAAAACTTGAAAGAAGTCGTCAGAGTGCCAGAGAATGCAGGGCGAGAAAGAAACTGCGATACCAGTATTTGGAAGAATTGGTATCCAGCAGGGAAAGGGCAATCTGTGCTCTGAGAGAAGAACTGGAGATGGTAAGGTGCTCTGTCCTTTTCCTGTAACTGCTACCCCTTATTCTGTTTCATTTCACTGGATGCTTTTAGCAGTTAGAGCATCACACTGATGCATGTGTAGTAATAGTCCAGCTCTTGCACTAGTTGATACATGCTGCCATGATGGAGACCAGGGGTTTAGTTTCTGGAACTGGTTCTGCTCATTAGAAGACTAGATGCTGGGATTATTGCAGGTTCAGGCTCTCCAGCTCCTATGTGGGCAGGGATACTAACCATCACATTACAGCACCACCTACAGGTAGAAGTTAGGGTGAACCTGGACTGTGTGTGCATGGGAGCTCTAGTAGTCTGAGGCCTTTCGCTGAAAGTGTCACTACTGCAATTGGGTTATCGAGGGAGGAGAGTGGGATCTAACTAAAGAAAAATCCCTCGTTGCCTTAAAACGATAATACAGAATGCGTCCGCATGACTCTTCCTCCAATGGTTGTAAGCTGGTTAGGGGCTCCAATTTGACAAGATGCTCCAGGCCAAAGCAAAAACAAAAAAATTCAAATAAACTAGTATTATCAACGTAACAAGAAATGACACAGAAGAGACTTGGTTTTTATTAATATGATCATTGTGCATGTGCAGGTTACACCATGAGGTAGTGACCACATAATCATATTCCCTATTGACTGATATGATTACAACCCATTGAAAATAGAATCCTCACTGCTTGTCACTGGAGAAGCTGCTATACTTTTTTAATGAAAGGTTAACCTTGTTTTTGATATGTCCTGCTGCCAAGGCTAGTATTAAACAGCAGAAACCTGAGTGGATCCTCTTTGCTCCATCAGCTTAGGCCCTAATGTGTAGTAACACATGATTCTGGGCTGTCTCTTGCCCCTTCCTTACTCCCTAGCCTTCCCATCTTCACTGTGACCCTTCGAGTCCTCTTCTACAGCTATGGCTGCCCCATCCCCCATCCCTCTTACCCCAATCTTCCTGCTGATCCCCCCCTGCCCCATCCTGAGCCTGATAGATGTCTTCAAACAAAAGCAGCAGTAAAGTCTAGAAAAATATGGGGCTTGTGACCTGACACATGCTCACAGCCTTTCAGCAGTCCCATCATTTGCACAAGTTTTATAAACAGAGGGAGGGAGGATAGGTGGGAGGGAATACTGCAAGGTCTCGGTGAACACCAGTTAATAGACCCTGAGCAGGTCTTGGAGCTACATTGAGGGAGTAATGCATGACTACTTGCAATTATATTACCTATTTTTAAAGCAACTTCCCTTGGTAACCTAACTCACCTGCCAGAAAATGTGGAGAATGTGTAAAAGCTTAGCAGGGTTTAAAAAAAGGTTTGGCTAATTTCCAAAACGAAACGTCCATAAGCCATTATTAAGATGGAATTGGGAAAATCCACTACTTTAGGATCTTGCCAGGTGCTTGTGACCTGGATTGGCCACTATTGGAAACAGGATACTGGGCTTGATGGACCTTCGGTTTGTCCCAGTATGGCAGTGCTTACGTTCTTAACATTTTTAGGTCATAAACTTGACTCTGGGCCCTAGGTATGTGTCTAGTTTCCCTATGCCTTAATTCTGTCCTAGCCAATTGCTGTAGGTGCCCTCTTTAATGCTAGTCCTCGCTGTGGTCATATGCAAGCGTCCACATTTAGTAGAGTCTACCAGTCTGAGCCCAGTTCATCCTAAAGCCTCCTGCGTGGTGGCAGTGATTATAACATTGTTGTGTCTGCTAGCCTGGTGCTGGCTGGTTTTGTTGTGGTTTTAAATACTGTGTTATATCTTTTTAGTACAAACAGTGGTGCATGGCAATGGACCAAGGAAAAATTCCGTCTGAAATCCGAGCCCTTCTAACAGGAGAGGAGCAGAGCAAAGCACAACAGAATTCAAACAAACAAACCAAAGGAGTAAAAATAGAAGCCAATGGGAAAAACGCCTGTAAGTATAATGGTAGGGATACTTCTGCTCCTTCTATGAAACAGGATAAAGACCGTATGCCAGGAGACCGAGGTGGTGCTGGTATTCGGTTGGTTAAATTTGATAGCTGGTGAAAAATACCTGAACAAGGAAGAGGAGGGGTCGGTTTATGTTTGTTAGATTCTTGATATATTGCCTTTCTGCTGTACAACAAAAATGGCTTACATATTGTATCAGTGAATCACTCAATCCAAAATAGGCTAACAGACTGATACTTTATAACCAACCACCATTCATTTGATCAGTCTTAAATACTTATATCACTAAATTAATACGTGGAGGAAAAGACTTCAGCAATGTCAGTGGCAAACATGATTTTTGGATACTGACTGCAAACGTAATCAGCCTAAATAACCTCTACCCTCCTTTTAGTCATCAAAAAAAACTTTTTCTAAACTTTATATCATTTACTATTTTTATGAATTTCACTTCTCAATATATCGATTTTTTTTTTTTTCAAAATGGTGACAGATTTGACTATAGAGCTTCTCAGTTTCACAAAAACTGCTTCCTTATGGGCAGTGGCATTCCTAGCCAGGATGGCACCCGGGGCGGATCGCCGATGCGGCCCCCCCCCCCCTCGGATGCATGCCGCTGGGAGGGGGGATGCTGCGGCGCGCACCTGTCGGCTCCGAAAAGTTCGCTAACTTCGCTCGTTCGTTGCAGCTCCCTCTGCCCGGAACAGGAAGTAACCTGTTCCAGGGCAGAGGGAGCTGCAGCGAACGAGTGAAGATAGCGAACTCGGAGCCAGGTGCGCGCCGCTGCACCCCCCCAGCGGCGTGCACCTGGGGCGGACCGCCCCTCCTTGGTACGCCACTGCTTATGGGGCTGCCATTTCAAATTCTGTCGCTAAACAATCACAGCTGATTTGTCTACACTTTATGCAGTGCAATCAGCTGTGATTGAGTGCTTAACGACATAATTTGAAACGGCAGCACCTGAGGAAGCAATTTTTGTGAAACATAGAAGCTCCGTTGAGGGTTGCCCACATAGAGCTAAGTCACCATTTTGAAAAAATTTTATTTATTTATTTATTTGTACCCCACATTTTCCCACCTATTTGCAGGCTCAATGTGGTTTACATAGTACCGTCAAAGGCATTTGCTCAGTCGGTTGATAACAAATACAGGTTGTATAGTGATCGTATGAGGTATAAGTGCAGGATTGGAAGGGATGAAGATTGCGTGTTGTCCAGTACGATTATAGTCATGCCGTGTCGCTGGGTGAAGAGGTTACGTGGGGTTGTTGGGGTAGGCCGTTTTGAAGAGGTTGGTTTTTAGTGATTTCCTGAAGTTCAGGTGGTCGTGGATTGTTTTCACAGCTTTTGGGAGGCCATTCCATAGTTTTGCGCTTATGTAGGAGAAGCCGGATGCGTAAGTTGTTTTGTATTTCAATCCTTTGCAATTTGGGTAGTGTAGGTTTAGGTAGGATCTTGACGATCTGACGTTGTTTCTTATTGGTAGCTCTATAACGTCTGTTATGTATCCTGGAACTACGCCGTGTATGATTTTGTGGACTAAGGTGCAGATTTTGAAGGTGATCCGTGCTTTGATTGGGAGCCAATGCAACTTTTCTCGAAGGGGTTTGGCACTTTCGAAGCGTGTTTTGCTGAATATCAGCCTGGCTGCTGTATTTTGGGCGGTCTGGAGTTTCTTCATGAGTTGTTCTTTGCAACCCGCGTTGCAATAATCTGCATGGCTTAGGACCATTGATCGTATTAGATATCGAAAGGTTGCTCTTGGGAAGAAAGGTTTTAATCGTTTGAGCTTCCACATTGAATAGAACATTTTCTTTGTTACAGAGTTTACTTGGCTCTCGAGAGTAAGGTTGTGGTCAAGTGTGATGCCGAGTATATTGAGAAGTGAAATTCATAAAAATAGTAAATGATATAAAGTTTAGAAAAAGTGATGATTAAAGGAGGGTGGAGGTTATTAGGCTGATTGTGTTTGCAGTCAGTAACCAAAAATCACGTTAGGCACTGACATTGCTGAAGTCTTTTCCTCCATATATTAATTTTGTGATATAAGTATTTAAGATTGATCAAATGAATGGTGCTTACATATTGTATACCAATACTTTCTCTGTGCCTGGTGGGCTCACAATTTGTTTTGTTTGGGGTTTTTTTGTTTTTTTTTCTACCTGGGCCAACGGAGGGTTAAACTAATTTCCCACAAGGCGCTGTAGTGGGAATCAAATCTGGCTACCTTTATTGAAGACGGGACCTTTTTTCTTTTTATTACTATTCCAAATATTTAAAAAAAATGTTGGATTTCATTTGTAAATATGTGGAGCAATTTTCAAAACTACGTGGGCAGGTGCAAAGTCTGCAGGAAAAAGTATGTATATACTTTCTCTTTGAAAACTAATGAAATAGTTTCTGCAGAGATCTCCACTTGGTCTTCTGTAACTACAGTTTTTCTTTTGAAAACACAAATCTACACACGTTTCCTCCCCTGACCTAACCCTTCTTCTGAGGCTGCTTACTTCCACAGGTAAAAGTATGCACGTTAATCCCCATGTGTACCTTAACTCACACACAGGGTGGTAATTTTCAGGCAGCACAATTACCTGAGTAAATTGATCGCATAATAGGTGGTGGTTAAAAGACCAAGATATTATTAAATACTAGTAAAAAAGGCCCGTTTCTGACACAAATGAAACGGGCGCTAGCAAGGTTTTCCTCGGCTCCCCTGCCCCCCTCCAGCCACCCATGTCCAGCGACCCTCCTCTGGACATGGATCAGCTGTGAGGCATGTTTTTTTTTTTTTTTTCCCCCCCCGGGTTCTGAAGTTGACATCATAATGGCTACGGTGATATCAGCCTGATCTATGGAGCCTACCAGACCAACTCGGAATGAGCCACGGTCCCAGACAGCAAGTCAGAACGTTGGAGGTGAGAGTTATTATATAGGATGTGTACAAGAAAGTTATGGTGTATTGTGATAATAGGTCAGCGCCCTAGTGCAAGTTTAAAGGCAAAAAAGGAACTCTTCAGAGTTTTGGTTCATATATCAAGTTTTATCAAAATTATCAAATTTTGTATGGTTTATTACCTTGCTACATGCAAAATGCTGCATCTAGGGACTATCTTATCCTTAATTACCCAAGTTGTAAGAAGCTTCTTTATAAGGCTATTCATAAAGCAAATAGAATGTTAGGTATTACTAGGCAAGGAATGGAAAACAAAAACGAGTGTGTTTATAATGCCTTTGTATTGCTCCATGGTGCGACCGCACCTTGAATATTGTGTTCAATTTCTGGTCACCGCATCTCAGAAAAGATATAGTGGAATTAGAAAAGGTATAGAGAAGGGCAACAAAAATGATATGGGGATGGGTGACTTCCCTATGAGGAAAGGCTAAAGTGGCTAGGGCTCTTCAGCTTGGGGAAAAGATGGCTGAGGGAAGATATGAAAGAGGTCTATAAAGTAATGAGTGGAATGGAACAGGTAGATGTGACTTGCTTGCTTACTCTTTCCAAAAATACTAGGACTAGGGGGCACGCAATGAAGCTACAAAGTAGTACATATAAAATGAATCGGAGAAAATATTTCTTCACTTAGTGTGTAATTAAACTCTGGAATTCGTTGCCAGAGAATATAGTAAAAGCAGTTAGCTTAGCGGGGTTTAAAAAAGGTTTGGCTGGCTTCCTAAAGGAAAAGGCCATAGACCATTATTAAAATGGATGTGGGGAAAATACACTGCTTATTTCTAGAATAAACAGCATAAAATGTACTGTTTTGGGATCTTGCCAGGTATGTGTGACCTGGATTAGCTACTGTTGGAAACAAGATGCTGGACTTGATGGACCTTCAGTCTGTCCCAGTATGGCAATACTGATGTAATATTGGAATTGATATCTTATACTCAACCGGAATAAGAAGCATGATGTCATTTGCTTAGGTGTAATAATTTACTTTCAGTAGGGACAAAAATTTGTCTAAGAAACTCATCATCATGTTGAACAGAATTGGAGACAGTGGGGAACCCTGACGTACTCCACTCACAGATCTCCATGAACTACATAAAAGAAGTACCTGTATATGTAAGCCGCATTGAGCCTGCAATGAGTGGGAAAGCGCGGGGTACAAATGTAACTAAAATAAATAAATAAATCCTGATATTTCACCCTATAAGATATATTTTCCAAATAACCTTTCAGCCAGGTAGGTATAGTTGATTGGTTCTGTATCTCATCTAACATGTTCATTAAAATAGTATGATCTACAACATCAAAAGACAATGAAATGTCAAACTGGAGAATAATAGCCTGTTGTCCTATACGCCATAGTCTTCTGATATCATTAAGTAAAAGTCCAAGTAATGATTCTGTACTATTCTGAAACCAAATTGTAATGGGTGCAAAATATTATAATCAGTCACTTCTATTGCTGCTGTTGATTCCAAACTCTTCACAAAAATTGGTATATTCGCCACAGGTCTATAATTAAGAACATAACATAAGAATAGCCATACTTGGTCAGACCAATGGTCCATCTAGCCCAGTACCCTGCTTCCAGCAGTGGCCAGTCCAGGTCACAAGTACCTGGCAGAAACCCAATTAGTAGCGCCATTCCATGCTACCAATCTCAGGGCAAGCAGTGCCTTTCACCATGTCCATCCCAATAAGAGTGTGGACTTTTCCTCCAGAAATTTGTCCAAACCTTTTTTAAACCCATATACTCTAACCGCCGATACCACATTCTCCTGCAATGAGTTCCAAAGTTTAACTATTCATTGAGTAAAAAAAATATTTCCTCCTATTTGTCTTAAAAATATTTCCATGCAATTTCACTAAGTGTCCCCTAGTCTTTGTACTTTTTGAAAGAGTGAAAAATCGATTCACCTCCACCCGCTCCACACCACTCAGGATTTTGTAGACCTCAATCATATCTCCCCTCAGCTGTCTCTTTTCCAAGCTAAAGAGCCCTAACCTCTTTAGCTTTTCCTCATATGGAAGCAGTTCCACCCCCCCCCCCTCATCATTTTGTTTGCTCTTCTCTGAAATATCTTTTTTGAGATACGGTGACCAGAATTGAATATAATGCACCATGGAGCGATACAGAGGCATTATAATATTTTTGGTCTTATTTTGCATCCCTCTCCTAATTATTCCTAGGATCCTGTTTGCTTTTTTGACTGCTTCCGCACATTGGGCAGAAGATTTCAGCATATTGTTATAATGACACCTAGGTCTTTGTCTTGAGTGCTGACTCGTAAGATGGATCCTGGCATCAGATTATGATTTGGATTATTCTTCCCCATGTGTGTCACTTTGCATTTAAATTTCAACTGCCATTTGGATGCCCAGCCTCCAGTTTCCTAAGGTCTTCATGCAGTTTTTCACAATCGACATGTGTTTTGAGAACTTTGAAGGTTTGCGTCATCGGCAAATTTAATCACCTCGCTCGTCATTCCTATTTCCAGATCATTTATGAATATGGTAAACAGCACCAGTCCCAGTACAGATCCCTGTGGGACTCCACTATTCACCCTCCTCCATTGAGAGCAAATGGCCATTTAACCCTACCCTCCTGTTTCCTGTCCATTAACCGATTCCTAATCCACAGAAGGACATTGCTTCCTATCTCATGACTTTTTAACTTTCTCAGGAGTCTCTCATGAGGAACTTTATCAAAAGCTTTCTGAAAATCCAGATACACTAACATCCTTCTTGCTACCAGAAGGATTGTTTACTAGAGGTGTTAGAACTATATCTTCCAATAATGTTGGAAAAAGGCCTGAACTTAAAGATTGATATATCCAAACATGCAACCATGTCAAAAAAACTTGATGGAGTGATCTTAAATACGTTGGACATAAGTCCAAATAATAATGCGTAACAGAAAATGTTTTCAGTAAAACAGAAACCTCTTCATTTATTTACCAGTTTAAAATTAGACATATTGTGTCATCTGCTACATGAATTAAATTATTTCCTGTATCAATATCATCAAGTAATTATCCGATGGTAAGGAGTCAATGTGATTTTTAAATTTTAGTATCTTCTCCTGAAGGAAGGTAGCTAAGGTGTCTGAAGTTGGTAATTGAAAAGAGCCTTTATATGCCTGCAGTGTGTGTCCTTCAGCCATCAGGCCCATAAATACCTCTTTTTTATTTTTTTTTTTTTTATTATTAACCTGTGGTCCTGGCCTGTAGATTCCATCACTCGTACTTGCCTGTGTTAAGTAAAGGCTAATCCACTGTGGTTTTCCTTTTAAAGAAACATTATTTAAAAACATATTGTAAACATTTTAATGTGGGTTTATTTTGTTTTTAATGTTTAACACAGAGCTTCCCAAACTGTGGATTGTAGGATCACAAAACCAGGGCTGCAGAGAGGGGAAAGGGGCAAGATTCCCCAGGCCCAGCCTCCAAGTGGGGCCTGGTGCCAGAAAATTCTGTTCCCTTGGTCTGTCTGTCTGTCTCTCTCCTGCTCCTGTGTGTCGGGACCCAGGTGATTGTTTTAACTTGATAACCTGGGTCCTGGCACACACAGGAGCAGGAGACCTGGTGCCAGAAAATTCTGTTCCCTTGGTCTGTCTGTCTGTCTCTCTCCTGCTCCTGTGTGTCGGGACCCAGGTGATTGCATTAACTTGATAACCTGGGTCCTGGCACACACAGGAGCAGGAGAGTGACAGAGCGAGGAGCAGATGCAAGAAGGTAAGGGGGTGTGGCAGCGGCGACAGCCCGAGTGGGGGGAGGGGGGTGGCAGGAGTGAGTGGGAAGAGGGATGGTGGCGGCCTCAGTGGGGGTGGGGTGGCAGCTCTGCCCTGGGCCTGACTCTATCTCTTGGCAGCCCTGCATGAAACCCACATTTGGGGTCATGGCCTGGATGGGTGCTGTATAGGACATCATTGTTCTGTGTCCGCCGGGGGGTTGTGTGCTTTCAGCAGCCACACAAATTGGGGTTGCAGCTGCTGAAAGATCTGTGTGTGCTCACTTTACACCTTTTAAAGAATATGAGGGTCCCCACTGAAATTATTCCTTTCTTTCAGGAGGCAGGATCGATCAGCCAATATCCAAGACCGGATTTGTGGATCTTGAACACCACGCTAGCCAGCTTGTTAGAATGAAGAGCATTGAGTCGCTGGATCAATGGTGTTTTTTCCCCTGTATCCTGCTAAGGAGTAAACCTTGTACATACAAACTGACATTATATTCACTTAAAGGAGTTTTGAAAAGTGATTTTATTTCAGGTTACTGTAAATCTGCTGCATAGAGACTTGGCCTTGGAGAGATTTTAGGAGAGTTTAGTCTTTCTTCCTTTCAAATAAAAAGCTTCCAAAATATTTATTTAAATAATTGACACCGTCCTGGCTGTATGGGTGTTTGTTTCTGTCAACGTTCTTGTTTTACTTTCTCCAATGGAAGAAAGCCTAGTTTGAAGATTCTGCTTACCTTTGCCTCCTCCTCTACCTAAAGTATAAATCCTTTCTCTGTGCTATAAACCTTTTTGGGGTTATAATTGCTATTTATTATAGTTTTAGCAGAATAGCCCCATAATACAAGCAGTTGGTACAGGAACACAGTGCACTAAATGGGGGGAGGGGGGGTTCAGGAAAAATGGAATTGTGCAATGCAGTGGCAGAGCTGATGAAGAAAAAAAAGCAAAAGAATGCAGGGGGAAGCTGAAAAAGAACACAAAATCAGCACACTGTTCCTTTTCTTTCTCATTTCATTTAATTCCTACGGCTCTGAATGTGTTTGGTGTTTTAGAAATTTTAGCTGTGTTGAAAAGAATGCCTCAGTGACAGAGGAGCTGCCGTCTTTTTAAACATTCTGCACAAAGCTAGTCTTAAAAATTGTTTTGCACATTGTTTAATTATATTCCACAGGAAAGTATCTAAGGTTTTAGAAATACAGTATGTTTGTTTTTACCAGTGGAGTGTTTTTATTCTGGTACTGTTTTATTTTTGTTAGCCTAATAAGGTAACCAGATCCTATAATGCACCTAGTAGTGTTAAGTGTTTTAATATCTCTAGTAATGGTACAGGAATAAGTCATCTTGAACAGAGATGTTGGTTCTACGTGGCTTGGGATGTAAAAGCATCATCAATGATTTCAATCCCTTGGGTGAAGTGGGTGGTGGTTGGTGGGAGCCAGTTGCTCTCTTTGCTATCTGTTTTCCATATTAACTGACATAAAGGAATAACTGCAATGGTCAGGACCAGTAGGGGCTACTACAGAGCCAGTGATTCTGACTCGGCTATGCAACTCATTCATTTGTACAGCAGGGCAGGAGCAATGGGGATATGGTAGGAAAAGCCCGATGACTGCTAATGCTTCCAGATTCTGCTGCAGAATAGCAGGCAACAAACACTAAATCGTGATTTATTAGGTCCCTGCTTTTCACACATTTGAAGTCTTCAGTGTGTGACTTTTGAATAAGCTGGTGTATTTTGGATAATATTGACCCTCATGTGGTTGCAAAAATTTGGAGTCACCTTCTTGAGATTGTTGGTCTTGTGTGGAGACATGTCTTGTGATTTTTTTTAAATGTCATAACATTGTAGAAAACCAATTAAACACACACCTATTTTATCATGTGAACGTTTCAGTAGTCAAGTTTATTGGTTTGTAGTGCATTTACTTATTTTTATGTACTTAACTGTCTTTCGGTTAGCAACCCTTCAAGTTGATTCATAAAAGTGGAAACAAAATAATAAGCAAAAATGCAGGATGCACATTAATGTAAATTCTCCTTTGTTTCTTCTAGTTTTTATTTCTGTGTGACATCTGTATTATAACTCTCATGGTGCTCAGTCTGCTTCGAAGTCTAGAGCTCACACTCTAACAGAGTCAGGAAAGACTTGTTCAAAGAATAGCATTTTCAACCCTTTTGTTAATCTAGTCAAGTAAGACTCCTGCAGAACATATAGTGGTAAAGTGTTGCAGCGTGCGGGAGCCAGGAAAGCAAATGAGGAATGGTGCATGTTCTCCCACCAGAGGAGATGCAGAGATCGGAGATGAGCTAAGAGAATCAGATAATTGGATAAGTATGGAGGTTGATCAGAATGGAGGACAGTGAGTTATGACAAGAATTTTAACCTTGAGATGAAAAGCAACTGCAAGACAACTGTTGTGAAGAAAAGAGGGAGAACCATGGTCAAGGTTCTGGGCCCTGAGCAAAAGTTTGACTGCTGTGTTCTGGACAAGTTATAATTTATGGGCAGACTCCCAGGGAGACCATTCTATAGAGCAGGCCTTGACAAATTTTCATTAAATCTAGGAGCTAGCCCAAAAATGTAGGAGCCAGCTGCGCGTCCAAAGTGTCTCACATGGAACCCGAAGGGGGATGTGGCCATGGGAGGGGCATGGGGAGGTTATGAGCATTACAAAACTTTAGGCACAGTATTATAATATTGTAGTTATTAAATTATAGGGACAGGCTTATGAACCTCAACATGTATACGCTGGAAGAGAGGAGGGAGAGAGGAGACATGATAGAAACGTTTACATTTATGTACAGCAAGAGAGCCTTTTTCAAATGGAGAGCTCTGGAATGAGGGGCATATGACAAAGATAAGAGGGAATAGGCTTAGGAGCAACCTGAGGAAGTATTATTTCACATGAAAGGGTGGTGGAGGCATGGAATGGCCTCCCGGTGGAGGTGGTGGAGTCGAGGACTGTTCCAGAGTTTAAAAAGGCATGGGATAAGCATGTGGGATCGCTTAGGAACAGGAAGAGTTAGGGGTTACAGAGGATGGGCAGACTGGATGGGTCATATGCCCTTTATCTGCCGTCATGTTTCTATAGAATACCAGGGTTGCACGCCAGGATTTACACCAGGTTTCAGCAGGCGTAAGTCCTCGTGCCCAAAGTTGGGCGCAGGAATCTGATTTAAGTGCTGTTCTATAAACGGCGCTCAGCAGTACAAATGGACTGTGCTTTATAGTCCATAACAGGAGGAGCATGAAATTTCACAATTCAAGTGAAATAAACCTAAAGAAACCCCCAGGGACTGCATGAGGAAGCTTCTTCTCTTAGGGGTCCTTTAACTAAGCTGTGGTAAAAATTGGCCTTAGCGTGCTCTTACACGAGTCTTTCCTGTTTTGTTCAGGCCATTTTTTCCACAGCTGTAAAAATGCCTTTGTTCTATTTTCTCTATTAATGGCCATGTGCTAATGTGGTCATTAATGTACATCCATTTTGTAAAAGATTACCACAACAGCACTTACCGCCAATTATTTTGTAGGTGCTAAGGGCTCCTGCATTATCCGTGCACTAACCAGTTAGTGTGTGGTAATGTAGGTGTGCTAAATTAGTCACCTGTATAGGTTCAATTTGAGGTATATCAAATGCCTGGAAATAAACAAACTGCTTATGTCCACTTTCCTTGTTAATTGGATAGGAAAAGATTCCTGATGGATTATGGATTATCAAATGGAGCACAGGGGTGAAAAAAAAGATAACCTACATGCAGCTAAATATTTTTGTTTCTCTATATAGAGAATTAAGCACATATATATATGGAAAAAAATGTTATTAAAAAAAAATATATAAAACTACAAAGTTGGATTGATGACGATTACATGCCCACCCAGATTAAACGT
The DNA here is from genome assembly GCF_901765095.1 of Microcaecilia unicolor. Lineage (NCBI taxonomy): Eukaryota > Metazoa > Chordata > Amphibia > Gymnophiona > Siphonopidae > Microcaecilia > Microcaecilia unicolor. The sequence goes on from NC_044039.1 coordinate 38,257,258, forward strand.
TTTGGTTTAAGTATAATTCCAATGTGGTGGTAGCATGCGATTCTGACGGATCCAATAGCAATTTTCTGCTACTAGTATGAATAAGTAGTACGTTGGGAGCTGGGTATGTTAGTGTGATACACTCTCTGCCCCTGGCATACCTCCTAAGAAAAAAATACAAACAATTATTTAGCATGTGGTTAGCATGTGCACATTCAAAAACTACTGTGACGCTGTAGCGCATCCTGTGATAATCATTTTTTTTTTTTTTTGCTGCATTAGTACCTAATGCAGCTTACTATAAGGGCCCCCCTTAGTCAAGTGCATATCAATTCTAGAGAAGTGAAGCAGCTACAGTACAGTTGGCCCTTAAAGTACGAAACTTAGTAAACTGTGATGGCTCATAAAACATATTTGCAGCAAAAAAAAAAAAAAAAGGAGTAGGATGATCTGGCCCTTTCAATAACCCAGGAGACGTATGACGTTACAAAGTCTTTATTATGCTCTTCAATAAAGACTTGTAACGTCATACGTCTCCCTGGGTTATTGAAAGGGCCAGATCATCCTACTCCTTTTTTTTTTTTTTTTGCTGCACTACTGTAACGTAGGAATTGAGGGTTCCTTCTAGAGAGCTGCACGGCTTCCGTCCCCGCGGGAATCCCGCGGAACCCGCGGGATTCCCGCAGGGACAGAGGCAGTTCCTGCGGGGTTCCCGCGGGGATGGAAGCTGTTCTGCGGGGTTCCCGCGGGGACGGAGTCAGTTCCTGCGGGGTTCCCGCGGGGATGGAACCAGTTCTGTGGGCTTCCCGTGGAATTGTAAGCTCCACCTGCACCAGCCTCTCATCTACCAAATACCAATTTCTTTGAGTGCTGTCTCCTCCTCCTCCTCCTTGCTTTAACAGCATAAATGTGGAAAGTCTTCCATTAAGGAGGTGGGAGAGTCACAAATGATGACGGAATTCAAAAAGGCATGGGATGAACACAGAGGATCTCTAATTAGAAAATGGAAGTTATAAAAAACCTAACCTTAAATGGCTGCATGTGTGTGGATGTGTCAAGTGACGCTTAGATGGGGACTCTGGCTGTGATGAACTAGAGCTGATACCTGGCAGACTTGTATGGTCTGTGTCTCGTACATGGCAATCTGGTGTAGGATGGGCTGGAAAGGGCTTAGACAGCAACTTCAGTGGCTGGAACATGAGGACAGTGCTGGACAGACTTTTATGGTCTGTGTCCCACAAATGAGAATATGAATAGGCTGGAGTGGGCTTCGATGGCAACTCCAGCAGTTGGAACATAAGGATGGGGCCAGATAGACTTCTGTGGTCTTTGTTCCAGAAACACGAAAGAAAGACCATAATCAAGTATATAATATCACACTCGTTGATTTAATGATGAATTGATCATGAGTGTGACTATTGGGCAGAGTGGATGGTCTATTTGCTGTCACTTACTATGTTACTATTAATCCTCTTTGCTCCCAGGCTGGTGCACAGACCTCAGCTCTGACACAGGCACGAGAATCAGATGTCACTTGACCTACTGGCGCGTGCATGTGGCGACCTCTCAGCACACACTGCCAGTGAATCAGAGACAAATCTTACATGTGCGCACCAGAGTGTTCCAAGTTCCAACTTCCGTTCCTTCCTTGCCTACAGTGCTGTGGCTCAAATCCAGAGAGAGACTGAGGGAGCTGACTGGAACTTTCTTTTATGTACTATTAAATTCTTACGGGGATGGGTGGGGATGGGTTAAATTCTTGCGGGGACGGGTGGGGACGGGTTGGGATGGTTTAAATTTTTGCGGGGATGGGTAAGATTCCAGTGGGGATGGGTGGGGACGGGTAAGATTCCAGCGGGGACGGGCGGGGATGGGTAAGATTTCTGTCCCCGTGCAACTCTCTAGTTCCTTCACCTTCTGTGGCTGCACGTCGCTATCATAAAACATATTTAACATTTCTAAGCATCTGCTCCACTGTTCTGAACCAATAGGTGTTATCCCTTCCTACTAGCAGGTGGAGGTAGAGAAAACTGATTTTTTTTTTTTTGCCAGTGACATCACTAGCATAAGCAGAGGTGCTCCCTGGAACAATCCAGTATTTTTCTCTACCTTCAGTCTCTGCAGAAGTTTCAGCCACTCTTGGAAGGGAAAGTAGAGTTCTGTTGGACAATGCCATGGTGGTAGCATACATCAACAAGTACAGCAGAACCAGGAGTGAAGTGGTGGCCCGCGAGGTGGAGAGTCTGTCTGTGGGCAGAGACGCATCTGCAGTCTTTTTTGGTGGTCCATATTGCAGGCAAAGACAATGTGCAGGTGGCTTTTCTTGGTCGCTTTCTCCTGGATCCAGAAGAATGGGGGCTGGGACTTCAGGTCTTATGAAAGGCTGGGGCCCTCCTCAGTTTGACTTGATGGCATCCAAAGCCAATGCAAAGGTGGAGTGCTTTTTATTTGCCAAAGGGACCTGGCCTCTCACAGGATAGCTACTGTTATGAAGTCCTGCCCTTGGAAGACCTCAGCCTGTGATTCTGGGTGTGCTCTGTGCTTCCTTATCATTACGTTATATTACACAGGTCTTATAACCAACAAACACTATTTTATAGTACAGTTTGGGTAACAATAAATAAAAAACTGAACCAACCATTCAACATTACATAGTGCTCATAACAAGTCATAATAAACAATTCATTTAACAAACATTTGTAAAGATCTTATTAAGAATCAGGGCAGATAACATTTCTAAATAGAAAAGTCTTCAGTATCTTTTGAAACATTAGCAGGTTCATTTTCGAAAGAGAAGGACGCCCATCTTTCGACACAAATCAGAAGATGGGCGTCCTCCTCACAGGGTCGCCCAGATTGGTATAATTGAAAGCCAATTTTGGGCATCCCCAACTGCTTTCTGTCGCAGTGACGACCAAAGTTCATGGGGCGTGTTGGAGGTGTAGCGAAGGCGAGACTTGGGCGTGCCTAACACATAGATGTCCTCGACCCATAATGGAAAATTAACTAACTTCTGCAAAGCCTTGAAGACTTACCTCTTTAACAAACCCTACCACGAGAACCCTTAACTAGCTATAATACAACACCTTTCCAACTATAATACAACACCTTTCCAACTTTACTCAGAATGTACTTTCCTACAAAGGCTTGAACAAATCCTCTTGTCTTCTTTAACTTCTTTGTAACACCAGTTGTATGATGTAACCTGACATAGCTATGCCATGACAGTTCTCTGTAAGCCACATTGAGCCTGCAAAAAGGTGGGAAAATGTGGGATACAAGTGCAATAAATAAATAAAGGGTATCCCTGATGAGCACTTGGACGACTTTACCTGGTCCTGTTTTTTTCTTACGACCAAGACACAAAAAGGTGCCCGAACAGACCAGATGACCACCGGAGAGAATCGGGGATCACCTCCCCTTACTCCCCCCAGTGGTCACTAACCCCCTCCCACCCTCAAAAAATCTTTAAAAATATTTTGTGCCAGCCTCAAATGTCATACTCAGGTCCATCACAGCAGAATGCAGGTCTCTGGAGCAATTTTAGTGGGTGCAGTGCACTTCAGGCAGGTGGACCCTGGCTCATCCCCCCCCCCCTCCCCCCTACATGTTACACTTGTGATGGTAAATGTGAGCCCCCCCCCCCCAAACCCACTCTACCCACATCTAGGTGCCCTCCTTCACCCGTAAGGGCTATGGTAGTGGTGTACAGTAGTGGGTTTGGGGGACTTGGCACACAAGGTAAGGGAGCTATGTGCCTGGGAGCAATTTCTGAAGGCCACTGCAGTGCCCCTTAGGGTGCCCTGGCATGTGAGGGGGACCAGTGCACTATGAATGCTGGGTCCTCCCATGACCAAAGGGGCTTGCATTTGGTTGTTTCTGAGATGGGCGTCCTTAGTTTCCATTATTGCAGAAAATCAGAAATGACCAAGTCTAGGGACGGCCTAAATTTGAAGACTTGGGCATCTCCAACCGTATTATCTCTGGATATTTTTTATTATTACATTCGTACCCCACACTTTCCCACTTATGGCAGGCTCAATGTGGCAGGCAATGGAGGGTTAAGTGACTTGCCCAGAGTCACAAGTAGCTGCCTGTGCCAGGAATTGAACTCAGTTCCCCAGGACCAAAGTCCACCACCCTAACCACTAGGCTACTCCTCCACTTGGCTGTTGGGAACTTATTTTTTAAGCACAGAGAGGAGATTTTTCAAGGATATTCCCTGATGTCTTTGCAACACCCAGAGATGTAGGCAGCAATTTGTGCTGTTAAAATCTAGAGTGGCTCAGTTGGGAGAAACTTTCTTTTTGAGGTATCCTTACAAATGTATAGTCCGATATCAAGCTTGTAAATATGTATTCTTTGACCTTGCTCAGCTTACTGCTTTTCTTGTGCCTAAACAAATAGCTGCCTCGTCATAGTGAATGGACGTGAAATGGATAGTTTAGATATAAAGGTCTCTGATAGGTCTAATTCTTTTTTTTTAATTTCAGTTTCCTCTTGTTTAGAACCAGTCTTGGATCCCCTTAAATGTGGACCCGAGTAATATATATGCTTTATTTTTCTTGAATAATTTTCCTGTCCTTACATTACTTTTCTGTACCAGTGATTTTTGCTTGGGTTGTTATTGTAAATATTTTTTTTAAAAACTGCTCTTAAGACCCATCTGTTTAGTAAAGCATACAGAGTTTCCGTCTAGGTGGAGATTGTGCTGATGGCACCTCTCTGACTTTCTTCATTTCTTGATCTCTGCTTTCAACTGTAAATGTGGCATTCCTTTGTACTCTTCAATTTTTGATTTTAAACCACCTTGTTATATAAAATGAAGGATGATATATTAAATTCAAATAAACATAAATATAATTCCGTGGCAGCTTGCTGGTGGTGTTGCGACCTACATGGCTTCCAAGCTTGCAGAGCATGTGAATTGATATACTATAACTGTAACCAGAGAGATCGCTTAGTTGTTTTTGCAATCACCCATCTTGATCATAACCTTCAACAAGGAAAACAGAGTCTTATCTGACGAGATGACACATGGTTGCCAAAGCTTTTTTTCCATAGGCATTCTATATATGGCACTCAAAACTGAATGAACACACAATTTAATTGAGTAATGAGCCAATTAGCACCAATAATTGGGTGCTAACAATCACTTAATGGTGTTAATTGACAATAATTTGGATATGTGTACACATCTTGCTAAGAATTATGCAATAAATATGCATGCACCAAGTTTTTAGAATGCAACTGATAAGGGGGCATAACCATGGGAGGGGCATGGGCGGGTCAGGGATGTTCACTAAAGATGCATGCAGTATTACAGAATTCAGGGAATCCATGCCTATCTTACGTGTGAGGATATACACCAGGTTTCAGTTGGTGTAAATCCTCGTGCCCAAAGTTGGGCACAGATCCTTGCAGTGCATGCTATTCTATAAATGGCACCCAACTTGGAGCATCATTTATAGAATAGCGCTCGGCATGCATTTTTTTTCTGTGCCCAAATTTGGGCACCTTTTACTGAACCTAGTCCTAAACAGAGACAATGCTTCATAAATTAGGCTCAAAATTCCATATACATGACAGTGCCGGAAAAGAGCTATGTTCTATAGGGTGGGCAATCTCACTTTGTTTACCTCATTCTGCTCTTAAGAAACTTCAAATATTACAGAGCACGGCAATTGATTTCTCCGTTACGTTGGTTGCTTTGATCACACATACCCTTACTTAAACAAAATCCTGTAGAATTTTGAATTACTTAACAAAATCGCTCTGTTGACATTCAAGGCTTTTAGATCGGGTACTTTAAAAAAAAATAGGAGGAAATATTTTTTTCACTCAATGAATAGTTAAGCTCGAAACTTGTCCAAACCTTTTTTAAACCCAGATATGCTAACCGATGTTACTACATCCTCCAGCAAAAAGTTTCTGAAGGAAAAGTCCATAGTCTGCTATTGAGACAGACTTAAGTACATAAGTATTGCCATACTGGGCAAGACCAAAGGTCCATCAATCCCAGCATCCTGTTTCCAACAGTGGCCAATCCAACATTCTGTGCTGCTTATCCCAGAAATAGTGGATTTTCCCCAAGTCCATTTAATAATGGTCTATGGAAGCCATCCAAACCTTTTTTTAAACTCTGCTAAGCTAACTGCCTTTTCCACATTCTCTGGAAACGAATTCGAGTTTAATTACACGTTGAGTGAAGAAACATTTTCTACGATTCATTTTAAATTTACTACATTGTAGCTTCATCGCATGCCCCCTAGTCCTAGTATTTTTGGAAAATGTAAACAGACGCTCCACATCTACCCGTTCAACTCCACTCATTATTTTATAGACCTCTCTCATATCTCCTCTCAGCTGCCTTTTCTCCAAGCTGAAGAGCCCTAGCCTCTTTAGCCTTTCCTCATAGGGAAGTCGTCCCATCCTCTTTATCATTTTAGTCGCCCTTCTCTGTACCTTTTCTAATTCCACTACATCTTTTTTGAGATGCGGCGACCAGAATTGAACACAATATTCGAGGTGCGGTCACACCATGGAGCGATACAAAGGCATTATAACATCCTCATTTACATGAGGAAGCTACTGCTTGCCCTGGGATTGGTAGCATGGAGTGTTGCTACTATTTGGGATTCCGGAATCTTGATACCTTAGGGGTTCTGGAATGTTGCTACTATTTGGGTTTCTGCCAGATACTTATGACCTGGATTGGCCACTGTTGGAAACAGGATACTGGCCTAGATGGACCATTGGTCTGACCCAGTATGGCTATGCTTTTGTTTTTATGTTCTTATCTCTCACGTCTTACTATTCCCTACTCACCACCAAGAGTCCTCCATTCTTTAAACAATCATCATCTCATCCTGCCAGGTCCTAAACTTGCTCAGTTTGAAAGAGCCGGCCACCGTGTCTTCCTTTTTTCTCTCGACCCATATTTGGAACTCTTTGCCTCTTTCTCTTCGTGGTGAATCATCCCTTAAAAACTATAAGGTAAACTTGAAAACCTTGCTTTTCAAACAAGCTTTTGGAGGTCACGATTAGCCACAAGTTGCTGCCAGTAGGTTAGGTGAACCCAGTGCTTTTTTTGTAGGAAAAAAGGTGCCCGTACTCATACAGTGCCAACCTTAAGGGCGGGGTGACTATAGCTCCACCCCTACAGCAGCCATACCCCCACAATAACCACATCCATTTTACCAGCCATGGAGCATATAAAAAGGTATAATTAAAAATAGTACACAAGTCCCTAGGCCCAACAAAAGAACCCTTAAGACTGACTATAAACTAATAAAATATGTTGACAAAAAATCAGCTGAAAACCCCCCAAAACCAGACTCTGGCATGCAGGATAACACCAGAAAAACAAAAAAATTTCCCCTTGCTATAAAATTAGCAGACATACATTTTAAATATTTCATTCACTATATTAAGAAATTAACAACTACAAATAAAACAAAAAAAATAGCACAGCTACCACGCTACTTTATCTTAAAATAAAAATAAAATTATTTTTTTCTACCTTTGTTGTCTGGCCATGTACTTCTTTTCATTTGTGTTGGTCTCAGTCTCTGGTATCTACTTTCCTCATCTTCTCTTAACTCTATTGCCAGGATTTCCTGTTGGTCATTTTTCTCTCATCCTTTTCCCTTCAGCTTCCTTCGATTTTATTTTTTGCCTTTATCCACATTAAGTTCTTTCTTACTATCCAATCTTCCAGCATTTCTCCCCTTGTCCCCCTCTCTCCTCATCTAGTATTTGTCCCTTCTTTCCCCATCCAGCATTTCTCCCCTTCCTTCTCTCTCCCTATCCAGTATTTCTCAACTTGCCCCTTCTCTCCTCATCCAGTATTTCTCCCCTTGTCTCCCCTCTCCTCATCTAGTAGTTCTCCCCTTGTCCCCTCTCCTCCCCATCCAGTATTTTTCCCCTTGCCCCCTCTCCTTAGATGTGCGCTGTTGGCTCTGCCGTTCCCTTGCCCTTCTAACATCAGTTTCCTGTTCCGGGGCAGGGAATCGGCAGAGAAAACAGCGCGTGTCCTAGCACTGCAGCCCCCTGCCTGCTTGTAATGCTGTGCCCGCAGTGCTGGTGCTGCTGTATGGCTGCAATAGATGAATGGGGAAGGGGAAAAAAGGTGCCGGTATGCCATACCGGTGCATACTGGCACACAAAAAAAGCACTGGATGAACCAACCCTTGTTCATGTCTGTGTGCTTTATACTTTCCTTTGCATGAATGTATTATGCTTTTCTTTGCATGAATATATTTCGCTTCTGTTTCTTTTGTGGGTTTATATATCTTTTCTGTCAATAATTGGAATTTCTTTCCTTTTTCTTTGTTTTAGTTATGTACACTGCTCTGCTCTGCCCAGACAGCTACAGCAGTCTAGCAAATCTAATAAAGTATAAGTATGAGACAAGAAAGAAGGAGCTGCTAAAAGGGAAATGGCTCCTAAGCACGTTCTTAAAAGCCTGAACTGTTCTGAGCTGAGAGTTTGTTCTGCACGCCAGTTCTTCTGGCTGCCATTTGAGAGGTCCAAATCCAGCCCATAATTGTTTTGATTTAATGCCTGTTGAAATATGAACAGGATGTAGGAGACATTCACAAAGGGGACCAGATGAAAATGATTGACTCCACTAAAAACCATGACAATACACCTGAGAATGGGGTATGAATACATTACAAATTTCTAAACAGGATATGTTATATACCAGAGAGATTGCAAGAATGAACTGTTTAAATGATCCAGTGAATAATAGATGTGGAACAGTTGGAAATAATTTAGATCATATGGAGTGGAGAACCTAGAAACGAATCAATAGTGGCAAGCTCTTGTCTGTTAGATATTTCCATAGCAGACCAGATAACGCCAATAACTCCAAAGCTCTGTATGCTGAGGCCAGATCTCTACAGAGTAATATGGACAGTGCACAGCAGTACTTCACCCCCTATACCAGTGTTCTTTAATGCAAGGCCTGGGGGCCAGTGGCAGCCTCTGGAGACCTCTGGAGCAGCCCCAATTGCCTTTCTGGGTTTTTTTTCCTGCTACTCTGCCTCTCTACCCAGGCTCAGGACAAAAAGGAAAAAGTGGATTGGGTGGGGTGTGGGGGGGGGGGGGAGGCACATCCTTGAAGGACAAGGCATTTCTCAATAGACAAAAGAGAAGGCATTTGGACACCCCCCCAATTAAGTTTGAAGGTGGGCTGGTGGGGTTGGATGTCATTGACACACTGGTCAGCAGTGTTGTGGCCCCGCATGGGAAAATATTTTGCAGCTTTCCTTCAGCTCATAATCCAAAGTGGCCCCTGCTTAAAAATGAAAGACCACTGTTCTATACTGTACCATAATGCTGCTGTTCACAAAGCAAAGAACTATAATAAAAGTGAAAGATGAGAAATAATTGATAGCAGATGTAAGAGGCATGTTATCCATGGAAAAATGACTTACTGGTCCAGAGGATACAGTGCGAAATGTCTCCGTTCTGGCAACGGTAGTTAGAGTACAATGGTACAGAGAAGTAATAACCTGAAATAACAAAACTGCAATTGTGTGTAAAAATACATCCTTCTCTTTCCTTTTTACTGGGCTAACAATACATATGTAGCAGCTTTTGAGAATATGTATTGTCTCAAAATTTAGGCACACAGCTGTTAAGTTAATCCGCTACAAAGTTAACCCCTCAGCTTGCGAGGAGCTGGCAGTTCCAGGGGATTAAGTTTGGTTGGCATTAGGTGCACTAGGTTAATATCTCCCAGAGATGATGGGCCTTGTCTTGGTAAAAATGGCCAGTTCCAGCTTGGAAGCCACTACTGTTGGTATCAGTGGAACTGACTTGCCAAGAATCCTAGTGGAGTCAACAGTGCAGCCTTGGTTACCCCAGTGGAGATGGCATTGAAAATGCTGTGAGAGATTATGATGAGACTGGTATTGATTTGAGAAATGCAAAATGGAGGCAGTTCAAGTAGCTATGAGTAAACAAGAAGTTTGGGGGGGGGGGGGGGGGGATCTTTTACAAAAGCATGGTAGCGTTTTTATCATGCGCTAATCACTAGAGACACCATTAGGAATATATGGACATCTTTAGTGTTTAGCGCGCGCTAAAAATACTTGTGTGCCTTTGTAAAAGGAACCCACAATAAGGAATAACACTTTAAAAAGGAGATTTTGAAGGGGAGGTTTGGATTCTTCAAACTTTGTGTAATTCATCGTGTGTGGTCCTTGGAAAAGCAGAATATATACTTTACATGAAATATTCAAAAGGATTTATCCACACAGCGGCCACTATGGTTAATTCCCTTATTTGTTAAATATCTCTGACTAGTCCAGCAACATCCATATAATAATATAATTCATATAATAGGTTACTAAGGAGCTCATTTTCAAAAGTGAAAAACATCCAAAAAGTGGCATAAATCTGCATTTGGACATTTTTCTCACAAAAACGTCCAAATCAGGGACGTAGCCAGACCTCGCTGGGAGGGGGGCCAGAGCCCGAGGTGGGGGGGGGGGGGGGAGAACTGTAAGGAAGTTCCTGCTGTGATCTGCTGTTTCTGACGCCTTACGTCCTGCATGTAGGGCGTCAGAAACAGCTGATCACAGCAGGAACTTCCTTGAACGAAGGCGCTACTCCGGCGCTGAACTAAAGAAGACTCTCTTCGGCTGCAGCAAACGAGGTATCTGATGCGGGGGGCAGGCGGCGGCGGGGGAGGGTTGGTGGTGGGGGGGGGGTTCAAGGCGATCATTGCCATGGGGACCAGGGCCCCCCTCAGGCCCCACGTAGCTACGCCACTGGTCCAAATTGGTATTTTCAAAACCAGTTTTTAGACATTTTTCTATGAAATCCATCAGAAGTGCGTTCAGATCACAAGGGGCATGTCAGGGGCATGTTAAGGGCGGAATCTGAGCTTTCCTAACACTTGGACATTTTTTAGCCATATTGGGATGAAACAAAACCATCCTAGACTAAAACTAAGACTTTTTGAGCTAGACCTATTTTTGTAATGAATAAGACATAAAACGTTGTCCTAAATGACCAGATCACCACTGGAGGGAATCAACGATGACTTCTCCTTACTCCCTCAGTGGTCACTAACCCCCTCTCACCCCCAAAAATGTGCTTTAAAACATTACTTGCCAGTCTCTATGCCAGCCTCAGATGTAATACTCACGTCCATTACACCGGCATGCAGGTCCCTGGAATAGTATAGTGGTTGGTGCAGTGCACTGCAGACAGGTGAACCCAGGCCCATACCTCCCCCTACCTGTTACACTTGTGAGCCCTCAAAAACTCACCACTGTACCCACATGTAGGTGCCCCCTTCACCCATAAGGGCTATGGTAGTGGTGTACAGTTGGGTGTAGTGAATTTTGGGTTGGTTTGGGGGGCTCAGCAGGCAAGAAAAGGGAGCAATGGTGAGATGTTCACCTGGCAGCATTTTATGAAGTCCACTGCAGTGCCCTCCATGGTGCCCTATTGCTTTCCTGGGATGTCTGGGGGACCAGTCTACTAAAAATGCTGTCTCCTCCTACATTCCAATGGCTTGATTTTGTGCGTTTTGCACTTGGCCTTTTTGTTTTTCAAAATAGACCAAAAAACAAAATGTCACAAAACCTTGTCCTAAACAGTATTTTTTTTTAAGATAAATGTTTTTCTTGTTTCAAAAATGACCTTCTTTCCTATTCAGATTTTGGACCTTTTTTGCAAAATGTCCACAGTCAGACTTAGAAGTCATATCGAAAATGCCCCTCCACGTAACTTTGTAAGACTATGTGCTTTGACAATGAGCCTCATTGGTACCAGTGACAAACATTATCTACGTTTATTCAGTGCCTACCACTTATCTAGACAAAGGTGCTGTAAAGGACTAAAATACAAGCTGATACATGCCACCACCTTCTCCTACATGAGCACGCAGTTGTGGAATGCATTACCTACAGCCATGAAAGCTATTGACGAAATAACCAACTTCCGCAAAGCTTTGAAGACACATCTCTTCAACAAGGCTAACAAAGAGAACCCATAGCCTTACAAAATTACATCACCAACCCACCCAGTTATTAAAGTTCACCTTCTATCCTGCCTAACACCTTCTTTCTTTCCTCCCTCACTTAATCTTTGTACATTACTAATTGTATCTGATATCATGGAATGATTATGTCATAACCAAACTCTGTAAGCCACATTGAGCCTGCAAATAGGTGGGAAAATGTGGGATACAAATGCAATAAATAAATAAAAATAAATATTCACTGCTGGAGCTGAATATTGAATGGAATGTTTGAGACATAAAATTGAAAATCTGGAGAATGGTTCAAAACTTTAACATCTTAGGCTTGTTCATTTCTCCACATTGTTTTGGTCTGGATTGTTTTAAAAGATACCTTCTTGAAGTACGGGAGTATTGTAAAGATTCTGTTCCACTGAAGAGTATTTTGTCAGAGTCCTTTGATAGAAAGGAAACCTCTCTAAAGCAGTCTACTCTTATGAAAATGCTTGTAATAGAGGCCAGTTCTGAGAATGTAAATATCTTGATTACCATTTACGAAAATGTCAATTTCTAAAGCTGCTTCATTGGTTACTTATATTCTAGAGCCAGAAAGGAACAGGGTATTTCATCCTGCTTCCAGCAGTGGCCAAGACACGTCACAAGTATCTGGTAGAATCCCACAAAATAGCAATGTTCCATGCTACTGACAGTGACTTTCCCTGAATGTGTCTTAATAACAATTTACAGACTTTTCCTCCAGGAACTTGCCCAAACCTTTTGAAAACCCAGATGTGCTAACTGCTTTTACTACAACCTCTGGCAAAGAGTTCCAGATCTTAACTATTCATTGAGGGGCATTTGGGCACTGGGGGGCCACCAGGGCTGAGGGATATGTAATTGGGAGGGTCTTTGGGGTAAAGGGACAATGGGAGGAGGGAGGGGGTTAGCTGCTAAATTTGCATCAGCCCCTTTAAGAAGTACCCGGGGCATTGGCCCATGCTTAGTGGCCCGATTCTCCTAGCCAAGAAAACTAACAGCGGCTTTTTGTTGATGTTATTTTTTCCAAAATAAGGCAGCTTGCAGTGTTCACCACAAGTTGCATTATTCAAATTACAGAACAATTAGGTGTTTTGCAAGCATCTGCAAACTTTGCATTTCATTACTATGCACCCCACGATACTTTAACATGTTACAGTAATATAACACACGTTATTGCCCTTCAACATGTGTAAGGGGTCAAATAAAAACAATGCAAGTTATTACCATAATGCAGCTTAGTAGCTTCCCTCCTTATTGGTATGGCTGAATTGGGTTTTTGCTGTTGTGCATAAATCTCCTTGCAAGGTATAAATTGGACCATCTGGTATTATCAGTTTTGCTTCTCTGAAAACCAAAAGCAGGATCTAAAATCTCTAAACTTTCAGAAAAGGATGTCAAGAAAGAAAGAGACTGAAACACCCAGACTGAGTTCAGTTGGCATGTCTGATTTATAAAACCATCACCTCCCACTCCCACTGCACTTATGTGAAAACCCAGGAAGAGACATAGATCTTGCAAAGAAGAAATCACAAACAGATTGCCTTCTTTGTTCATGATAGACTATTTATTGTGCCAAGTAAGGATCTGACCTTCTCTTGCTCTTGGTTTGGGGATTCATTTACTGCAGCCTGTTGTAATGTGCTGGGTGCTCAATTATCTGTCCTGGCTGCTTCATGTCCATGCAAATTGGAATGGCTTCTCTGGAGTCATAAAGCAACACAACATGCCCTAAGTATGTTAGCAAAAATTCATGGATACACCGTTACAGCCTGATATGTTGATCTGCTGTAGAAATAATCCTTTTCAGGAAAACAATTGTATATTATGCACTTGCAAAACAGGATTACTTCAGCCTAGATTATATATTTTTTCCACAATACATTATAACAAGACTAGCCACCTGTCCCTACTCTAACTGGACAACCTCTTTTCCAGATATCGGTCCAAAAGTAACTATTTCTGTTTCCATTATTTAGGAAGATGAATTTTCCATGTTTTTCTGATTCATGTAGGGAGATTTCAATCATTATGCATGATCTGCAAAGTACAAGCATCCCTTTTTATTATTTTACCCAGAGGTCTGGTTCTGCTGTTCCTGCTGTTCCTGCTGACTTCTGATCCATGAGGATCTGTCACTATTAAGAGTGCAAGAAAGAATTCTGCATGCATGCATTAGATAAAATTACAAAGGAGTGTATTGTTTTTAATGTGGTCCCTTAGTATTAGGGTTTACCAGACGTGGGACCCCCCCCCCCCCCCACATCCAATCTAGTTTTCAGGATATACACAATGAAGACATGAGGTAAATTTGCTGGAGAATCAGTACTGTATATGCAAATTTATCTCATGTCTCTTCACACTAAGGAAATCTGAAATGTATACTTTGCTCTGTCTAGGGCAAAAGCAGGGGGAGGTGATAGGACAAAACAAAGTGATGGTTACAGTTTATATCAGTACAGAACTTGGAGGTAGGACGTGGGGGTTGGATATTGGACTTACGGAGTCTTAAGACCCAATACTCAGAAAATGCTGAGCTCCTAAATTTGTGCTCCTGAGTTAGCCTCTTAAATTGAGCCCTATTTTCAGCCATAGTTAGGATCATATCTTTTCAGCTGAAAATTCAGTCTAATTTAGGAGCTTACAAGTTATGCTCATAAATTTAGGCCTATCATTTGTTTGCTTAGTGCTGAAAATAAATGCTAACCTCCTAACTTCTTTTCCCCACCCTAAAACCTGCCCCGTTGCCACCCAATTTGTGCTTCTAGATTTAAGACTTTAGAGAAAGTTTGAGTAAAAATGTATGCACCCAGCCCTAGTAACTTTTCAAAGAGGCCAATTTATAAGCCTAGCTCTCAAAAGTTAGGAGCATAAACTCACTGAATATTGGCCCCTTAGGGCTAGATTCAATATATGACGCCAAAAAAAATTGGCTCCAAAAAATGCTATTCTATAAGTCATGCTTAAAGTTAGGCGTGGTTTATAGAATAGCGCTTACAGCCAGGAATCATGCCTAACTCTAGGTGTGGCCATTTTCACCACTGAAATGTGATACAAATGTACGCGTTTAAATTAGGCGCATATCCCCGTTATTCTATAACATTGTGCTTTAATTGTAGGAATGCCCCTGTTATGCCCATGACCCTCCCTTTTTCATACCTCCTTTTTCAGGTCACTTGTAAATTTCAGGCATAGATCCTGTGCCTAAATGTATGCATGTAAATGCTAATTAAATCTAATTAATGCCAATAATTGCTTCTTAAAAAGCCAATTATTAGTACAAAATAGTCCATCATTCAATTAAATTGGACATGCCCAAATTTGTGCATGCATTTTTTGGTGACTTTTATAGAATTAGGGGGTTAATGCTCATCTACTCTGCTTGAGAACAAAAAAAAACAACTGACTTGGATAAGCAATGATAGCCTACAAGGTTGCACACTGTAAACACAATAGTTTGAGAATATGAAAACCAATGCAGAAGAAACAATGATATCGGACTTGTCCGGTGCCTCAGTGGCAGTGTATTGATTTTCATATGCACAAACTATTGTGTTTACAATGTGCAACCTTGTAGGCTATCATTGCTTATCCAAGTCAGTTTTGTAATTGTGTCTAATGTATGCATAACAGAATTCTTTATTCCACTCTTCATGATGACTCAGATACTCACTGAATATGTCCGCACATGTCCTTTCGTACATCAAGTCCTATGTACTTGTGGTGAATATGGGCCTTTTAATGATTTGAGAGACTTCTAGGCCTGTGCATGGAAAAATCTTTTTATTTCGTCTTTCATTCCATTTTCTATGGATTTATTTGTTGTCATGTTCGTTTTGTTTCATTTCTGGCACTTTAACTATGCTAAATCATAGTAATATAGTATATGATGGCAGATAAAGACCTGCACGGTCCATCCAGTCTGACCAATAAGGCAGCGAGAGCAGCACCTGCCACTCTATGCAGGTTACACTCCATCACGATCAAATACTGCATCACCAATAGGGCAGTCGCACAATCATGGAAGAGTGGATTTATAATTTTGGTTGCATCATAGTCACATTCATTGTCAATGCTTGATAAAGTTAGCAATCCAAGAATGTTGCAAACTGACATTTTACTCGCTATCAACCTTAAGGTGTCTACCCTCCCCCTCTGCCACCCATTGTCCACTTCAAGCTGTTTTTTGCTTGTGCCTCAGTAAATTGCGGAATACGTCTTCCTTGGGTTTGTGCTTTGTTAACAGAAATTCATTTAGATCAGTGAAACTCAACATTTCTTATATTTCAGGGGTTCTTAACCCAGTCCTCGGGACACATCCAGCCACAGGTTTTCAGGATACCCACAATGAATATGCATGAGATAAATTTGCATGCAGTATCTCCATTGTATGCAAATCTCTCTCATTCATATTCATTGTGAGTATCCTGAAAAACTGGCTAGGTGTGTCCCGAGGACTGGGTTGAGACACAATTGTCAGACAACGTTCATGTGTGTATCATACTGAACATACAACTTGAAGTTGAAAAAAGAAAAAAAAATCCCTATATATCACTTCATTAATGTAAGGGAAATGCAACAGTGGTGACTGCCAAGGTAGAGGAGAGGGCCAGAGGCCTAGTTTGACTGTTTCATTTGGGGGGCAAAGGTTGGGATGTGGCACATTAGCATATCATTTGCATACAAACATCTCATACATATTCATTATGTTATTTAAAAAAGGACAAAAACAGATTGAATAGGAAGCCAGTATATCAAAACAGTGAAGATTTTATGTATATATAAATTTCACATTCACATCAATTAGCAAATGGAGGACACACTTTCCCGGTCCCTCTCTCATAGGCCTGACACCACCACTTTCACTTTTTCTCCTTCTCCAAAGCTCAGCTCTTTCTCCCTTCCTCCCCCACCTTACCCAGCACTTCCTGCCTCTCCCCAATGTGGACCTTAGAAGTACATAGGCTCTAGATGTAGAAATGCAGTATTGGGGAGGCAAAATGGCTGACACTGGTAGCAGTGGCGTTCCTAGGGGGGCTGACACCCGGGGCGGATCGCCGATGCGCCCCGCCCCCCGGGTGCAGCGCCCCCCCCCCCCCCGGATGGAGCGCGGACCCCCCCGGCGAAAGGACACCCCTGTGAAGGAACTCCCTCCCGGGTGCACACCGCTGGGGGGGTGCTGTGCGCGCCTGTCCTCCATTGTTCCATGCTTCTTCTCTGCCCCGGAACAGGAAGTAACCTGTTCCGGGGCAGAGAAGAAGCATGGAACAATGGAGGACAGGCGCACGTGGCACCCCCCCAGCGGCGTGCACCCGGGGCGGACCGCACCTACCGCCCCCCCCCCCTAGGAATGCCACTGACTGGTAGCAAGTAGTAATGTCTTCAGATGGCTTAGTTCTATGTATTCCAGACCCTCACCCCATACAAAATAGGGGACCACAAAAAAACAAACTGAAATGGAGACCCCATTCCCCTCAGCCAAAGAAAGGTAGACTCTATAAGCAGTGCAATTCTGGTAAAAGAAACAGAAATGTATTTTCTCCTGTACTCTGCTGAAAACCCCAAAATTGATAAGATGTACATTTCTCAAAATGTACACATTCCAATCATTAAGGCACATTAATGATTAGCTTGCACTAAATGATAAGATGTCCACAGGGATATAAGGGGCATCTTATCATTTTAGCATGTGCTAAATCTGTTAGCGTGCCTTAGTAAATAGACCCCTAAAAGAATTAAATAAAAATAATTTTTTCTACCTTTGTTGTCTGAGCACTTCTCTAATTGGGTTGGTCCTAATCTGTTTCACTTTTTGTCTCGGTCTTCTCCTAAATTCTTTTCCAGGTCTGCCTTTCCATTTTTTTCTCTGTTCTCTTGTCCTTCCCTATATCCATCTGGCACTGATCTTTCTTTTTCACGATTCTTTTCTCACTTTTCTCGTCTTCTCTGCCTCTATACAGTGGTGTGCTGGAGCCGGCTCGCACCGGCTCGCAAGAGCCGGTTGTTAACTTTGCTCGGCTCTTGCGAGCCGGTTGTTGAAACGCGCGAGCCGGCTCTTCTCCTCCCTCCCGATCCGGTCCTGTCTCTCCCTCCCGATCCCTCACGTCACCGACCCGACCTGACTCTTCGCATTCTTCGGGGCACCCGCTGCCAGAATTGACTCTCCCCTGCTGGCGCTGCCGGTTCGCACTTTAAAAATGGCCGCCGAGACTTCCAGAGGCGGCCTTGCGAGACTTCTGCTGAAGTCTCGGCGGCCATTTTGAAGCGCGAACAGGCCGCAAGCGCCAGTGGGGGAGAGTCAGTTCTGGCAGCGGGCAGGCAAGACTGCCTGCCCCGAAGAATGCGAAGAGACAGGTCGGGTCGGTGACGTGAGGGATCGGGAGGGAGGGACCGAATCGGATCGGGAGGGAGCGGGGAGGAGAATTCGCCAACAATTCAGGAGGGGGTGGCAGGGGAGAGAAGGGAGTCGCTGGACATTTGTGGATGGAGGGGAAAGGAGGGTCACTGAGTATGGCTGGGTGCATGCAGGGCAGGGGAGAGGAGGCAGGAGGGTCACTGCTTGACATGGGTGGATGGAGGGCAGGGGAAAGGGGGGGTCACTGGGTATGGGTGCATGCAGGGCAGGGGAGAGGAGGGTCACTTCTGGACATGGGTGCATGCAGGGCAGGGGAGAGGAGGCAGGAGGGTCACTGCTGGACATGGGTGGATGGAGCGCAGGGGAAAGGAGGGTCACTGGGTATGGGTGCATGCAGGGCAGGGGAGAGGAGGGTTGCTGGGCATGGGTGCATGCAGGGTCACTGGACATGGGTGGATGGAGGGCAGGGGAGAGGAGGGTCACTGGGTATGGGTGCATGGAGAGCAGGGGAGAGGAGGGTCGCTGGGTGCATGCAGGGCAGGGGGAGAGAAGGGTCACTGGACATGGGTGGATGGAGAGGGGGGGAGAGAGAAGAAATGCTGAACGTGGATGGAGGGGAGGGAAGAGTGAAGAAGGAGATGAGATGAGGGAAAAGAAAGAGAGGAGAAAAACTGCACATGGATAAAGAAAATAGGCAGAAGCTGAGGACCAGAAATGAAGAAGAAAGGAGGAAAGAAATAAATGGAAAGGAAGCCCTGGAAACGGAGTTAAGAGGACAGATAGCAGCAGAATCGGATACTGGGCCAGCATGATCAGAAAAACAGTCACCAGACAACAAAGGTAGAAAAAAAATCATTTTATTTTCATTATAGTGTTTGGAATATGTTCACTTTGAGAATCAGGTGCTCAACATTAAAAGTTTATATTTATTTACTTATTTATGGCATTTTATCGCACATTAAACATGAATTAGATTGGAACCTGGGATCATTTAATTTTTTTTTCCTGAAGTAATGCATTGTCCCCCCCCCCCAGGCTCTCTCCCCGGCTATAGCCAGCTCTGCAATCTGGGGGGGGGGGGCGCAGAGGGGGATGGGGGGATGCAGAGGGGGACGGGGGGGGGGCGCAGAGGGGGACCGGGGAGAGAGCCTGTTGTTAAACATTTACCAGCACACCACTGCCTCTATATCAACCTATATATGATTTTTACTCCTCATTCTCCCCCTCTCATCCTCTAGCCTAGTTTCCATTTTACCTCTCATCTACCTACCAGCCTTTCCCCTCTCTAGCAACCAATTGCACTCTGTCTTTCTGTCTACATACAATTCTAATAAATTAAGAAGGTAATCTCCTCCTGCCTTTATTGTTTACTTAACAAAAACATAAAAATGAAGGAGATATAAGAACACAACTAGCGTTTTCTATGACCTATAGATCTCATAATCACTTAGATAAAGAGGTGTTGCCTCAAAAACCCCCGGCTACGTATCAAACAAGCTCACGGGGGCTGGGCTGTTTCATCACTGGCAAACACCCCATGTATAAGGTTATTCTTTTTACATATATATATCCATTTCTTCTATCGTTAATATTTAAGAGCTATTTAGCTACTTAGCTTTTAAAGAAGTCCCGTGATGTTTATTTTTTTCTTTTCTGATTAGACGCCAAGCAAGACCATTTTTCTGTCTACATAAACATCATATGAAGGATGACAATACCAACTAGGATGTCACCTCTGCGGGACAGCACTTTACAAAATCAAAACACTGCATGAATGATTTTATGGTGAGAATACTGAAAGGAAACTAATTCAGGAATGCAAGACCTATGAAGTCAAAATGAAATTTTTTGACACCCACCAGACAGCACTTAACAAAGATCTGGGTTTTCTATCCCATTTTAAACCATAAAATTTTACTGCCTTGTCACCTTCTTATCACCCACCCATTTCTCACCTAACCCACCCCACCCTCTTTCTGTGAGATTGTCATTGGAATGCTTTGTGTTTCACTTATATCAGGGGTTTTCAACCCAGTATTCAGGGCACACCCAGCCAGTCGGGGGTTTCAGGATATCCCCCCCCCCCCCCCCCCCCCCCCCCCCCCACGAGGACTGGGTTGCAAACATCTGACTTATGCATTCTGATATTTGTCAGCATTTGCTTATTTCTGATCTGAAGAAGAAGGGGTACCTTCAAAAGCTAATCAAGAAATGGATTAAGTTAGTCCAATAACAAAGGTGTCATCTTATCTTCTTTTTCTATGTTTTGTCTCATTTCCATTTATGATTAAAACTATGATCTGAACACTAATTTCTAAGTTTCTGTTCAGGGTTTGTATTCAGTGTAGCCTATTGCTCTCTTCCATTTGGACCTCCTGCAGCTGTCTTGTGTCTTTTCATACAAGACTCTGGAGTTTTAAAAGCTCTTGTTTTCTTGTTGCTAAGACACCAGCACTTGACCGACATCTTTGATGTGACAAGCATCTTTAATAGTTACCCAAATTTGAAAACCACAGCTCCATCTAGTGGTAGTAGACTTTTAGCTACTTAGAGCTGTAGATTAAGGTTGTCATAGCATTATAATCCAAACTTTTGCGTTTTTATATGTTTTCCCCCTTGCTGGTCACAATTTTCTTTAATGTTTCCATATTTTCTACTAATCTTTTGTTGTGATGTAACATTTCTAATGCAGGAAGCAAGCAAACAACTTTTAGATACCTTTCTTAACAGTCTGAAAATCGCAGTACAGTATTTTGAAGATACAGGGGCCAATGCAGTAACCTTACATTAAAACTCAGCACACCATTTCCTAATACAAGTCTAACAAAAAAAAAACCTTTGCTCCCCAATGCAGTAAGCAAATAGCAGGCAAATAAGCAGAGCACAAGAAATGTCTGCAATGACCTGTTCCTTGCCAAATCCAAAGGTCAGTACTTCATCCTTATCCTCCTTGACCTATCTGCCGCTTTTGACACTGTCAATCACAATTTACTTCTTGCCACACTGTCCTCATCTGGGTTCCAGGGCTCTGTCCTTTCTTGGTTTTCCTCTTATCTCTCCCACTGTACCTTCAGAGTACACTCTCATGGCTCTTCCTCCACCCCCATCCCGCTCTCTGTTGGAGTTCCTCAAGGATCTGTCCTTGGACCCCTTCTTTTTTCAATCTACACCTCTTCCCTGGGCTCGCTGATCTCATCTCATGGTTTCCAGTATCATCTTTATGCTGACGACACCCAGCTTTACCTCTCCACACCAGACATCACTGCGGAAACCCAGGCCAAAGTATCGGCCTGCTTGTCCGACATTGCTGCCTGGATGTCCAACCGCCACCTGAAGCTGAACATGGCCAAGACCGAGCTTATTGTTTTCCCACCCAAACCCACTTCTCCTCGCCCTCCACTCTCTATCTCAGTTGACAACACCCTCATCGTCCCTGTCTCATCTGCCCGCAACCTTGGAGTCATCTTCGACTCCTCCCTCTCCTTCTCTGCGCATATCCAGCAGATAGCCAAGACCTGTCGCTTCTTCCTCTACAACATTAGCAAAATTCGCCCTTTCCTCTCTGAGCACACCACCCGAACTCTCATCCACTCTCTCATTACCTCTCGCCTTGACTACTGCAACCTACTCCTCACTGGCCTCCCACTTTGCCACCTATCCCCCCTTCAGTCCATTCAGAACTCTGCTGCATGTCTTATCTTCCGCCTGGACCGTTATACTCACATCACCCCTCTCCTCAAATCACTTCACTGGCTTCCGATCAGGTACCACATACAGTTCAAGCTTCTCCTTCTAACCTACAAATGCACTCGATCTGCTGCCCCTCCTTACCTTTCTACCCTCATCTCCCCTTACGTTCCTACCCGTAACCTCCAATCTCAAGACAAATCCCTCCTTTCAGTACCCTTCTCCACCACCACCAACTCCAGGCTCTGCCCTTTCTGCCTCGCCTCACCCCATGCCTGGAATAAACTCCTTGAGCCCATACGCCAGGCCCCCTCCCTGCCCATCTTCAAATCCTTGCTGAAAGTCCATCTCTTCAAGGTCGCCTTTGGCACCTAACCACTATTCAAGAAATCTAGACTGCCCCAACTTGTCATTTTGTCCTTTAGATTGTAAGCTCCTTTGAGCAGGGACTGTCCTTTTTGTTAAACTGTACAGCGCTGCGTAAACCTAGTAGCGCTATAGAAATGTCAAGTAGTAGTAGTCAGGGGCGTATCTGGACTCCGGCGGTAGGGGGGGCCAGAGCCAGAGGGAGGGGGCACATTTTAGCGCCCCCCCCCCCGCCCCCCCCGCCGCCGCCGCCGCCGCCGCGCCCCCACCGCCACCAATAACTTAGTCTCTCCACCCCCCTCCCGCCGCCAACCCTCCCCCGCTGCCGTTCTTACTTTTGCTGGCGGGGGACCCCAAGCCGAGGTCTGCTTCCACCTGCCGCTGCCTTCAAAACTTCTTCTTCAGCCGGCGGGGGACCCCAAACCCCCGCCAGCCGCCCCGCGCTGTTTAAAATTCATCTTCGGCCTCCGTGGCCGTGCTGCTGGGATAGGCGGCGCTGTTGAAATCCACTTCGGAGTCTGACGTCGCAGCACGTACAACGTACAACGACGTCAGACTCCGAAGTGGATTTCAACAGCGCCGCCTATCCCAGCAGCACGGCCACGGAGGCCGAAGATGAATTTTAAACAGCGCGGGGCGGCTGGCGGGGGTTTGGGGTCCCCCGCCGGCTGAAGAAGAAGTTTTGAAGGCAGCGGCAGGTGGAAGCAGACCTCGGCTGGCGGGGGTTGGGGTCCCCCGCCAGCAAAAGTAAGAACGGCAGCGGGGGAGGGTTGATGGCGGTAGGGGGGTCCAGGGCAAAATCTGCGGGGGCCCAGGCCCCTGAGGCCCCACGCAGATACGCCCCTGGTAGTAGTAGTAAATGTGTGCTAAAATGAAAGAACACACCACATATGCAAATGGGTCTCCTCTAATTGCAACTAAGTCTTGTGAATGCATGTGCATGCAATCCAAGTGTCAACAACTATTTGTCAACAAGCCAGTGTGTTACTCTTTGTTCTGCACACCTCCCCACAGCTCTGTCATTTTTTTTAAAGAACTATGCTCTTTATGGAAGCCAGAAAAAAGTTGTGGGTGCTTTTACTCACAGTAAAGGGAAGAAATGGCATAAAATCTTCATTAATGCTATCACAGAATAACAAGCTAACTTTTTACTGCTCCTCAGCCCTTGCATTAAAGTCCTGGCATTGCATTCAGCCTTCTTGTTGTTTGTGTGCATCTCTGATGAAAAGTCAATAACTCATTATTATGGATTTAAATGTGCTGTGCACTGTCTACCTGAGGCTTTGCACACAGCTTATGCATAAAGGGAACGGGGATGGGACTTGATATACTTTCTGTAGTTACAATCAAAGTGATTTATTTTTGTTACATTTGTACCCTGCGCTTTCCCACTCATGGCAGGCTCAATGTGGCTAACATGGGGCAATGGAGGGTTAAGTGACTTGCCCAGAGTCACAAGGAGCTTCCTGTGCCTAAAGTGGGAATCGAACTCAGTTCCCCAGGACCAAAATCCAGCACCCTAACCACTAGGCCACTCCTCCATTTTATACCTTGGGCAATAGAGGATTAAGTGGCTTTCCCAGAGTCACAAAGAGCTGCACTAGGAATCAAACCCAGTTCACCGGGCTCAAAGCCTACTGCACTAACCACTAGGCTACTCCTCCACTCAAATTAAAGTACACACAAAACTAGAGGCAAAAATCGAACATTCTATACTGCATTGGCCCCGTAGTTCTTTTTAACTGTCTCCTGTAAATACATTTTGGAGACACTCTGAGAAAAGTTATTGAATGATAGAAACATATTTCTAATAAAAATGACACTTCTGATGTTCATGACTTTCTCCTCTACACTTATCAATTAAAAAAATAGTTATATAAGGAAAGATTTGTAGAGAAATCTTGGTTGCTTGGCAATTCCTATGTGAACTATCATAATATTACAATTTCATCACTTTGATTTGTGATTTTCTTCTTTTAATTCATATTTCTTTGGTGTTAAGGGTAGGAGGAGCCTTGTCTGTTTGGCTTTCATTCAGTGCGAACCAGCTTTTACTGGGCTATGACACCACCTGCCTTCATTCACAATAAGCCTCTTCTTTCATCCTGCCCCTCTCCCACTTTCAAGCCCTCGACACCCTTGTCTAGTATATTCATTGTGACTGCACTGCTTGGTCAGGGACCAATGACAAGCCCAGTGCTTCCCAAGCCTGATGTTCGAGGCACCCTAGCCACTGCCACTCAGGTTTTCAGTGTATCCACAATGAATATTCATAAGATAGATTTGCATGCAATGGAGACAGTACATGCAAATCTATCTAATGAATATTCATTATGGGTATCCCCGCTGGGGTGCCTCCAGGACCAGGTTTGGGAACCACTAGACTAGCTATTTCTTAGTTAAATCACTTTGAATATCGAAACCTTGGTTTTCAGGATAAACGCAATGAATAGTTATGGCCAGGGCCGTGCCTAGGGTTTCCGGCGCCCCCCTGCAGTTGGCCCCGCCCCGAAAACGATCGCTACACTACCCGCCCTCTTCTCCCCAGATCCTTTTCCTTTTTTTTTTGTTTAAATTTACCTCTGTCCGGCGGCAGCGTAGCGTTAGTGAGAAGGAGGCGGTGCTGCCCCGCCCCGATGTGTCAGTCTTCCCTTCGCTCAGTGTCCCGCCTTCTTCTGATGTCATTTCTGATGTCAGAAGAAGGCGGAACTGAGCGAAGGGAAGACTGACACGTCGGGGCGGGGGAGCGCCGCCTCCTCACTAACACTACGCTGCCGCCGGACAGAGGTAAATTTAAACAAAAAAAAAAAAAAAGGAAAAGGATCTGGGGAGAAGAGGGCGAGGTAAGCATGGTGCGGCGGGGTGCCCCCCAGAGGATGGCGCCCTCCTGCCATGCTTACCTCGTTTACCGTGTTGGCACGGCCCTGGTTATGGCATCTGTTTGCATTTATTTGGTCTAATCTGCATATCTTACTTAACCTTTGTGGACTGATATTGTGCACTTCTGTTGTGCAGGCTCCCTTATAGAACAGTTGACTCATGTTACTAGGAAGTGGCTATTAAAAAAAATAATTTGTTGACCAGGAAAGCCAAATTAAAATGAAAGCTTTGTTCCAGTGATACAATGAGACAAAAGAGTTTGTTCGGCATGATGCAGTCACTTGCAGAGGAGAACCTAAAATTCAAGTCACAGGTCTTCTCTTCAATGTTTCAGTGCTGTAACCAGGGATGGACTGATCATACAGGCAATCGGGCAATGCCCGAGGGCCTAATACTTCCCTCTCATATGCCCAGGGCTTTTTTTGGGCCAGTACCTTACTTGCTCCCTGTCCATGACGTCTTAATGGGGGGGTAGCCACAGGTGATGTGGCAACTCCCCCTGGTTTACCTTTCAATTTGTTTCTTTCACACAGCAGCAGCAGCATTTCAAAGAAAGTTGCCTGTGCCGGCCCCGGAGTCTCCTCTCTGCTGCACCCCTGAGGAAACAGGAAGTTGCATCATGGGGTGGGGTGCTGGATAACCGGGGGTGGGGGAAGGTTCAAGAGAGATTGAGATGGGGAGGGAAGTTTAAAAGATAGAAAAGAGAGATATATCTGAGCTGGGCACTGGAAGATTAAAGGCAGGGGGAAAGGAGGCAATGATCCTTTATGCCCGGGGCCCAGGTCACTGTGAGTCTGCCCCTGGCTGTAACCAAAGCCCAGCATGTGATGCCATCCCTAAGCCAGGCAATCATATCCATGTTTCTTTAAGTAAAATGTGGAGAATAACTGGCTCTTATGTGGCATGAGCTTGTTGAATCTTAGTAGAGCAAACAGGTAGTCACATTGAAAAGCCAACATATTTAACTGACCCACTATGATGCCGGGATCCTTTGTTTGCAGCTAGATGGATTCCCTCGTTCCTTCCTGCATCTCGCATTTAGCTCAGCAACAGTCTCCAATTGTGGGCCATAGACAGTAGCTCCCTCAGGGATACACTACTTGTGCCTTTTGAGTCTGTACTGCAGGTGTTGCTATTGAGTGATAGATGGCAGAACTTCCAGTCACAGCCAGCCTGAGGAGCAGAAGCTAGTTTAGAATCTAAAACCAGATCTCACAAATGGCAACATGCAGAATTGTTGCCATAGGCAACAGAATGGAGTGAGCCACTCGGGCCAAAGTCCAACCTATATTTTGCCCAACACAACATTAGCAATTAGAAAGCTTGGGGTAGGGCTGGAGATTGGTTTGTTTGGCCTTTCCAACCCAAATAAAGTGTTCTATTGCTGATGATCATCACTAAGCCATTTGGCCAGCTCTCTCCTCCCCCCCCCTCACAACCGCCTCACATTTCTGAGTATGTGCAGCCCCCCACCTTGAATTTGTTTCATTTTTTCTGATAAGATTTCAGATATAATATAAATGGAAACTTAAGTTATTTATTTATTTATTTGACTTATTTGCTCTGTTTCTATACTTGCTAATATGTGCAGGTCAGGGTGGAGTCTTCTTTCATATATTTGGATCAAATGAGGTTGAGCCATATAGCAGAAATGGAGAAATCTCTACTTTCCCCCTCTGGAACAAAAAAAGTGGTACCTTCCCTGCCAATACATACAGGATACACATAAAACAGTTCGACTTTCTTAATTAAGATGTAATATAAACACATATTCAAACAAAGTGTACCTCAGTTGAGATATACAATATATACCTTAAAACAATATCCTTATTGCACCCTTTCCCCTACCACAAAAAGCAAAACAGTCGGTTGCTGTTCTCCTGCAGAGGAAGACAGTCTTTGGGAAATGAAATTGTCTGGAGTGTGTGTTACAAAAAACCCCCCAAAACTACTACAGTTGAATTGACTGGCATAAAACACAATGCACAAGAATTACTTGGTGGGGGGAGGGCCGGAGAAGGGAGGTGTTGGACAAGACTTCTATTTGTTGTAATCAAGGATCATTAAGGGATTTATAAAGAAAGACCACAGTGTACGGTATGAAACAGCACTGATTTGGTAAAAGGGTCAGTTTCATTTGTGTTTGTCTATTGTCCATTTCCTCAGGAACAAATGTCTTTCAGTGGAACATAGCATGCTAAAAACGTATATTTCCTGCAGGGCAGGAGGCAAAGTGCATTGCAGGGTACAGCCCTTTAAGTGAGCCATATGTTGAATTCCTGTTTGCAGAAGGCTGTAATCAGCAGAGATGCTGTTGTTAGGCAAAGCTGAGGGAAGCGTCCAGTCTTCAAGGTTCATGCTCTAACTCAGATTATTATTTGTAAGGCACACAGAAAGGAACATGTTGGTAATTAAATGATGAGCTATCTGTGGCTTGCACATCCCGAACTATCCTGTCTTCATGAACTCTTCGGAAAGCATGCTGTAAATGGTATTGCGACAAGTGTGACCTATACCTTGGGGAAGGTTAATAGGAACGGGACTTTCTCTTCCTCATTCAGCAGAAAGTATGGCCATTACCATTAGACTCCATTGTCATCCTGGAAGATTTGATTTGCTTTCTTGTTGATTTAAACAAGCTGGAACCTTAGTTTCTGGTGGCTACCACAGCACGAAGCTGGCTTGTGTTTCCTTCTTAAGGGCAGAGGGGAAAGACCTGGAAAGATGTGTCAGGGGTCTGGTTTCTCTTCATAGTAACAGATGGCAGATAAAGACTAGCAAAGGCCCATTTTGCCTGCCCAGCAAAATGGCTAGAGTCATTCCTGCCGCTCTGTGCATGCAAAAGGACATTTTAAAAATCAATCCATAAAAATAATCCCAGCAAACCTGCAGCGAAAGAATGGGCTTGAGGCTCTGTTTAGGACTGCACTTTGAAGCTTAACCGTTTGTGTAAAAGTTTCTTCTTTGTTTTCACCTTTGAGACGATGGCTTCTGAAACTATCCTGACCGTCAAAGGTAATGGGGTCACAAAATTCATAATTAAAAAAAAATCCTTAGCAGGACACAGTTACAAAATAATTCATATGTACAGCAAAACCAGTGCATTTAACAAAATAAAATATATTTTCCCCTCTACAGGTTGTATGAAAAAATATGTAAATGACCATCTGCTCCAAAAAAGTAAAGCTTTTTGATCTAGTGCCAGTATTTTTGTAGCCAACTAAAATTAGCAAAAGCTAAATAAACAAAATGATTTATTTCTGTTAATGAAAAAGAAAACTAGAAAAGTATCCTGGGCTTATATTAATAAATATTTTAAATTTTCTTTTCACTGAATTTTTTTTCTTTACTAATTTTTGAGCTTTTTGCTAGTGAGCATAAGTTCACTAACTAAAGCTTGTTGCCTGGAGTCCATGGAGGTGAAAGAGCTTTTACAATTACTTAGTTCACAGATAATGGTAACAAGGGAAACAGAAAGTTGAAACTGAAAAACATTGCAAAATGATTAAGGAAATATATTCATATAACATATCAAACAAAAGTATTTGGTGGATTTGAGTTGATTGGCCAGGCAAGCTTTTTTTCTTTTGCTTCTCTGTCAAAGGAGTCGTATATAGAGTCTTTGGTTATTGTTTTTGCTGGTGCAGGAATCTCTGATATTCCCACATAATTTTTTTTGGCCATCCTTGAACTGGTTGTAATAGTGTAAGCATTGCTCCTGTAGCATTTCATAGATGACATGCAAAAGGTCTCCTTCATGCCTCGTCTGAAGTTTGCATTGTACACAGAGTACAGGGTGGGCTTGGAGGCAGAAGAACTGAAAGATATCCAGGTGACAACCATGAACACCAAAGAACTCTTCTGGCTGTCCGTCTCATCAGGGTGCCAGAGCTGACCCACATAAAAAGGTAGCCATGACAACAAGAAGATGAAGTTCAACATCAAGAACATCTTGATGGTTTTCACTTTTGTCCTTGGTACTATATTCATTGTCCTTCTCACAGTCCTACCATCAGTACCAATCCTCCAGATATATTTGATGACCTTCTGATAGAACAAAATGATTAGAATGGAGGGGATCAAGAACCCAACCAGGAGATGGATGATGCTGTAGATGGTGCCATCCCAAGTATAAGGCAGGAAAAAGTTGCAGTGGTTGTCCCAGTCCGAGCCATAGAAAAAGAAGGCAGGTGATACAAAAGCAGCATCAAAGATCCATGAGGCCACAATCATTTTCTTGGCTTTTTCCCTGGAAACCTTGAAGCTCAGAGGATACACAATGGTGTAGAACCTATCAAGGCATATGGAGAATAGGACATAGATCTGCACACCAGGGGCAAGAAACTGGAAATATCTGACCAGCTTGCACATGACACTGCCAAGCACCCATCTGCCGGAGGTGAATTGCAGCAGTGCAAAAGGGGTGCTGGCTAGGCTGAGGAGAAGGTCCGCACATGCCATGGATACCACAAAATAGTTGGTGGTAGACTGAGTCCTCCTGCTCCTGTGGATCACTAAGCACACAAGAGAGTTTCCAACCACAGAAACCAGCCAGATGACCCCCAAAATTATGCTTGCGGCAGCTATTTCGCCGGGCAGCAGCGCATGCTGTAAAACTGTGCTATTCTTCTCGGTCCTGCTGTTCTCCTTGTACAGATCAGTCATTTCATTGTCTCCTAGAAGTTTTGAAGAGTCAGTATGGCTGCTGTTTTGTAGGGGTACAAATACTGTTGGCATAGCAAATGAAGGTTTGTCGCCATCCATTCCACGAGCAAACACCATATTCACTTTTTCCTTCTGTGCTCTGTATCAAAAAACAAAGTGGGAAGTCTATCATTAAAACAATTTAATTATGAGCCACCTAAAATTATAATACTTTGGCTCCGAATTATAAAAAAGCTTAAAAACACAGTGGGGAAAAAAAATTGCAGATTGGGCCATAGAAATTAATATGAACAGTTTCTATAAATGAGAAATGGTAGCATGTTCTATTTCTGAAGTGCTGATTAGATGATCCTCTGTATCAGGTTCTGAGTTTCCACTAGTGTATGTGTTCACTGTTAATTGGTTCCCAAATCAATTGAAGGTCTTTATAATTCACTTTATTATAAGGACACCTCAATTTATTTAGCACCCGAGCTGAGCTGGTGAAAAGGATTCAGTGCCAGTTCCATGGAGGTTGTAAAGGAGATAGGACTGAAGGAAGTTTTAATAACGTATTAATAAATTATTATTTAATATTTTAATACTTTTATACAATTTAATAATAATATTTTAATAGTTTTATACAATGAAAAAGTGCTAACATAATTTAGCATATATTATGCACCATTTATCAATAAAAATAAGTGCAGGAGGTATATTGTACACACTTTTCTATACCACATGGAGCAGGCCATCTCTGGAGATGGAAATGGTGGAACATTTTCTTTGTTAACACTGTATGATTGATCACTTGATTGAGCAGATGTATCACACCTTAAGGGGTCCTTTTACTAAGCCACGGTAAAACGTGGCCTGCGGTAGTGTAGGCATATGTATTGGGCACGTGCTAGGCCACTTTTTTAACCACATCTACAAAAAATGGGTTTTTTTTAATGGGATGGGAAAAGGGCTTGCGGTAAAAATGAAACCAGCGTGCATCGAAAACCAACCTGAGCCCTTAACGCCACCCATTGATCTAACAGTAAAGGCTCACACGCTACACGCACAGTGACTGGTTGGTACGCGCCAAGTGCCGATTACCGCTGGAACTGGCGGGCATAAGAGGAATTAAATAAATAATTCATCCAGGCATTCTGTGCACGTGCCAAATCTGAAATTACCACCAGGAGGGCGTGCAGCCTGGCAGTAGTCTCATTTTGGCATGCACTGCATGCGCGTAGAGCCTACCGTGGCGTAATAAAAGGGACCCTTAATGTTTTAAGCCACTAGTAGGTGTTCCA
The DNA here is from genome assembly GCF_901765095.1 of Microcaecilia unicolor. NCBI lineage: Eukaryota > Metazoa > Chordata > Amphibia > Gymnophiona > Siphonopidae > Microcaecilia > Microcaecilia unicolor. Next base: position 38,288,489 of record NC_044039.1, read on the forward strand.
TCTAGGACCAACAGTTAATTCGTTTTGCTCTGTTTGGTTTTATATATCATTTTTATGAGTTTTTGTAGAAGATAAAGAAATATGTAAATTGTGCTACATGACAATTGCTAGCTCATTTTTTATAATTTTATTTTTTATCCTTTAGTCGTTCAGTTAATTGTGAATGTGGTCTGGCTCAGTTTATTTCTAACACACTTACCATGTCGTGTTGTTTATATCGTGGATCTAGTTCTCAATATTGTTTTTTTATTATTCTTATATATGTTTGGAAACCGTTAAGGCATAGTTTTGGGGCTTCTTTTACAAAGCTGCACAGCAAATGACAGGAAGCCCATATGAATTATATATAGGAACCTATCAGGCTTATTTTCGAAAGAGAAGGACGCCCATCTTTCGACACAATTCAGAAGATGGGCATCCTTCTCATAGGGTCGCCCAAATCGGCATAATCGAAAGCCGATTTTGGCTGTCCCCAACTGCTTTCCATCATAGGGACGACCAAAGTTCACGGGGGCGTGTCGGAAGCGTAGCGAAGGCAGGACTTGGGTGTGCCTAACACATGGGCGTCCTCTACCCATAATGGAAAAAAAAGGGCATCCCTGACGAGCATTTGGACGACTTTACCTGGTCCTGTTTTTCTTACGACTGAGGCACAAAAAAGTGCCTGAACTGACCAGATGACCACCGGAGAGAATCGGGGATCACCTCCCCTTACTCTCCCAGTGGTCACTAACCCCCTCCCATCCTTAAAAAACAACTTTAAAAATATTTTGTGCCAGCCTCAAATGTCATACTCAGGTGCATTGCAGTAGTATGCAGGTCCCTGGAGCAGTTTTAGTGGGTGCAGTGCACTTTAGGCAGGTGGACCCAGGCCCATGCCCCCCTACCTGTTACACTTGTGGTGGTAAATGTGAGCCCTCCAAAACCCACTGTACCCACATCTAGGTGCCCCCCTTCACCCGTAAGGGCTATGGTAGTGGTGTACAGTTGTGAGTAGTGGGTTTTGGGGGGCTCAGCACACACAGTAAGGGAGCTATGTACCTGGGAGCAATTTCTGAAGTCCACTGCAATGCCCCCTAGGGTGCTCAGTTGGTGTCCTGGCATGTTAGGGGGACCAGTGCACTACAAATGCTGGCTCCTTCCATAACCAAAGGGCTTGCATTTGGTCATTTCTGAGATGGGCGTCCTTAGTTTCCATTATTGCTGAAAATCAGAAATGTCAAGATTTGGGCGTCCCCGACTGTATCAAAATGAAAGATGGATGCCCATCTTGTTTCGATAATACGGGTTTCCCCGTCCCTTCACTGGGACGTTTTGCGAGGATGTCCTCAGCAAAACATGGGCGTCCCTTTCGATTATGCCCCTCCTTGGCACTCATTTTTCGAAGCAGATATCTCAAAATGACCAAAAAATCATCCATCTGCCGAGAACATCCAAATCGTGATTTTTGAAAGGCAGAATTTGGATGTTTTTACACTGCAGTTCTTCCAAATAGTAAGGGAGTATGTTGGAGGCATCTTTTGGGTAGGTCTAAGGCAGGCCCAAAATTAGGATATCTTTCAGAGATAATGGAATATAAAGAAACATCCAAGGCACGGAAAAAAAAAGAAAAGAGGACATTTTTACCTAGACCTGTTTCAATCACGTCCAGGGTACAAAAAGGTGCCCTGATTGAGCAACTGACCACTGGAGGGATAAAGGCATTCCTCCTTAATTTCTCAGTGGTTACTGACCCCTTCCCACTCCCCTAAAAAGTGAAAGTGACGGGTGGAGACCAGGCTCCATGACAGCTTCAGATATTATGGTCATTCCTAATAGAGCAGCAAGTGTAAGGTGTAGCCTAGTGGTCAGTGCAGTGGACTTTGAACAACGGGACCCAGGTGTAACTCCCACTCTAACTCATTTAGGGGCCTTTTTACTAATCCGCATAAGCGTCTATGTGCGCCCAACAAGTGCCAAAATGGAGTTACCGCTCGGCTACCGCGTGGCTCTTGCAGTAAATTCATTTTTGGCGCGCATCCGAAAAATGTATTTTCAGATGCGCGTATTGGATGCGCACCAAGTGGCATTTGACGTGCGTAGGTCATTACCGCCCGGTTACCGTGTGAGACTTTACCGCTAGGTCAATGGCTGGCGGTAAAGTCTCAGACCCAAAATGGACGTGCGGCAATTTTCATTTTACCGCATGTCCATTTTCGTCAAAACTTTTAAAAGGCATTTTTTTACAGGTGCACTGAAAAATGATTCTGTGCACGCCCAAAACACATGTCTATACTACCACAGGCCATTTTTCAGCGCGTTTGTAAAAGGGCCCCTTATTTCTGTACAAATATGTGATCCCTCCTGGAGCATAAAAATAGATAATGTACCTGAATTTATGACACCTGCAAACATGGTACATAAGTACATAAGTAATACCACACTGGGAAAAAGACCAAGGGTCCATCGAGCCCAGCATCCTGTCCACGACAGCGGCCAATCCAGGCCAAGGGCACCTGGCAAGCTTCCCAAATGTACAAACATTCTCTACATGTTACTCCTGGAATTGTGGATTTTTCCCAAGATGTGGGTAAAAAGTGGGATGTTTGACCACGGAAATACAAATCCTGGAGACAATATCATAAAAACTTCTTTATTGAAGAAAAGACTCGACACAACTGTTGTGTTTCGGCCTACAGGCCTGCATCAGGAGTCTATAAAAACATAAATCAAATAAATCTTTCAAACAAATACATATAAAGAATCAAATAATCAAATAAAACATTCAAATAAGTAATAAATATACAATAAGAGGTCAACATATAATAAAATACAACAATAAAAATAATGATAATAAATAATGATGAACGTAAAGTCTCTAAGTGATGTATACACAGATTATGCATATGTGGGATGTTATAATATCACCAAAAAATTACACAAAATGGTCGTGTAAATAAATAAATAATTGTAAGAGGGACTAATTATAGGAAGGACTAAACATTCAAAACATGTAAAAATAGATCATACTATCTTACAATACATGCATATATGAAGGACAATAGATAAAATATCCATGAGGCATTATATGGAAACCTATATATACTAAAGCATATTATAAAAGCAGCGTCATACAAATACGCGCACAGCTTATGTTGAAACAAGGAAGACATGCAGAAGTAAAACATGCTGTCTTCAAAATGCAAATATAAAAGACTTTGAATAAAAAAACAAGTAAAAATCATACAACCAACATCATGTATACAGGAGAAAACGTAAGACCAGCATCATATATAAACAAAAGAAGGAAAAACAAATAAAATAATATGCATGGAAAAGGAACGTGGTGTCAACTAGTGTATGCATGTGGTGGTGCCTATACCTGTGCGCACCATATACAGCCAATTGAGAAAAATATACTGTTGCCATGGCTATTTTAAAGACGTTGGACAAAAAAAGGAAAAAACCATGATCAGAGCATTCCAACTCTGGCTTGAACATTCTTTCCAAATGTCCCTTTATCCCCCGGATTCTATATATGGTGACTAAAGTTGCACATGCAAGTTTGGCAGTGCAGCCAAACTGTGTAGATAACTTATTGTTCAAGCTGATTGGTGTTGATAATTGGCCAATAACAAGCAATTAGCAGCACTAATTAGAATTTACACACACAACTTTCTAAGCGTATTCTATAAAGTGCTGCGTGTAAATTCTAATGCGTGGATCTCAAAAGGGGACGTGGCCATGGGAGGGGCATTGGTGGATCATGGGCATTTCTACAAATTACACGCACTGTTACAGAATACGCCTGATCTGCGCCCAGGTTAGGCATGGGCATTGTGATAAAGTCACCTCCAGGATAGTTGGGTTAAGGCAGCTTCAGTCTGAACTACAAGTCCCAGAAGGCATTGCAGGCAAGGAGCCAGGGGGTGAGATGGAAAACCTGGACTGGACTCCTAGCTGCAAGAAGGGAGGACATGGGTGTAAGCTAATAGGAGGTGTAGATTGGCTGCCACTAGGGGGAAAGAGAGATAGGAAACCCTGTGTGCAGGAGCTCCTCATTAGGCTCATGCTCAACTCAGCTGGTATGGGTGTGTAGAGAAGCTAATGAGTGGAGAATGATTGGTTGTGAAGGCAGAAGCCAGGGATTGATTAGGCAGGTGGGAAGGAGTCTCATTAGTTCAGTCCAGGAGAGAGAAGGAGAGAAGTATTTGCAGGCTGAAAACCCTTGGGCAGGGAGGTCCCTAAAGTACTGAAGCAGGCTGAGATTCCTTGGGTGAGAGGAAGTCCCAAAAGTATTGAATTCATTGTGAAGCTGATGCAGGGGAAAACCCTTGGGTAGAAGGAGTCCCTAAAATATTGAACTCTCCTGAAGATAAAGAGGATAGAAGGTAGAAAATGCTGCTGGGTGACTGAAGTGTGATGATGCACTGAAAGAACTGTTTGAATTGAATTACTGTTTATTGTGCACTGGATAAGGAGCCCAGATTGAAGCCTGTAAGCCTGTATTGAATCCTGGTATGTGCTATGCTGCTGTTGGAACTGTGTACTAGAAACCTGCATGGAATAAAAGTCCTTAAGATTGAAGTTACTGGTGGACATCTGTTTCTTTACTGTACCGGGAGCCTGTGGCTGGAGGAGATTGTTCTATCCTTGGCTGCACAAGAGAGGCACCTGGTTACAGCATTTACACCACATTTACTACAAATGCACTATACAATGGTCTGACTACAAAGGGCCTGCACCAGCTCCAGTTGATTCAGAATGCAGGAGCAAGACTCATAGAAGGTTGCAAACGACGTGACCACATCACACCATTTTTGCAAAAACTTCATTGGCTACCAGTACAATACAGGGCTAAATTTAAAACTCTATGGGGTAGATGCATCAAGCAAACGTAAAAAAATCAGAAACGTTAAAACCTTTACCGAATTTCAAATAACGAAGCATGCTCCAAAAACACAGCCCCAAAAAGTTTGGTGCGGTATTGGAAAGAACGATGCACCAATCCCTGTCGCTAATCGGCTCGTAAAGCATGCGCAAAGCAGCCAAGCGTTATGCTGGCTGCTCTGCGCATGCCAGAAACGTTCAAAACACAGTCAAATCGCAAGCACATGGCTCCCAAATCAAAATAAAAATAAAAAAAGGATCGGGAGGGGGCAAGGACGCTCATCAGGAGCGTCCTGTACGGACGGCCTTGCCCCCCCCCCCCCCCCCGCTGCTCCCCACTTTCCGCCGCTCCCCCCACCCCGAAAAAGCAAACTTCTAGAAGCCCCTGCCCCCCTCCCTTCCTCACTACTCTCTCACCTCAGCTCCGCCTCCCGACATCCTCCGTCCGTGCCCCGCCCCCTTTTGGGGTCGTCGCCGCCATTCCCCTCCTCCATCGGGCCCCCCTTCCTCTTACCGGGCCCGTGCAGCGCCTCTCTCCTCTGTCCGAAGGCGCTGCACGGGCAAGAAGAAAGCTGAATCAGCTGATGCCTGCCTTCGCCTAGCTTCGATAGAGCGTCTTTCTCCTCCTGGGCCCGCCCCTGTCTGATGTCAGTAACCTACGTAGGTTACTGACGTCAGACAGGGGCGGGCGCAGCAGGAGAAAGACGCGCCATCGCGAAGGCAGGCATCAGCTGATTCAGCTTTCTTCTTGCCCGTGCAGCGCCTTCGGACAGAGGAGAGAGGCGCTGCACGGGCCCGGTAAGAGGAAGGGGGGCCCGATGGAGGAGGGGAATGGCGGCGACGACCCCAAAAGGGGGCGGGGCACGGACGGAGGATGTCGGGAGGCGGAGCTGAGGTGAGAGAGTAGTGAGGAAGGGAGGGGGGCAGGGGCTTCTAGAAGTTTGCTTTTTCGGGGTGGGGGGGAGCGGCGGAAAGTGGGGAGCAGCGGGGGGGGGGGGCAAGGCCGTCCGTACAGGACGCTCCTGATGAGCGCCCTTGCCCCCTCCCGATCCTTTTTTTATTTTTATTTTTTTATGTGTTTTCTGAGGTCCTTTGGACCAATCACAGCGCTTTTAGCTCTGCTAATGCGCTGGGATTGGCTCAAAGTTTGTTTATTTTTTCACTTAACACTTTTTCCTGGCACAGAGCTGTCCTAACGAGAGGTCCAGACCTCTCGTTAGTTTTCCTGCCTTTTTCCTGCGTAAAGGCAATCGGAAAAGGTTAGTGCATGTCGTTTCAATGGGGTTTTCACACTAATTGCTCATCTCCATTCCGTTTTCGTTAGCTGCTACTACCGTCGAAAAATAGGCTTTAGTGCATGGAAAGGATCGGAAATTCTTCCTTAAGGGCTCATTTAACGATGAAAAACGTTTAGTGCATCTGGGCCTATGTCTGATCTTCAAGGCCCTGAAATGAAATGGCCCTGAGTATGAAGAATAGGATAATCCTCCACACACCGCCAAGGACACTAAGGTCCTCCCAAGGACTTTCACTAACTACACCCTCTCCAAAAGACATTACATGATGTGATACCCGCAAGCGAGCCTTCTCCAGAGTAGCCCCCACACTCTGGAAAGCCCTGCCTGAAAGGCTCCGCTTAACACAAGACTACCTGTACTTCAGGAAGCAGGTGAGAGCTTGGCTCTTCAACCAAGCCTTTACCAGAAGAAGTAACTAACTTGTTAGTCTCACTCACACACACAAGGATTGACTCGGGCTGCACATACTGCAGCGGGACTTGTTTATCCACTCCTACCCTAGCTGAGATAATATTTAATCATCTCTCTGACCTCACGTGCAACTTTCTTCAAATCAATCACCTTACTCTCTAATTCTTCCTACTTTCTTACTCATCTATATGTTACAACTTTGCCTTACCCCTCACTACCAATTATAATGTTCTAGTACATATTATTGTGTTGTCATTGCAAGTAGTATACCATGCCATACTTTGTATTGTTGTTCAAATATTTTTACTGCTCGAATTGCCTACTGCTCATGTTTGATGTATTCTTACTGTACACCGCCTTGAGTGAATTCCTTCAAAAAGGCGGTAAATAAATCCTAATAAATAAATTTTACTTGGCATAAATGGTTGTACCTAAATTTAGTCATGGGTCTGGGAGGTACACGTATTCTATAACCCACGCCTGTTAGGCATGGGTTATAGAACAGCACTAAGCCCTTTTTTTGTCCATGCTGATTTTTTTCAGTGTCCTTTATAGAATTTTGTCCTATGTTTCAAAAAAGTGTATTTATATATAAACTTAATAAATATAAAGTAAAAATTAAAAAAGAAAGGTTTTTAAAGATTTCTGGAATTTCAAATAATTATTCTCCCATTTGACTTGTTTCGAGAGGGAGTGCCATCATTTGATACATTGGTAAGGGAACCCTGCCGAGAAAACTGGTTTATGTACCACTTTTTGGTATATACCACTATTTAGTTACCACTTTAGGCATAAGCAGCCTGTTGCAAAATTACCTTCTGTATATTTTCATAAAGTTATTTATTAAGGGAGTCTTGGGAACCCTTTCAAGTTTCCTTCAGCACATAACTGGAAGAGACAAGGCACTATACTACTACTTAACATTTCTAAAGCGCTACTAGGGTTACGCAGCGCTGTACAATCTAACATAAAAGGACAGGCCCGTTATGTGGTCCTTTTACAAAGATGTGCTGAAAAAGAGCTTGCACTAGTATAGGCGCAATTTTTGGGTATGCGCCGATCCATTTTTTACCGCGCCTGTAAAAAAAGGCCTTTTTTGGGGGGCCAAAAATGGACGTGCAGCAAAATCAAAATTGCCGCGCGTCCATTTTGGTTCTGAGACCTTACCGCCAGCCATTGACCTAGCGGTAAGGAATCTGGGTGGTAATGACCTACGTGCGTCAAATACCACTTGGCGCGTGTCCGTTACGCGTGCCAAAAAAATATATATATTTTTCAGATGCTCTTAGCAGATGCGCGCCTAAATTGAAATTACTGCAAGGGTCATGCGGTAACCAGGAAGTAACTCCAATTTGGCACACATTCGGTGCGCATAGGCATCTACGCGGCTTAGTAAAAGGGCCCCTATGAGTATCATATCTAGCGGCTACCTATCATTTGTGTTCTGTTGACATTTATCATAGTTCTGTAATATGATTGTTTTACAGTGCTGTTAAATGTTTATAGTTCTGAAATTGTATCATGTTAGTCCTATTACTATGTTTCAATTGGCCAGGTTTACCTCTTTGAGTGTATTTATGCTAACATTTGGTCATTTTACTATTGTTATGCTGTTAACAAAGTTTTATGTCACGTTGTACCTGCTGTACACTGCCTTGGGTATGAATCTCTTCATAAAGACAGTTAACAAATTCTAGTAAATAAAAAATAAATCAATTACAGTTTTCTCTACTACTACTTAACATTTCTATAGTGCTACTAGACGTACTGTGATAAAGTCACAGCCAGGATAGTTGGGTTAAGGCCATTTCAGTCTGAACTACAAGTCCCAGAAGGCATTGCAGGCAAGGAGCCAGGGGGTGAGATGAGGAACCCAGACTGGACTTCTAGCTGCAATAGGGGAAGACAAGGGAATAAGCTGACAGGGTGTAAATTGGCTGCCCCTAGGGGGAAAGAGAGCTAGGAAACCCTGGGTGCAGGAGCTCCTCATTAGGCTAATGCTCAACTCAGCTGGTTTGGGTGTGAGGAAGCTAATGGAAGGAGAATGATTGGTGGTGGTAGCTGAAGCCAGGGATTGATTAGGCAGGTGGGAAGGATTCCCAGCAGTTCAGTTCAGTTCAGGAGAGAAAAGCAGAAGGAGAGAAGGAGTTGCAGGCTGAAAATCCTTGGGCAGGGAGGTCCCTAAAGTACTGAAGCATGCTGAAATTCCTTGGGTGAGAGGAAGTCCCAAAAGTATTGAATTCACTGTGAAGCTGATGCAGGGGAAAACCCTTGGGTAGAAGGAGTCCCTAAAATATTGAACTCTCCTGAAGGTAAAGAGGATAGAAGGTATAAACTGCTGCTTGGTGACTGAACTGTGATGATGAACTGAAAGAACTGTTTGTCTTGGGAATTGAATTACTGGTTTATTGTGCACTGGATAAAGAGCCCAGACTGAAGCCTGTAAGCCTGTATTGAATCCTGGTATGTGCTATGCTGCTGTTGGAACTGTGTATTAGAAACCTGCATGGAATAAAAGTCCTTAAGGTTGAAGTTACTGGTGGACATCTATTTCTTCATTGTACCGGGAGCCTGTGGCTGGAGGAGATTGTTCTATCTTTGGCTGCACAAGAGAAGTACCTGGCTACAGTACACAGCGCTGTACACTTGAACATGAAGAGACAGTCCCTGCTTGACAGAGCTTACAATTTAATTAGGGCAGACAAACAGGACAAATAAGAGATAAGGGAATATTAAAGTGAGGATGATAAAATAAGGGTTCTGAACATTGGAATAAGGGTTAGGAGTTAAAAGCAGCATCAAAAAGGTGGGCTTTTAGCTTAGATTTGAAGATGGCCAGAGATGGAGCTTGACATACCGGCTCAGGAAGTCTATTCCAGGCATATGGTGCAGCAAGATAAAAGGAACGGAGTCTGGAGTTAGCGGTGGAGGAGAAGGGTGCAGATAAGACAGATTTACCCAGTGAGCGGAGTTCCTGGGGAGGAATGTAGGAAGAGATGAGAGTGGAGAGGTACTGAGTTGCTGCAGAGTGAATTTCTCCTGTTTAGAATTTCAAATTCTTCTGAGTTCACTTTCTTTCAATTATAAGGGCAGGCTTTAATACTGGAATAAAGAAAAGCTTGACAGATCTTACAGTGGTATCATTCAGAATTTTCTTTCATTGTTCATTAATAATGTAAACACAAGCAAAACATGTTAATAGTAGTGGAATTCATAATGGTATACAACCAAAATGAAGGTTGCCAACTGTCTGGATTTTTTCAGGATTTTACACAATTGCAAATTAATAGTCTCACATCCAGAATGAATGCTAAATGCCTGGATATTTTTCAGAGTTTAGCCTCCTATGCAGTCCTCCCCCCTTTCAGAACAGAGACTATTGGTAGGATCTACCCAATGGGAAGGCTGCTCTAGTCACAGAAAGGAGGAATACTGAGCTGCAGAGGCCTTGTAGGGAGGTCAGTGGAACAAGTGAGTGTCCTGGAGCGGGTGGGGGGGGGGAGGGAAGGGATGTTGAAAAGGTGTAGGAAGATTATAGGAATGGAGCAAAGTGTGAAGGGGCTGATGCAGGCTGAGAAAAAGAGCTGGCAGCAAATGCAAGAATTTTATATGATGGTGGTCAGAGCATGGAGAAGGGGCAATGACCTAGCATGTGAACAGCAGGACAGTATCAGAAGAGAGCGCGAGAAAGTGTGTCTGTTTAAAAGAAAGAGAGTGTATATATTTCTTTTTAAAAAGTGACTGAAAAGCAAGAGAGTTCATCCTTGTGTGTATGTCTAAAAAGTGAGAGTACACATGCATGTGTGTATGGTTAAAGAATGAAAGAGTGCATATATGTGTCTGAAAAGTCAAGAGTTCATGTGGGTGTGTGTGTATGTGTCTATGTCTCTGGTGGAGACGGTCTCATATAAACAGAATTTAGACCGGAGTGGAGAAGTGCACACTAACTGTCAAGTTACCTGTGCAAATTCCTTTGAAAACTGTCCTAAGGCTGCCTTCACTCCATCTGTATCCTTTCACAAGCACCAACAAAATTAAGGGGCGCTTTTACTAAGCCACGTAAGCATCCACTCGCACCAAAATGGAGTTACCACCCGGCTACTGCGTGGCTCTTGTGGTAATTTCATTTTTGGTGCGCATCCCATACGCGCGTTCAAACAACTATTTCCGATGCTCGTATTGGACACGCGCCAAGTGGCATTTGATGCGCGTAGGTCATTACTGCCCGGTTACTGTGTGAGACTTTACCGCTAGGTCAATGGCTGGCAAGTAAGGTCTCAGACCCAAAATAGACGTGTGGTAATTTTCATTTTGCCGCACGTCCATTTTCAGCAAAAAATTTAAAAAGGCATTTTTTGCAGGTGCACTGAAAGATGATTCTGTGTGCGCCCAAAACACGCGTCTGCACTACCCTAGGCCATTTTTCAGCACGCCTCTGTAAAAGGGCCCCTAAAAATCATTCTTTTCCATCTTCCATTCGTAACATTTATTCCACATGTAAAACTTTAAAAAATATATACCTCAGGCACAGTTCTCATAAATATCACTCTTTTTGGGGCTGTCCACCCTTGGCATCTCTCTGGTTTGTACCAGAGGCAATAGAGGGTGAACTTGACCTGTCCAACTTGCCTGGTTCTCAGCCTGCTGCATCAGAACTGCCAAGTTACCCAGTTCCAGGAAGGACACTTTTTGGACAGCCCTGTTTTTGAACTTGCATTCCAAATCCATGTGCTATTAGTAGTTCCTCATTCTACCCATTAAAATCAGTACAGCAAATCCCATAATGCACCAGGCTAAGGCTGTCAGAAATCCAGGGAGGCCTAAAATCCTGCCCAGGAACCAGGGGCGTAGCCACGGGTGGGCCTGGACGGGCCCAGGCCCACCCATTTTCCCTCCAGGCCCGCCCATCCTTCGTACGCTGTCGCTGCCCTTTTGTCCGGCGGTGGCAGCGTTCAGCGTTTACTTCCTGTACTGTGTTCTCCCCAGGCTCCGCTGCATCGTCCCAGTGGAATCCTTTTCGGCCGTCGCGCTGCGCTGCCATACACACAGGCAGCTTCGCTCCTCCCCCACCGCGATCATCCGGCCCTAACAGGAAGTGCATCAGAGAGGGCCAGAATGGATGCGGCGGGGGAGGAGCGAAGCTGCCTATGTGTATGGCAGCGCAGCGCGACGGCCGAAAAGGAAAAGGATTCCACTTGCAGGGACAATGCAGCGGAGCCTGGGGAGAAGACAGGGCAGGAAGGAAATGCTGAACGCTGCCTCCGTGGGACAAAAGGGCAGCGACAGCGCGGGAAGGATGTGGATTCGCTGGCCTGGGGGGGGGGGGGGGAAGTGGCTGAGCTGCTGGGACATAGGAGGGAGAGGAGGAACGGACTTAAGGGAAGGAAGAGAGAGCTGCTGGGACATGGGAGGGAGAGGAAGAAGGGACTGGAGGGAAGGGAGAAGCTGCTGGGACATGGGAGGGAGAGGAAGAAGGGACTGGTAGGAAGGGAGAAGCTGCTGGGACATGGGAGGGAGAGGATGAATGGACTGGAGGGAAGGGCAAGAGCGTCTGGGACGGGAGGAAGAGGAAGAAGGAACTGACGGGAAGGGAGAGCTGCTGGGACATGGGAGGGACTGGCGGGAAGGGAGAGAGCTACTGGACATGGGAGGGAGAGGAGGACTAGAGGGAAGGGAGAGAGCTGCTGGACATGGGATGGAGAGGAGGAGGGGATTGGATGGAAGGGAGAGGGCTGCTGGACATGGGAGGGAGAGGAGGAAGGGGCTGGAGAGCTGCTGGACAAGGAAGGAAGAGGAAGAAGGGACTAGAGGGAAGAGAGCTGCTGGACATGGGAGGATAGGGAGAGAAAGAGGGGAGATGGATGAAAGGATGCAGAGAGAAAGGGGAGAAACTAGAAGGATGTGGAGAGAGGGAGGAGACTGAACAGAAAAGGGTAGAGAGATAGGCACTGGATAGAAGGAGAGGGGAGATAGAGACACTAGATGGAAGGATCAGGAGAGAGGGTAGATGAGTGGAAGGATAAGGAGAGAAAGAGGTGTTGAACAAAAGTATGAAAGATTTGTTGTTGAATAAAAGCATGAAAGATGGGGTGGAAAGCTCCATGATTACAACAAGCTGTTTTAACACTAAACCAAATCTCCTGAGGCATGAGAAATTTGACGGACATTAAACATTAGCCAAAGGCAGGCTCCAGAAAGTCTGTGGGCAATAAGGGGGAGTAGTAAGTGAAAGCAGATGTTCTGCACATGATTAACAGTTTGTGGTATTCAGAGACTTGCACAGGAATGTTGTATGAGAGAATTAGTCAGAGGCCCGGTATAAAACTAGAGGGGAACAAAGAGGTAGTAAGCATTTTGAATTTTTCTTTGTCTGTGTATAGCATTTTGATTTGCCTTAAGCTTGCTGTAAATTGCTTGTGTGTGTAGATATGCTTTGAGTATAGAAATGCTTCCTGACTACCCCTATTGATGGTAATCAGCTTGTACACTAAACAAATGAGTAAACTGTTTATATTAAATATGAAATTCGTCTGGCCTTCTCTACAAAAGTGGCGGCATCCTTTTATACAAAAGTGGCGAGCCAGCCAGGAGTAGGCCGCACACGGAAAAGAGAAGGCGAGACGAAGGACAAATTAAGTTGTTGTTAATGAAGTTTTTTACAGGATTGAAAGTAAAGCAAGCGTTGTTTAAACCTGATGATTTCTGTGCTCCACTGATGTGGGATTGATCAAACTACTGACGTGGACATACAGGTGATAACTCCTGGGCTTGCTAAAAAGAGAAATAAGAAGACGCGTGAGTAATTTGTTTAGTTTTGTAGTTTTCTTTTTTGTATATTTTCTTTGTTTAAGTGCATTAGTATATTTTTGTAGATTGTGGCTCTATAGGAGAAATTGTAATAGTCAGAATAAAATGAAAGGGAAAGGGGCAGATAAGAAAGAAAAGCCTCCTGTGTATGCTATGTATTTAGATTTAGATAGTTTAAAAAAATGCTCCCCTTTGCAGCATGTCATAGAATTATTCCCATTAGAAAAAAAACAGATTGAAAAGATACATGAGAAATGGATCAAATATGATGCAAAAGATTCTGTTTTGAGCTGGTCTCAGGATGGATCGTTTGATCGTCCAAAATTATTATCTCTCCTGACATATATACAAGAAAATAAGAAAAAGAAGAACAGCTTAGAAAAGCATCTTACAATTTGGAATTTATTTTCTGTTACAGCAGATCTTCTTCATGCAGATGTAGAAAAAATACAGCGAGAACAGGAAAATCAGCCTTTGGTTCAGCCTGAAGGTTGAGGAATGTCATCTGTTTTTGATTTCTCGGTGTTTGGCTGTTAAAGGTTAGAAAGGTCAGGAAGAACTGAAATTTTCTTTGTTCCTTTTAAAAGATTGTTTTAGATTAGATTTAAATAAGTTTGATTTTGTCTTATAAGGTGATCTCTGTTTATTTTAAAATATGTGTTATTCTCTTTCTAGTTCTCTATGTGGAATGTCTTTGCAATTTAACTTTGTTTGACTCTTTTTTAAGTGAGATTCCTGCAGTGTTAAGAGATCATCTGGTTTGAATTAGTCACAGTCCTAGCTAGTTTTGTGTGTAGGGCTAATAGGGAAAGAGGTGATTTAAAATCTCTAATAACCTCTGAACAATATGATTTGTCAGCAATATGGTCACTATGCTTCAGAATGTTATCAGAATGCAGGAATGCCCCAAGTACAAATGCAGACGCAGCAAGGATTGATGCCACAAGTAGTAGGGATACCTGCGAGTGCCCCGCAGACTGCAATACAGCAGCCAGCGACGCAATCACAGGGACCAGGAGTGGCAGTACAGAGACAGGGTACTGTAAATGCTTTTCCAACTTGGCAGAATACTCCAGACCAATGCTATTGACTGGAAGCAGACCAGTGTCAGGAAGAGGGAATGATTTTCAGATTAGACACAAGGGAACCCTTTATTACATTGACAATTGGCAAATATGGAACTCCTGTGAGATTTTTGATAGATACAGGGGCGAGTACCTCTGTGTTATGTGCAAAACCGCAGGGAGTTAAGCTTTCAAATCAGTATAGAACAACAGTGGGATTTACGGGGATAGAACAAAGAAAAAGGCTAACGGAACCGACTCTGGTGCGCTTGGAATGCCAACCGCACGGTTCAAGGGAGGCTGTGGTACCCTTCTTAGTGGCACCTGATTGCCCAGTAAATTTGTGTGGTAGAGACTTATTGTCTCAATTAGGATTGTGTTTAGATTTTGGAAATAAAGAAATACCAAGTTTGCTCACCATGGTTCAACAGTTGAATAATGAAAATAAAGTAAGGGTTATGGAAGAATTACCGCAACATATTTGGAGTACAAGTGATTCACCATATGGACTAGCCATAAATGCAAAACCCCATAAGATAGAATTAATAGAAGGGGCACAGGGGCCGAAGCAAGACCCTTACCCCATACGACCTAAATTAGTATCCAAAACCCTGGAACACATTGATAAATTATTGAAATGTGGTATTATTGAACCTTCAGTATCCCCGTACAATACCCCATTGTTTCCGGTCCCGAAAGGGGAAAACAATGTAAGGATAGTACATGATTTAAGAGAGCTAAATGAGGTTACAAAAAATCAATTTCCGATTTGTGCAAATCCTGCTACACTTCTGCAACACTCAGAATATATATGCATATAACACTGTTATTGACTTGTCTAATGCATTCTTTTCAATACCTCTTCATCCAGAGTCTAGGGATTTGACGTCATTTATAGTACAGAATGAGGCATACAGGTGGACTAGGATGCCTCAAGGCTTTACTGATAGTTCATCGGTATTCTCAAAACAACTAATGATGGATTTAAAGGATTTCAGGAGTCAATTGCCTGACACGGTGTCATTGTTTGTCTATGTAGATGATATTCTACTGTCTGCTGAGACTGAAGCAGAATGCCTAGATTGGACTAGAAAATTATTTTTGTTATTAGGAGAGTTAGGATATAAATGTAACAGGGAAAAATGTGTTATAGCTCAGTCTACTGTCACCTTTTTAGGACAAAATGTTTCAGCAGAACATAAGGTCATTATACCGGAAGTTATATCTATTTTAAATGAGACTCCGGTACCGCAAACAGTTACCCAGTTACGTGCTGTTTTGGGAATGTTAAATTACTGCAGACAATGGATACCAAATTATACACAAAAAGTAATGAGACTTTATAAACATTGAAACTGCCCGCAGCCACACCAAAGAATACACTAATTGTATTGGAAGAACAGGATAAGATGGTATTGGCTAAGATTGTGAGGGATTTATTATCTCCAGGACCGTTAGCAGTAATAGATATCCAATCACCTGTGCATTTGTGGGTAAAAGACATGGGAAATAGTTGGGCAGCTATGATTAATCAAAATAATGAAGTAAATGCACCAGTAGCTTTTTTGTCAGGTTCTTTTAATCATGTGGAAAAAGGAATGAAAGAAATACCAAAGTTACTGACAGCTATAGTGGCTGCAGTAGGTAAATGGAGAGCACAAATGCCTTTTGTTCCTATTGTAATACATACCAACCACACGATTAAAACGCTGTTGAGCCCTAGCCAAACAGCATTGACAGCCACTAGATTTGGAAATATCAAGCAGTACTTTTAGGACAAGATATAAGAATAATACCATTAACTAAAGAACAGAGAAATAAGATAGATCTGCTTTTTCCTGTCGATCAAGAGGGTGAGATCGATACTATAGAAATCCCTACATTTCACTGTCTTACTTTTGAACCCTTATCTGATGGGTTAATATGGTTTACAGATGGAGCTTGTGAAAGGACTGTTGCAGGCTTTGCCTGCGTGCAGGTAGATGAGAATCTAAGAAAGATAATGCAAGTACAATATAAAACCCCTCCTGATCATACTGCACAGCATGCTGAACTTTTAGCCGTTATTACAGCCTTACAACACACTGATATGACTCAAAATGTCACTATATATACTGATAGTGGTTACGTTGCAAGTTCACTACAGTATCATATATTAAAATGGCAGCGTAGGGGGATGATAACCAGTGCAGGTAAAAATCTACAACATTACACATATTGGAAATTGCTGTTTGAAATATTGGCAAAAAGGGAACGTGAAGGTAGAAAAACTGCAGTTGTGTGGACCCCGGCCCACACTGAAAGGCCAACCTTTGAAGCACTAGGTAATGCAATGGCTGATGCAGCAGCAACGGAGGTGGTTAAGCAAAGTGAAAAGATTTTGTATAATACTAGACAGACACAGGAAGGGCCACTTACGAAAGTAGATAAGATTGAAATGTGGCAGCCAGAGGGACAGGAAAGTGAAAAATGGTTGAAGAGAGGATGTATGAAATTGGGAAGTGAATGGTTTAATGCAGAAGAAGGATTACCTTGCATGCCAATGAGTCAGGTGATTAAGGTATTGGCTGAGTGGCATGCAACCATGCATTGGAATAAGGAAACAATGAGGCAACAATTTGAGCAAAGATTTTGGACTTTAAAAATTGATAACCTGATTCAACAGGTTGTGCAAAATTGCATGGTATGCAATATTAACATACCTAAACGAGGTCCTAAAATATCGCCTGGGACACTTCCAATACCAGAAGGCCCAGCAAAAGAATGGTATATCGATTTCACCGATATGATTGTTCCAGTGCAGGGAAAAAGATATTTGTTAGTTTGGGTGGATGCTTTTTCAAGGTGGATAGAAGCATTTCCATGTAAAAGGGAGACAGCACATGAAGTGGTACAATGCCTGGTAACTCATATTATGCCAAGACATGGGTGTCCGTCTAGAATAATTTCTGATAACGGGACACATTTTAATAACAGTGTTTTGAAAGAAATGGAAACGATTATGGGTTTAACACACAGAAAAGTATCAGTGTATCGCCCCACCTCCAATGGTTTGGTGGAGCGCTACAATGGTATTTTAAAAACTAAATTGAGAGTATTACTGAAGGCTTTAAACAAGGAAACAGCAGGTAAACCATATACCTGGCTTGATTTGTTACCATTAGCTTTGATGGTTATAAGGGCCCAACCTAATGGGCGTACTAAATTGACCCCATTCCAAATTCAGACAGGACGTCATTTCTTCCCGATGCAGACAGCAAGTACTGATAGCACAACTCAGTACTGGCAAAAGCTACAACCTATGTTGAACCTGACAAGTGATATGATCCGAACAAATGTAGCATCACAAGCAGGGACTACTAATGATGTTTGTGCTTTTAAAGTAGGTGATCTAGTACTGCGAAAGAACTTTACACATAAAACATGGAAAGATCCTGTGTATGTAGGGCCTTTTGCTATCACGGCCCTTACTCAGACTGCTGCCCGTCTGGAAGGTCATACTTCTTGGATACATTTAGCAGATATTCGACGAATTAATAACATTGAAATGGACAAAGAATAAACAAACATCATGTCCCTAAACATGATGGTATTGGGATGTTGTTGTTTGTTAATGGACAATGAACACATATGATAATAGACTTGTTGCAGCGGCCAAAATGTTGAATTTGACTGATTGTATCATATGTGCCCACATCCTTGTCCTTGCCAGCTATGATGTATGGGACTACAATGATAAAATTGAGTGGGCACCATGACTGTGATCCCAATAATACCTGTGTAAGAGATGATGAAACCTTCATTGGACAAATGAGACTATTTATAAGCAAGCCTTGCTTATGGACAAGTGCCCACAGACATCATGTTGGTGTCTGATTAATAGTATGACAACTAAACACATTCCCCCGATAAAGTGCACTTACACGCAGAATGTTGTAACAACTGATTCAATGAATGTTATGCTTTTAATTTGTGTAATTTTTAATGCCACATTAACTAATGCAATTGGGCATTATCCTTATAATTGTTCTTATATGAAACATAAGAATGACAGTGTACTTCCCTTTGATGAAACTCACTGTCTGTATTCAAAAGAAATATAAATTCTGTACCCTAGTACAATTGAATCTGTTTAATGCTGTGTAACATGTGTATTAGCATGTTTGCAAAGATGTGCCAGGATGCTTTTAAAATAACAATGATAACTGAAATCAAGAATAAATAGAACTTTAATATGTCAGCCAAAAATATTGAAAAAGCGTGCAGAAACTGAATGCCACAAACAAAGGGGGGAGGAAATTTAGAAGGGAGGTAAGGAAACAGACTGGAGCTAAAACAGATGTTTGAGTCCTGGAATACCAGGCCTCAAAAGGGAGGATTTGTTGAACAAAAGTATGAAAGATTTGTTGTTGAATAAAAGCATGAAAGATGGGGTGGAAAGCTCCATGATTACAACAAGCTGTTTTAACACTAAACCAAATCTCCTGAGGCATGAGAAATTTGACGGACATTAAACATTAGCCAAAGGCAGGCTCCAGAAAGTCTGTGGGCAATAAGGGGGAGTAGTAAGTGAAAGCAGATGTTCTGCACATGATTAACAGTTTGTGGTATTCAGAGACTTGCACAGGAATGTTGTATGAGAGAATTAGGAAGACACTGGATGGAAGGGTAGGGAGAAAAAGGAGACGCTGGATGCAAAAGAAAGAGGGGAGCTGCTGGATGGAAAGAGGGAGAGGACAGAGTAGGGAAAGACTGGAGAATAAGAGGAAGGGGCATGTGGCGAACAAGGGTGAGGAAAAGATGAAAAGCCATAGGTGATGAATGGACAGGAAACCCTGGCAAGAGAAAGACGAAGGAAAGCGGAATCTAGAGACTGGGAGCAACACAATGAGAAAAAGTAAATGGCCATACAACAAAGGTAAAGAAAATAATTTTCTTTTTAATTTAGGATAAAGTAATATGGTACCTGTGTTAATAAAGTTTCAGAGACCAATACTTCCTTCCTTAGGTCAGGAGAGGATACCGTAACAGCATTATACTGACCTGAGGCAGGAGGTTTTGGCCTCTGAAAGCTCACTGAAAAGTGTGACTAAATTTTGCTGGGGGAGGGGGGTAGAGAGAAAATTTTGTGCCCACCCACTTTGGGTTCAGGCCCACCCAAAATTGGCAGTCTGGCTACGCCACTGCCAGGAACTAGGTAACTTGGTAGCTCTCCAGCTCTAATCATTAAGCCACTTCATTTGAAACATGTACCTGCCCATGCTCACTGAGAAATTATTACTGCCGCCACACCCATAGCTAGGCTCTGTGCTTCTACTTCCAGAGAAGTAAAATGTAGGAGGCACACAATGAATGAAGATTGGGGGAGAGTGGAGATAGGTGAAAGAAAGTGAATTGACTCTGGGCAGTGGGTAGAGTAGGCCACAGATCTGTATTTGTCCAGGGCCCTATATAGTATTAACCTGACCCTAGACATGCATCTCCCACAAGCCCTGCCCCTTCCAAACAGAAGTGGCCTCTGGTTTGGGGGCTCCCGTCCTCCTCTTCACCAGTCTACCTCAAGCCCAACTCACTCCACAAGTTGTCAGATCCAACAGGAGAAAGCAGTGATGCCCACTCATTCCTGGATGACAGCTATTAGACCAAAGAATCAGTTGGTTTCCTAAAAATATACTGGCTGATATTCAAGTGATTTAAGTGGGTAGGAGAGGCTCCTGCTTACATACAATACCTATCACTGCCTATCCCCGATATTCTGTGGCACTAAAGCAGGCAGTGCTGCTGAATATTACCTCTAACTGCCGCCATACGCGAGGAGCCCATAATAACACGGGTGCCGGCAGTTTTTAGTGCCAGCACCCACATAGCTAAGAGGCCTAATTTAGGACAGTGGGTACTGGTGCTGAATATTGGCTGGCAACCACATAACTTTTTTGCCAAATAAATCCCCCCCATCCCCCTTCCTAGCACCCAAAGCCTCTTCTTCCCTACCCATCCCCCACCTGTATAAAAATGCTACAGCTATGAGCCTTGGTCCCCTGCCTAGACTTTGGTTCAGGCTCTAAAATGAGGGAAAAGCTTACAGGCCTGAGTGACTCTTGCTTGAACTCCCAGTGTTGGAGCTCTAAAGAGAACAACAGGAAACACAAAGGTGGGGGTCCAAAGGACAGAGTGACATTGTGGTCAGCCATGGTGTGAGAAAGGAAAGGTGTAGCTGGATGCAGGGTCTTGCTTAAGATCTGTGGTCAAGCGAGCTAAAGACAAAACCATGTTAGCAAGATAGAAGCTACTCATTAGCATGAGCCAATCAGTGACAACCATGACATTAGCATAGATCCAATCAGGTAAATCTACTGTCATATTATCCATATCCTGAGGGCACCTATAAAAATCAGAGTATTTCTTGGTTTAAGTTAGAGAGAAGGGTTGCCACTCTCTCTCTCCAAGGGAAACCAATGTGACCAGCAGAATTGACAAATTACCTAATTGCTTTCCCTTGTAAAACCTTTAATTGGTAAAAGAAATGATAAAAGATTAGGAACTAATTAACACCTGTTTGCAGCTGGATTATTATATTCTTATATAACTAATTGATTGTACGTGCCTGTTGTCAATCACTGATTTGACTTGTATCTTGGCAAATAAACTCCTCATCCCAAATGATGTTCTGTGGACTTCACTTTATGATCAGAGGCTTAAGTATAAATGCTTTTGCTGTATCAGGCTATCTTTCGCTGCATTGTATAATTTGTAATCTAAATCCAGTTTGTCATAGGGCTGGTATCTTTTCCTTAGACCTAACGTCTCTCTTAGTGGCAATTCCTTTTAGAACTTCACAACTTCTTGATTACCCCAGTACTAGTGCTATTTAGAGATGGAGTCAGATTTGAGGTCTCAACCCTAAATTAAACACACCCTAGGAACGCCCCCTCCCCCTCCATGGACCTACATTTCCTGCCTGGTGGTCCATGGGGGTCATTGGGGGGCAGGATTGAAGTCCTCTCATTCCTACCACTTAAACATAGAAAAATGTAGGCGAAGACCATATGGCCTATCCAAGCCATTTACTCCCTCTATCACCCCCTTAGAGATCCTATGTACTTGTCCCAAGCTCTCTTGAATTCAGATACGGTTTTCTTCTCCACCACTTCCACTAGGAGGCCATTCCACAGATTCACCACCTTTTCTGTGAAGAAGTGTTTCCTCAGGTTACTTCTGAGTCTATCCCCTTTCACCTTCATCCTTTGCCCCCTCATTCCAGAGCTTCCTTTCAATTGAAAGGGGCTCGCCTCCTGTGCATGTAAATGTCTCTATCATATCTCCCCTCTCCTGCCTTTCTTCCAAATACATATTGAGATCTTTAAGTCTGTCCCCATACGTTTTATGATGAAGATCACTGACCATTTTAGTAGCCACCTCTGGACCGACTCCATCCTGGTCATATCTTTTTGAAGGAGTGTTCTCCAGAATTGTACACAATATTCTAAATGAGGTCTCACCAGAGTCTCATCATCCGCAAAGATGCAAACCTTACCAGACAGCCTTTCAGTAATATTGCTTATAAAAATGTTAAAAAGAACCAGCCCAAGAACTGAACCTTGCTGCACACTACTGGTAACATCCTGTTCCTCAGAATAAACTCCATTTACCACTTCAGCTGTGAACACAGAACAGAAATATTTGTTTAGCAATTCCGCCTTATCTTTATCTGCTTCTACTTCACTCTTTAGTCACTTTTTAGTCTCATGATGCCACTTTTGCACTTCCTCCACTAACATATCTTAAAAAAAAAAACAGACTTGTCCCCCATTTTACCGAATTGGCTATTCCCCCCTCCCTCATTTACATGATTGCTTTCCTGACTAATCTACCAGCTTCTCGTAGCTTTTCCAGAAATTGTCACTTGTCTCCCTCTTTCTGCAATTTCTTGTAGTTTATAAAGGCTAACCTCTTTTCCTTACCTTTTCAGCTACTACTTTTGAGAATCAAAGTGGCTTTTCCTCTTACTTTTATTTACTTTCTTTACAAAAAAGTTTGTTGCCCTTACAATAGCTCCTTTCAGTTTTGCCCACTGCTTTCCATCTTCTTCCAGATGTTCCCATTCAGGTGAGAACAATTCCTTGAGGTAACAAAGTTAGTTTGTTGAAGTCTGGAACCATCACTTTTGAATGAACCCTGTCCATACCTAGCTTAATATTAAACCACAGTATCTGGTGGTCACTGAATGCCAGATGATGACCTACTATAACATCAGAAACACTCTTCCCATTAGTAAGCACTAAGTCCAGTATGGCCCCATCCTGCTTGGGTTCCATTACCAACTGCTGGAATAGTTCCCCCTGTAGAGAATCCAGGATCTCCCTGCTTCTAAAAGACCTAGTACAAGGGATATCCCGATCAACATCTAGTATATTAAAATCACCTATTAGTAGTACTTCTCGTTTCACAGCTATATTTTGAATGTCTTCAATCTTTGTCCATTTCTTCTGTCTTTGTCCATTTCTTCTGTCTTTTGAAGGAGGCCTGTATATCACATCATTGTAAATACATTTGCCATTGCCTCATTCTAGATTCACCCACAATGCCTCTTCCTTCCCCTGTAGGTCTTGCAATGGGGTGGCTTTAATATTACTTTCCACATATAATGCCACTTCCCCAACCCTTCTTCCTACCCTGTCTTTCCTGAACAGATTATAGCCCGGTATAACTATATCCCAGTCATGGAACCATGTCTCTGTATTTGCCACTAAATCCAAATCAGCCTCTTCCATCACAGCCTCAAGATCTAAAACCTTATTTCCCAAACTTCAGCCATTTGTATATACTGCTTTCCATTCACTGTCCCTTTTTCCTATATGTGTAGAGGTGTTTAATGCTTCAGTTACTACTGAGCTTGTACCTACTGGGGCCTTTGATCACCCTGCCCCAGTGGCGTACCAAGGGGGGGGGGCGGTGGGGGCGGTCTGCCCCGGGTGCACGCCGCTGGGGGGTGCCGCGGCACGCGCCTGCTCCTCCGAGTTCACTAAACTTCGTTCGTTCGCTGCAGCTCCCTCTGCCCCGGAACAGGTTACTTCCTGTTCCGGGGCAGAGGGAGCTGCAGCGAACAAACGAAGTTTAGCGAACTCGGAGGAGCAGGCGCGCACCACAGCACCACCCCCCAGCGGCGTGCACCCGGGGGGGTGTCATTTCACAGGAGGGGGGGTGTCATCTAGTGGGGGGGGGCACATCGGCGCTCCACCCTGGGTGCCATCCAGGCCAGGAACGCCACTGCCCTGCCCCAATGATTCTGCTTTAAAGCCCTCTTCAGCAGGTTAGCCAGTCTGCTGCTGAAGACACTTCCTCCCTTCTTTGACAGGTGGACACCATTTCTGCTCAGCAGCCCTTGGAAAAGCATCCCATGGTCCAGGAAGCCAAAATATGGTTGATGACACCATCTGCGCAGCCACATATTCACCTCCAGCATGTGAGCTTCTGTGCCTCGGCCTTTACCCTCAACAGTCCCCACTGGCAGCAGTATATTTGGAGGACTCCTACTCAGCTTAGAGGGAACAGTTAACTGTACCACTGGGAATGCCTACATGTGACATCATGCATATAAGTAGGGTTACCATAGTTGTCACAACAAAAAAGAGGACACAAAATAAAATACAGCCCCACCCTATCTAACCCAGCCCCAACCTACCACACCCCTACCCCGCCCTGCCATGCCCCTGCACTGCACAGTCACCTTGATACTCCAAGAAAGCCAGATGCTATAGGCAGTGAAAATACCGGTAAAGTAACAGAAATGTATTTTCTTCAGTACTCTGATAAATATGAAATGAAATGATGTACATTTCCAAAAAAGCAAACAGCCATGAGCATGTCTTCCTTTCCTTTTCCTCCCATCCTTAAGCAGCATAACCCCCTCTCCTCTCTTCTCCATCCCCTTCTATC
Organism: Microcaecilia unicolor; assembly: GCF_901765095.1. Lineage (NCBI taxonomy): Eukaryota > Metazoa > Chordata > Amphibia > Gymnophiona > Siphonopidae > Microcaecilia > Microcaecilia unicolor. The sequence continues at coordinate 38,312,874 of NC_044039.1, forward strand.
CATATGCTGCATTTCCCCCTTTTCCCACCCCCATGTACGTCCCCTTCCCCAATCTTTTTTTCCAGCCTCCCTCCACCCACTTTTTTTTTTTTTTACAGCCTTTAACCTCTCCACCCACACACCCAAATACCCACATCATTCCATCCACCTCCCTCCCCTCCCCTCACATAACTTATCATGCCCTTTCCTGTCTGGCGCTGCTGCTGACCTGCTCACTGCCAGCGCCGCTTCAAAATGGCTGCCGAGACGTCACGCATTGACCTCGCAAGACTTGTGTGGAAGTCTCGCAAGGCCATCTCGTGAAGTCCTGGCAGCCATTTTGAAGCAGCACTGGCAGCGAGTGGGGTTCTTTCCTGCCCCAAACAGACCACTAGGGCACATTAAGGTATATGAGGGGAGGACACCCTGAGACAACCAGCCAGCCAGTCTGCCTGCCAGCCCACCCACCAGAAACCTGGACAAATGGGCAGGCTGGTGAAACCCACCCAGACCCCTGACAGTCCCCTGAAAAAGAGAACGTGTCTGGGGGAATTCGGACATATGGTAACCCTACATATAAGTAAATGCTAAATTTTTAGAACACCTAGTTATATGCATGTATATAGCCACACAATTTTATACAAGCCCTTTTCTATATGTGAAACAGACCTTACATCTGCAGAACTATGCTCATCATGCCAGATCCACATGTTTCTCTGTTATTGCACCTACCAACTGCACCTCAATTCTTTTTTTTTTTTTAAAGGGTTTTTATTAAACACAACGTAAATAATACAACGGTTGTCAATGCAGCCTTCAGACTGCTCAAATACACCAAACCATCAAATATCAACTCAATTTACATTCACGGCTTTTAAGAGTTTCCCCCTGCCCTCCCCCCTCCCTCCCAGTCCAACCCCCCCCCCTCCCCTGATCACTACATTCATTGCTATGGCTAAATCCCCTGCACGCCTACAGCATTAGTCCATAGTCACTCCAAATGCGTCCACTCTTTTGCACCAGGCTTATATCTGCCCAATCTTTTATCAGTCAATTGCTCCAGACCCACAATACTCCTGATTTGCATCTTCCAATTGGAAATAGACCTCGATTCTTTTTGATCTCTGTATTGAGCAGTCAATCCATAACTTCAAGGCTGCTCTTAAAACATATTTTCTATATGTCTTACGGTATTTCTACCTAACATTTCCTGTTTGTTTTTCATAAGAACATATGAATAGCCATACTGGGTCAGACCAATGGTCCATCTACCCAGTAACCTGCTTCCAACAGTGGCCAATCCAGGTCACAAGTACCTGGCAGAAACCCAATTAGTAACAACATTCCATGCTACCAGTCCCGGGGAAAGAAGTGGCTTCTCCCATGACCATCCTCCAGGAACTTGCCCAAGCCTTATTTAAACCCAGATAGGCTACCCACTGTTACCACATCCCCCGGCAATGAGTTCCAGATCTTAACTATTCTTTGAGTGAAAAAATATTTCCTCCTATTGATTTAAAAGTATTTCTATGTAATTTCATTGAGTCTTTGTACTTTTTTGAAAGAGTGAAAAATCAATTCATTTTTACCCGTTCTACACCACTACAATCAAATCTCCCCTCAGCTGTCTGTTTTCCATGCTGAAGAGCCCTAACCTCCTTAGCCATTCATCATATGGGAGGAGTTCCATCCACTGTATCATTTTGGTCACTCTTCTTTGAACCTTTTCTAATTCCGCTATATCTTTTTTGAAATATAGAGACCAGAATTGAAGCAATACTCAAAGTGAAGTTGCACCATGGATCAATACAGAGGCATTATAATATTCTTGGTCTTATTTTGCATACCTTTCCTAATAATTCCTAGCATCCTGTTTGCTTTTATGGCTGCCACCGCACACTGGGCAGAAGATTTCAGTGTATTGTGTACAATGATACCTCAATCTTTTTCTTGAATGCTGACTCCTAAGGTGGACCCTAGTATCAGGTAACTATGATTTGAATTATTCTTCCCAATGTGCATCACTTTACATTTGTCCACATTAAATTTCATCTGCCATTTGGATACCCAGTCTTCTAGTTTCCTAAGGTCTTCCCAGGGCCGTGCCTAGGGTCTCTGGTGCCCCCCTGCAGACTATCAGTTGGCGCCCCCCCCCCCCCCCGTGTGGCACAAGATGCAAAGGAAATAGGAGCTGAAAGATGAAGTGCATCTTTGTGGGATTGCTGAACAAATAGAGGGTTTACAACCACTTAGCTTTTCATGCTTTCATGTTCACGAAATTAGTAATTAAATCTTTGATATCTAACTGGGCACATATATCATTCTCAATAGCAATCATGGCAAGGCTTACAAGCCTTTCTTGCAAAATACTTGACCGCAAATAATCCTATATAATAATTCTCACCTCCAATAGGATGTGCCTGGGACCGTGCCTCCCTCGGAGGTGGTCTGCTAGGCAGGCACGCACTGACGTCAGTGACAGCTGATACCAAAGCCCACTGTTCAAGTTCCTCTGCATTCGTCTGATGTCAGATGCATGCAGAGCAACTTGGACACAAAATCATTGAAGAAGCAACGCCTTGAAGGCCAGCACAGGACTTCTGCTGACGGGGGTTGGGGTCCCCTGTCAGCACAGGTACTGGACGGTGGCGGGGGACGGTTTTCACCGAGAAGGGGGGGTTGACTGGGTCGCGGAAAGGGGGGTGAAAAAGGAGGGACGGCAGAGTCTGGAACAGGGAGGGAGGGAGGGGGGGAAGGCCTTGCTAGCGCCCATTTCCTTCCCTTTTGAAACGGGCATTTTTTACTAGTAGTTTTTTATGATTTTTAACCATGAAAATGATCGCTCACCACTTGCCACACTGACAGGAATTGTCAGCAATATTCTTAGAAACAAATTGCTATACATTGCAAAATAAGATAGCAGATGTAAATTCTCAAAGTGGACATATTCCAAACACTAAAATTAAAATAAAATGATTTTTCTCTACCTTTGTTGTCTGGTGACTTTCTTTTTCTGATCATTGATAAGTGTCTGACTCTAAAGTTTAGCAATTTCATTAAAGCAAAATATATTTTCACATATCACAGACTCTTCCTATCCAAGGAGAATCTTTTATATAAAAACAAACACCAAAAAAAAAAACAATCAGATTTTCACTTACCAGCTCTTCTACACTACATCAGCTAAACTTCCTCTGAAACTACTGTTGGAACCATCAGCCAATGAAATGGCTTTTAGCTGTAGCTATCCAGTTACCTGGTAATTATGCAAACATCATTGCAGTCATGCCCTCCTCTGGTGTACAAGCTCAGAGAAAAAAAAAAAAAAAAAAACTTTGAACCACTTACAGATTTTAACAATTACACTATATTTAGTTTTTATTTCTCCCCAGTCTCACTTGCACACCTCCCTCCAAACCTGGCTGTTCTCTTTAATTTGAATGTTGTTCAAGCTCACCCTGAATGAGGAGTTCGTCCCACACCAAAGACATAAATAGCACTGGTTGTATTCTTTCAAACAACTTTATCAGAGCCTGCCTGCCTCAGTGAGCACTGCGGTGGAAGAGGGGAGGGCAAGGGAGAGAGAAGAATCATGGCTTCAGATAAAACATTTTGCAAGTGAGCTGACCTCAGGAAACGGTAGGCGCCCTCCAGAGGTCGGCGCCCCCCTGAGTTGCTTACCGTGTTGGAACGGCCCTGGGTCTTCCTGCAATTTTTCACAATCCGCATGTGTTTTGACAACTTTGAATAGTTTTGCGTCAACTGCAAATTTAATCACCTCACTCATCATTGCGATTTCCAGATCATTCATAAATATGTTACATGGCATCAATCCCAGTACAGATCCCTGTGACAATCCACTATTTACCCTCCTCCATTGAGAAAAATGGCCATTTAACCCTACCCTCTGTTTTCTGTCCAATAACCAATTCCTAATCCACGGAAGGACATTGTCTCCTATCCCATTACTTTTTAATTTTCTCACGAGTCTCTCATGAGGAACTTTGTCAAAAGCTTTCTGAAAATCTCAATACACTACATCAACTGGCTCACCTTTATCCACGTGCTTATTCATGCCTTCAAAGAAATGAAGCTAATTGATGAGGCAAGACTTCCCTTGGCTGAACCCATGCTGACCCTGTCCAATTAAACCATGTTTATCTATGTGTTCTGAAATTTTATTCTTTATAATAGTTTCCACTATTTTGCCCAGCACTGAAGTCAGGTTTACCAGTTTGTACTTTCCCGGATCACCCCTGGAGCTCTTTTTAAAAATCGGCGTTACCTTGGCCACCCTCCAGTCTTCAGGTACTATGGATGATTTTAACAGGATACAGATCACTAACAGCAGATCAGCAATTTCATGTTTGAGTTCTTTCAGTACCCTGGGGTGTATACCATCCAGTCCAAGTGATTTATCACTCTTTAACTTGTCCATTTGGCTTAGTATGCCTTACAGGTTCACCGAGATTTCTTTCAGTTCTTCTGCATTGTCGCCCTTGAAAACCATTTCCGGTACAAGTAGATATCTTACATCTTCTTCCTTAAAGACCAAAGCAAAGAATTCATTCAATCTCTCCATTATGGCCTTATCCTCCCTGTACAATGGCTCTGGAAAGTACCTCACCTATGTGTGTTTGTCTCTGTTATTCCCTCCCCTCCTCTTGTTTCTGATTAGGATATAATGATTTCCTTCCTGAACCCCTTCCTTATAACTTGAACATTTGTAGCATAGCCTGTGTGGTTCTTCCTTTTATTTTACTATCTTTTTTTTTTGTTAATTTTAGTATGTCTTTTTAATTTAATTTCGTAAACCAATTAGATAATTTTCGATTTCCAGTACATTAAGTTTGAATCTTGAAAAAGGTTTTATAAAAATTACCCCATACGCACAGCCACTGGTGAGCCCAAGTGGGCTGGGGTCCACCCAATTTGGGCTCAGGCCTACCCAGCAGCGACACACCCTTGTTGCAGCTGGTGGGGATCCCCATGCCTTGACAGCTGAAGACATCTGCGAAGACATCCCAACTCCTTCCAGTGCAGCAGCTCAGTCGGTGGCAGCTTAAGTGTGCCACCCCCGATGCTGGCACCTGATGCATGCTCAGTTTTTGCACATTCTCCTGAATTATTTGATGGTCCTGCTCACTAAAAATCAAAATTGGTTAGGGATTAATGTGTATGGCTGGAAGAAATGTCTGAATATCTTATGTATAAAGATAGCTTTTGATCTGGCCTTTATAAAATAGGCATAAAATAGATGCCTTTTGGAGTTAACCCTCCATTGCCTCAGGTACAAAATAAGTACCTGTATATATAAACCGCTTTGATTATAACCATGGAAAGGCGGTATATCAAATCCCATCCCCAATTTTTTTTCTATACTAATTTTTTTTCATTTACACCTAAGAGGGATTTTATATATGAATGAAAATGAAGTAAAGCAGCAAATAAGTTGGAGAGTATGAATTTGGTTTACAACCTGTATTATATGTATCGATACAGATATATATTCTAAGCAGCATTAACCATACACCAGTGCTGAAAATCCACATTTTTTTAAACAGCTAGTTATACATTTATCCCTGGGGGGGGGGGGGGGGGTTATAGAACACTTCCCTTCACCCTTAAGAATAGTCCCTCAGATAACCTGAGCCATCTTAATTCAATTCAATTCTTGTATACCGCTAATATCCCCTTTCCAGGGCTCAGCGCTGTTTACATTCTAGGTAAGCCAAAAGCCGATAATGTTAGTGTGGGGTATGAGAACAATTAGATTCCATTGGTGTAATGCATGACACAAAAAACATTATAGGAAAGGATAATGGGTGATACTAGGAGGCAGAAGTCAATGGATTGTTATGAAGCAGTCTTTGGGAAGAGAGAGGTTTTTAGCGTCTTCCTGAAGTTGAGGTAGCTGTTTTCTGTTCTGATGGGAATAGGTAGAGAGTTCCATATTTTGACTCCAAGTACAGGGAATAGAGAGCTGAAAATCTTCCGATTTCGAATTTTCTTTTGAAATGGTGATGCTAGCATTAGTTGTTGTTTCAGTCTGTTAGACTGGATCAGATATAGCGAAGTGGTCTTAGTCAGCAGTTCAGAGATGAAGCCCTGTAAGATTTGAAAAACAAAACAAGCCTATGCTTGGAATAAACTTCCTGAGCCCTTACGCCAAGCCCATCTTGAAATCCTTGCTTAAAGCCCACCTCTTCAATGTTGCCTTCAGCACCTAACCTTTATACCTATTCAGGAAATCTAGACTGCCCCAATCTGACTGCCCCTATTTGACTTACTGTACATTTGTCCTTTAGATTGGTCAGGGCCCAGATGCTAACAGAGGTCATACCATTCGCTACAGACTGAGTTGGATCTTTCTTTGATGTTCTACTGGTAAGAGAAGCAGGATGTCATTCGCGTAGGATAATAGTAGTTCATTAAGTCTCAGTTATATTGCAGCAAGGCATGACATAAAGAGGTTGAACAGGATCGGTGAGAGGGGAGATCCCTATAGGACCCTGCATAGTAGACCAGTAGTTGGAAAGTTGGTTGTTTTGCTTGACAGAATAGCTTCGGTTTGAAAGGAATTCACTGAGCCCTTTGAGCACAGTACCTGTTATTCCTATCTGATCCAGGCGTTCAAGTAGCAATGTGTGGTCAACCGAATCGAACACCACCAATATATCGAATTAGAGAAGAATTACTTGGTAGCCTTTGCATAGGTGTTGTTTGACATATGTAGTTAGAACTAGCAGTAATGTTTACATACCATGTGACAATCTGAAGCCAAATTGTGACCAGTGTAAAATAGAACATTTTTCCAGATAAAAAGAGAATTGTTTACTAATGTAGGTTTCTAATGCTTTAGTAAGAAGGGGTATGCTTGCCACTGGATGGTAGTTGGCATGCGATGTTACATCTAACCCAGATCCCTTCAGTAGTGGAGTGAGAACAATCTTGCCCATATCAGGAGGGCCAGTTTTTAACAGCTCATTGAAATCACTGCTTCTATAGAGATGGATTTGAATAGGTGTTTTGGGCATTGATCTAGGGAGCAGTTGGCTCGGGAGCATTTCAACAGTATTGATGTTACATCCTTAGCTGTTAGTGGTTGAAAAGATTCCCAGTTTTGGTCAGTTTTGAGTCCTTGGGTTGTAGGATCTCTGGTGATTAAGGCTGAACTACTGGTTGGGCTATTTTCCTCTGTCCTGTCCTGGGAGAAAGTGAGCCGGGAAGGGTGGAGTCGGAACCAGGAAGTATAAAGCTCAGGGTCAGACTGAGGGTGAAGAGGCCCAAGGAAGGAAAAATCAAAGCCCCAGCATATTTCACTACAGCTTACATTTAATGATTGTGACTTGGCTGAGGTAAGCCACTTTTGTTTCCTGTTTGAGACTTGAAAGCCTTGCTCCAAGGTCTGGCTGGAGCCAGACTCTAGAACTCGGAGAAGAACCGAGAAGGACTTACAGGCTGTGTTTGGGGCATGGCGGCCCCATCAGCCACAGACTGTGTTCTGGGCCTGCCAACCAGAGGCCTTCTTAAGACTGTGGTTTTTGAACTACAGAAGTGTTTTTACCATGTGTTCTGTGCCTTGTGATGTAACAGGCTTCAGGATTCAATTAAATAAACACTTGTTTTCATTTATATCCCTTTGTCCAGCAGTGCTATTTCACAGACCAACCCTCACTCAGTGTATCACAATCCCCTAATTCTATAAAAGTTGCCAAAAACTGTGCATGTAATTTAAATAACGAGCTAATTAGCACCAATAATTGGCTCTTTAACAAGCACTTATTGGCACTAATTAGATTTAATTGGATTTTACGCACAAGTAAGAAATAAGGGGGTACGGAAATAGGAGGGTCATGGGAGTAACGGGAACTCTCCTAGCATTTATACATGTTTTTATAGAATACGAACATAAGAACTTTAGAACTGCCATACTGGGACAAACCGAAGGTCCATCCAGCCCAGTATCCTGTTTCCAACAGTGGTCAATCCAGGTTACAAGTACCTGGCAAGATCCCAAAATAGTACAATACATTTTATGCTGCTTATCCTAGAAATACTGATCAAAAAATAACGAAAAATGGCAACGCTCCACCTTATAATACTTGAAACATACACAACAAAACTGTGGATAGAGCGACTATAGCTCAAACAACCATCTATTCTTTGATAAGGGGACGTCTCATACCGTCACACAGGCACTTTGTAGCGTGCTTCTTGCGAGCCTCTGCATATGTATAATCATCGACTGCCCCCAACCACTGATAGTGCACCCAACTTGCCTAACATTAGTGTCCTTTAATAAATTTGATACTTCAAATGTCTTTTAAATATCTCTGTGCAACAGTTATTCTTTTTCATTTTATATACACTGTATGTACTTTTGTATTTTTTTAATGCACTATCGCTTCCATCCAGTGCTACAAACAAGCTGCAGCACTCACACAGAGAGCTTAATCTGGTGCAGAAAAAATTAACTTATCTTTATCGTGCTGAAAGCCACAAACTTCTCTGTTATCATGCGATCATGCTGTGGCTACAAACATCCTGAACTTCCTGGATCTCAATGTCCGCGTTTAAGCCTCCGGTATATGTCTAGTCCCGACAGGAGCCTGTTTTGCATTGCATCGCTTTGTCAAGGGAAGACGTGTATATACTTCAACATCAACCGGGTTCTCTGTCTGTACCGGTTGATGTTGAAATGGAAATACAATTGGTTTAAATTTGCAATGGCCCACATTCAGGCCACTTGAATGGAGGAGTGGCCTAGTGGTTAAAGTGGTGGACTTTGGTCCTGGGGAAGTGGGTTCAATTCCCACTGCAGGCACAGGCAGCTCCTTGTGACTCTGGGCAAGTCACTTAACCCTCCATTGCCCCAGGTACAAATAAGTATCTAAGCCGCATTGAGCCTGCCATGAGTGGGAAAGCGTGGGGTACAAATAAAAATAAATAAATAAAGGCATATTGTAAGTAGCTGCAGTGGTGTGCTGGAGCCAGCTTGCACCAGCTCACAAGAGCCACTTGTTAAATTTGGACAGATCTTGCGAGCCGGTTGTTCTTCGGGGCGAGCCAGCTCCATTACACGAGGTAAGCATGGCAGGAGGGCGCCATCATAGGCAATGCTTACCTCCCCTCCCGCTCCCAAACATGTCCAGCGATTGTCCTTCGCCCCCACCCTCCCATCCATCTTTTTCTATTACCTCCATTGAAGCGCCGCATTATTTAAAGCCCTGCTGCCTGTCTCTAGCCTTCCCTGTTTGCTTCTGATGAGTTTGTGCCCTTAGTCCTGCCTTCTGATGTCATTCTGACATCATTTCCTTTTTCCGCGAAAGCGGGACTGAGGGCACGAACTCATCAGAAGCAAACAGGGAAGGCTAGAGACGGGCAGCAGGGCTTTAAATAACGCGGCGCTTCAACTGAGGTAATAGAAAAAGATGGATGGGAGCGGGAGGGGAGGATGGGGCGACAGAGAATCGCTGAACATGGATAAGAGCGGGAGGGGAGGATGGGACAACGGAGAATCGTTGGACATGGATGGGAGCGGGAGGGGAGGGAGGAGAATCGCTGGGCATGGATGGGTAGAGGGGGGCAGGGGAGAGAAGAGAATTGCTGGGCATGGAGGGCAGGGGAGAGAAGAGAATTGCTGGGACTTGGATGGGTACAGGGGGGCAGGGGAGAGAGGAGAGTTTCAGGACATGGATGGAGGTGAGGGCAAGAGAAATTCTGGACAAGGATGGAGGGGAGGGAAGGGAGAGAGAAGAAATGCTGGACATGGAGGGAAGATAGAGGAAGGAGATGAGGGAAAAGGAAGTGAGGAGCGAAACTGCACATGGATGGAGAAAATAGGCAGAAGCTGGATCCACTACAGTCAAGTCTGTGGAGGACCAGAAATGAAGAAGAAAGGAGGAAAGAAAAGAAATAAATGGAAAGGAAGCCCTGGAAACGGAGTCAAGGGAACAGATAGAGAGCAGCAGAATCAGATACTGGGCCAGCATGATCAGAGAAACAAAGTCACCAGACAACAAAGGTAGAAAAAAAATAATTTTATTTTCATTATAGTGTTTGGAATATGTCCACTTTGAGAATCAGGTGCTGAACATTAAAAGTTTATATTTATTTACTTATTTATGGCATTTTATCCCATATTAAACATGAATTAGATTGGAACCTGGGACCATTTAATTTTTGTTCCTGGAGAGAGTAATGCATTGCTCCCCCCCATGGCTATAGCCAGCTCTGCAATTTTGGGGGGCGCAGAGGTGAATGGGGGGGCACAGTGGTGGACGGGGGGCGCCGAGGTGGACCGGGGAGAGAGCCTGTTGTTAAACATTTACCAGCTGTCAAAAAAAGCTCAGTACACAGTCACTATAGGCTTCCAGAACAGTTCTTGAAAATTACTTTCACAACATTTATGTGACTAAGCAACTCACTGACAGCAGGGCAGACCCACTCCACAGTAACGTAGGCCTTTTCACATGCAGGTCTTTTCATTATTGTGTTCGTGCTTGTGCAAACCCTTTTTTTTAAGTTTCCATCTGCTTTCACTGTTCTTTTAGAGATATCACATCATACCATACTTGCAACAGCATCATTACTCTCTATTTCTCACTACACATCAGCAGATCCCAATATCTGTCATCAGCTAAAAATAGCAAAATACCACGGTGTTTGCTTTCAACAGGCTGTGATTTTGAGAAGGAACTCAAGAGCATAAGACTCTCTCTCCCATTGTGGCTAAGGAGCCCTTTTATTCAAGTGCAGTAAAGTTGTGTGTAGATTCTATATAATCACGCCTAAAAATTTGCTGCCAAAATGAAATTACAGAATACGCCTAAATTTCCATACGGTTTATAGAATGCGCTGGTCCGCGAACAGTTTTGCCAAGTAAAACCTGATGTAAATGCCGTCATCTAATTTAGATGCGGACTGGATGTATTCTATAATAACGCACATAGATTTTAGAAATGCCCACAACCTGCCCATTCCACGCCCATGGCCACACCCCTTTTCAACTATCAGGCTCATTTTCAAAAGAGGATGCCCATCTTTCGACACAAATCGGAAGATGGGCGTCCTTCTCACAGGGTCATCCAAATCGGTATAATTGAAGAATGATTTTGGACGTCCCCAACTGCTTTCCGTCGCAGGGACGGCCAAAGTTCAAGGGGGCATATCAGAGGCATAGCGAAGGTGGGACTTGGGCGTGCCTAACACATGGACGTCCTTGACCCATAATGGAAAAAAAAAGGGCATCCCTGACGAGCACTTGGACGACTTTACCTGGTCCTGTTTTTCTTATGACCAAGGCACAAAAAGGTGCCTGAACTGACCAGATGACCACCGGAATCGGGGATGACCTCCCCTTACTCCCCCAGTGCTCACTATCCCCCTCCCACCCTCAAAAGAAATCTTTAAAAATATTGTGTGCCAGCCTCTATGCCTGCATCAGATGTCATACTCAAGTCCATGACAGCAGTATGCAGGTCCCTGGAGCAGTTTCAGTGGGTGCAGTGCACTTCAGGCAGGTAGACCCAGGCCCATCTCCCCCCCTACTTGTTACACTTGTGGTGGTAAATGTGAGCCCTTCAAAACCCACCAGAAACCCACTGTACCCACATCTAGGTGCCGCCCTTCACCCGTAAGGGCTATGGTAGTGGTGTACAGTTGGGGGTAGTGGGGTTTTTTTTTTGGGGGGGGGGGTTGGGGGGCTCAGCACACAAGGTAAGGGAGCTATGTACCTGGGAGCAATTTCTGAAGTCCACTGCAGTGCCCTCTAGGGTGCCCGGTTGGTGTCCTGGCATGTGAGGGGAACCAGTGCACTACGAATGCTGGCTCCTCCCACGACCAAAGCGCTTGCATTTGGTCATTTCTGAGATGGGTGTTCTTGGTTTCCATTATCACCGAAAATCAGAAACGACCAAGTCTAGGGATGACCATCTCTAAGGATGACCTAAATTTCAAGATTTGGGTGTCCCCGACCGTATTATCAAAACGAAAGATGGACATCCATCATGTTTCGATAATACGGGTTTCCCAGCCCCTCCATCGAGATGTTTTGTGAGGACATCTTCAGCAAAACTTGGGCATCCCTTTCGATTATGCCCCTCCACTTGACTTAGAATTTACGTGCAGCACATTATAGAATACACTTAGACAATTGTGCGCGTAAATTCTAATTAATGCCAATCAGTTTCACTGCTTGTTAATTGGCAATTATCAATGCTGATTGGCCTTTAACCAATTAGGTTATGTGCCTTGGTATGGAATACGCTTCAATTTCTGTGCAGAAACCTTGGCACGATATATAGAATCCGAGGGTTAGAGAGGAATTCTATGAATGGTACTGGAAAATGGGAACTGAAAAAGTCAAAAAATCCTATGTCTCTTCTCGGGCAGTGCTGAAAACACACTTAATTCCCTCAGCATTTGACAACTGATGGGCAATTGAACCCTGCAAATCGGAATTTGTTGGGGAGCAGTTAGTGATAATTTATGTATAAATGGTTTTAACTATCATATGAGTGTAGGCCTCATCCTATCAATTCATGGCATTCCATTTTTTAGATTAGTTTTAGATTGTTAATATGTAAACTGCCTCAACTTATACACAAAAGAGGCAATATATCAAATCAAGAAATAATAAATGATTCTATAAAGAGCAGGCACCATTTATAGAATAATGCTTAGCACTGATTCCCTCGTTCTAACTGTGGGCACCAGACTTATGCCTGGTGAAACTTTTAAATGCTGGCACCCAAGTTAGGCACACCAAAGCAGTATTTTGTAACTACTTGTGTAACTTTTCGGAACGCCCCTGACACCAACATGGCCAGGCTTCCTTTTGAGTTACGTGCTAGTAGAGTTAAGCGTCATGCCTTATAGAATAATGCACAACCAGATGCACGCGCAAATCCTAAAGTTTGCCAATTAACTTCAATAATTTGGTTGTTAGCATCCAATTATTGGTAGTTAAGGGCTTGTTACCAATTAATTTGCATGTGCATCATGGGTACGCAAATCTGGGCACGAGATATATAATATAGGAGTCAACATACAGTAAGCATGTAAATTACTATGTGCTAAGTTAACAGGCTGTGCATGAACTGTTGGGGGTGCTCCTAGCAAGTTTTCATACAGTTACTGCACAGAAAAGTTCTTTATTGCGTGGTAAGTGGACTGACAGTTAATGTGGATGCACTTACAAGGTGGTAAATGCGTCCACTCTATTTGCACCAGTGGCAGTGCAGATTTAGGTGTAGATTCTATGTAGGGTGCTCACATTTAGGAGCTGGGAAAGTGAATGCTAAGCAGCTATTCTATAATGGACAGTATGCGTGTACTTTCCACTATAGAATAGAGACTAGGAGGCCGATATTCAGCCCGTAGAAGGCAGCCCACCTAAATACAAAATCATGCATTATTTTATTATGACATAGTTTACGTGATGAGGGGCATACACCCATGTGTAAGAACGTCCATCTCCGAGAATGGGTCCGTGAAGGGGTGGGCCAAATTGTATTTTCGAAAAAGATGGACGTTTATCTTTAGTTTTGCAAATACGGTTTGTGCCAGGCAAATGCATTGGATGTGGGCGTTTTTAGGATGTTGGCGTTTGTTTGAGCTGGGCGTTTTCGTTTTTCAACGATAATCGAAACCGAAGCGTCCCAGCTCAAAAATGACCAAATCCAAGGCTTTGGGTAGTTGGAGGGGCCAGGATTCATAGTGCACTGGTCCCCCTCACATGCCAGGACACCAGCCGGGCACCCTAGGGGGCACTTTTTAAAAAAAAAAAAGGAAAATAAATTACCTCCCAGGTGCATAGCTCTACCTTGGGAGCTGAGACCCCCAAATCCCCCCCCAAACCCACTCCCCACAACTCTACACCATTACCATAGCACTTAATGGTGAAGGGGGGCAGCTACATGTGGGTACAGTGGGTTTGGGGGGGGTTAGAGGGCTCCCATTTACCACCACAAGTGGTACAGGTAGGGGGGGATGGGCCTGGGTCCGCCTGCCTGAAGTGCACTGCATTACCCACTAAAACTGCTCCAGGGACAGGACTTGTTGCTGCTGTATAACCTTGGCACAGCAGTTCACACCGTAAGACTAATCTCGCTGAAAACATCCTTTATTTCAATAACCGCGTTTACTCACAGTTAACTGCAGATCAGAGGTTGTGCCCCACTGGCAATGAGTCTCCCTGGTACTAAGATTAGCAGTAGCTCAGAGCTGGCAGAATGGTGTACATTCAAGGTAAGAACTAAGTTCTGTAACGTGGCTAACACATGAAAGGGATCTAAAACGGACTTACAAAAATGGCCACTACCTTGTGGACTACCAAAAACAAAACAGGGCACACTCTGACCCAGTAAGCAGAGGAAAAAGCACCATGGGAGAAGAGCCTACCAACTACCAACACAAGCTAGTGAAATCACGGAGCCCAATACCCTACACCCACCACAATGCAATGCTGATGTGACCCTGCAGTGCACCCGAGAGCCACATCTGACCCAGGGAAAGGCTGTGAGAGGATCGAACACATTCTGCTGTCATGGAGGTGGGTGCAGAATTTGAGGGTGACATAGAGGCTGGCAAATAAGGTTTTTGCAAGTGGGGTTTTTTTGGTGGTAGGGGGTTAGTGACCACTGGGGGAGTCAGGGGAGGTGATTCCCGATTCCCTCCGGTGGTAATCTGGCCATTTAGGGCACTTTTTTGGGACCCGTTCATGAGAAAAAAGGGTCCAAAAAAAAGTGTCCTAAATTCTCGCTAACAACGCCTTTTTTTTTCCATTATCGGCCGAGCGCGCCCATCTCTGCTTGGCTGATAACCACGCCCCAGTCCGCCTTCACAACGCCTCCGACACGCCCCCGTCAACTTTATTCATTCCCGCGACGGAGTGCAGTTGAAGACGACCAAAATCAGCTTTCGATTATACCGATTTGGCCGCCCACGGGAAACGGACACCCATCTCCCGAACATGGGCGTTTTTCTCCTTTCGAAAATAAGCAGGATAGTTTGTGGTGCCATGGAATACATAATAATAAGATTCAAAGCATGCAAATGCATGCAAAACACCTTATTATGTAAATCGATTAGCACAGTTTGCACTGAACTTTGCAAGCTGTGTTATTCCAGGAAAAACAAAACTGGCATTATTTTTCCTGCCCAGGAGCATCAGAACTATTAACACATGGCCCCCTAAAGATACACCCCCCAACCATCCCAACCCAACCCAACCGTTGAAGACACTTTATTTTTCAAGGGTTTAATGCCCTGCCCTATCAATATGGCAGCCTCAGCCCTAGAGGTAATACCACAAGACTACCACTAGGGTCATGGGTGCCACTTTGAACCTAGCACCAGGAGAAGCATGTGCTACTGGGTATCACTGACCCCCATGACCCCTGGACCATCAATGACTACTTCAAGTAGGCCAGGGGGTGCTACAGAAGGTGGGAGGAGCCTGAACCCTTGCAAAATAATGTCTTTGGGAAGTGGGGGTGGGGATACTTTTGGGGAGGTCTTTGCTAGGGAAGAGGGGGGAAGGAGGGAGGATGGACCTCTGGACTACATGTCATTTTTACAGCACTAGCCCGGCTCTGTGGGAGAATCATGTTGTGAATTAGCGGCCATGTTCCCGGGGTGCAAAATAACACAGCTTCAGAGGTTTATTGCAAGTTGGGTTAATCTTTCATCGCAAGAATTGCTGTCCTGTAGTCCTGTGTTACCACAGATTAGTGACTCCTATGGTGCCATATTTCACCACAGCTTAGTAACGTTTTTCATAGAGGTGACAGAGCCAATCCAGCAGTTTCACCGAATAATTTCCCCCCTCTCATGCAGTAAAGAAAAAGAAGCTTAGGACGATAACAGTACAAATGCACAAATGTTCCCTGCTCTGATCCTGACATATTAAACCAGGCAGGAACACTCATAAATGAAAATGTAAGATAGAATATTTCAATGCAGCTTTGTTAAAATAACTGAAATAATGTAGGTCTATGTATTCTTACTTTTACATATTTTGCTTGGAGTGCAGTAAAATTAATACACTTACATATTCAGTGTTTTATTTTTTACAAAATCCCACTGGAATGAACAATACTAAGGAGAAAGTAATCTAACACATTAAGGGCCCTTTAACTAAACCGTGCTAAGTGCTAATGTGCACTTTGGCTCCTTTTACAATGTTGTGGTAGTGATTACCACTCATCGAATGTGACAAAGCCCATAGGAACTAAATGGGCTTTGTTGCATTTGACGTGCCACTAATCACTACCATGGCTTTGTAAAAGGAGCCTGAATGTGTGTGTGTGGGGGGGGGGGGGGGGGGGGGGGGGGGAAGGCTCGCGTTTTGCAGAAATTTGTCTGTCAGAATGCACTAATCGTCCATTCTTTATTTTTCGTTATTTTTTCAGGAGGGGGAGTGTCATGGGCAGGGAATGAGCATGGAAGTGTTATTCAGCTAGTGTGTCTGCATTAGCATGTGTTAACTAGATAACACAAACTTAATATAGGAGCATGGTGGCAAGTGTTTCCATGTTAATATTTTTGCAGGTCTCACATGCTAATGGAAAAATTAGTGCAGGACTTGCAAAAAGAATTTAAAAAGCCCTACTTTAGGGCCACATTAAAAATGGGCTCAGCCCATGGGAAAGTCCTGCATTCAAATGCACTAAGCTCATTTCTTAAGATGTTATAGCAAAAGGACCCCTAAATTAGTAGTTGATGCTGTCAGTGTGTCTTAGTTTAGTGTGTTGAGACTTATACAACAACCAGACATCTTGTGTTGAGCAAGGAAGCTGTACAGTGTATAATAAACTGACTGGATGTGAATATAAGTTTAAATTTGTCTCTCTCATTCAGCACAGGATATATGCCTTCTACTTTGTTTTGTATGAATTATATTCACATAGGAGAAGGATCCCTCCTATATGCCCATGAGAATCCACACAATGAATTATACCTCCTATAATGCAAACCAACCATGCAATCTTTTGCATTTACTGATGGTCACCTGGACAGTTCTGATTATGACATAAGTATGTGAGATTAGTGGAAGTAGGAAACCTGTTCTGACTGAGTGCTAAATAGCAGGACATATACAGTGTCCTCTCTAAGCTGCACAAGAGCCCTCCGCCTATGTTTCTGCTGGTGGAGATGGTGCCTCAGTATTGCATATTAAATTGCAAGGGGCGGGCATGTCCATGAGGCATCTTGAGGAACCTGCCTCCACAGCCTGCCCCTTGCAATTAAAAATAAGATATTTAAGTACCCCCCCTCTCTGGTAGGAATGTGGGCAGAGGATTCACATGTGGCTTAGAAAGAACACTGGTCACACTAATTATTTTAAAGCACTTAAAATCCTGTATTGAAATATTTTTAAGTTTTTGATATAATGCCATAGCAGAAAAGTCTAGCTGCTTTACTCTACCAGAAATTCAAATAGGGTGTCAGTCAATCAAAAACCTTGATTGGCTGAATGCCGTTGAATCTTTAAAATTTCTTGTTGTTCATCTAAACAAAACAGGATGCTTTTGATTCAGTGTTGCATCCACCTCCTTGCCATCCTTCCTTATAGAGCCCTTGCATTATATCTACAAGTCCTAATTAATTAATATTTATTTTTTTTAATTAATATTTGTGTGGCCTGGCATTTTCCTCTTGCATCTATGGGCTTCCAACTTGATGGACCTAGTCTTCAATAGAATATGGCACAATAAACCTTTCTTGACAAGTACCCAGGCTTTTCCTGTTATGTTATGACCATTCCATCCATACAATCCAGTCACTGGCTGGGGTCCACATGTTACAGCTCCCATGGAACCAGGTACATATAGGTATCACTACTGAGCCCTGTGTAGAGATATCACCCTCCCCAGAGTCTATAAATGCTTTCACCCCCCCCCCCCCCCCAAGAATTCACATCTGAAGCAGAAGCCTGAAGAATCAAGGCAATGCACATCACTGTTGCTAAGCCATGGGTCAACCATCAGCCCTATTTCTTCAGAGAGATATTCAGCTAGTCTTCTGGTTGCAGCTCCAGTTTCCTCAATCCATATGTGTCTAGTCTGACTTACGACTGTCACATTATAATTGCAGCAAATATCTCTAGCATATTCATTTTCTGCAGTTTGAACTGTAAGTTAGTTGAGACTGAGAATGCTGGGAATACTTATAATAATCAATTATTGCATGCTTGTCCTGCCTTATTAATATTTAACCTATTCAGAGCTGCACAGTTTACTTTTGTCAACCATCTGTAAACATGAATAAAGAACACGAAGCAAGTCATAATAAAAGAAAAGACCAGTAAAAAAAAGAGGAAGAGGCCATTATAACTTGTAAATGGGTTCTAATCTATGCCTGCTGGTAAATATGAAAACAATCAACGGGCGCTGTCTGTCAGAAACCAAACTGAAAGTGTATGAGTGATATCAAGCAATGCTCCCTTACCTGCTTTGACCAATATATTTAAGTTGTTTATAGAAACCTTTATTATAGCGAGATTTTGAGGTTTTTTTTTAAGTCTTAACATACAAGCTCAAGTCTTTGTTAATAGGACCCTCTTGGTTAGAGTAGTTAGACAAGGCTGTATTTAAGATTCCGATCTCGTACTGAATACTCAAGAGCATCTCTGCTTAGTATTGCACCCTTACAATCAACTAATGGGGGAAACAAACATCAATCTGAGCATGAAAAGGAGTAGACGACAACCAAGTATCTTTTTTTAGTGAAAGAAACAAAAGAGAGAGAGAAAATGGTCATTGGGACCCATCAGAAAAATAAATACCTCTTGCCTGCTCCGGTGGGCACCAGTCCCAGCACCAGCGAGCACATATGGGGACAGAGCTTCGGAGCTCATCACCTGCTCAGATACACTCTCCCAGTCATCGCTCTCGGGTCTCTTCCTGCAGTCATTCAATAGCCCCTCTGAAGAAAGGATCCGTGGATGGCTCCAGTCAACAGCTTTGCCGTCCCCTACAGGTTGATTTGAGTATTCCCCCAAGTCAGAAGAAGACTTGGGTCCCCAAGGGCCCTTTGTCAACTCCAGCCCAGGTACCCCATGTTGGATGGGTGCCACGGTCTGATGGGTTTATTTGCTTTGGGGTGAGAGGTTCATAAGGACATTCGTCGTTTTTGTTGCTTTTGCTTGGGCGAAGGCAGAGTACCTGCGGGAAGAATTACTGCATAATTTGTTGCCGTGTTCTAGTTTACCCTGCTGCTCTCGCTATCCTCGCATCCCCCGCCACAAACCAACAGTAATCGCAGAATAGCAGCCTGATCGCTCGGGAGGCACTTGAGATATGCAGGCTACCAAATCATAGGTTTCCCTTCTTTTTCCTCTTCACCCGTTCCTTTGAATTCTTAGTACCGGCACAAGATTTCTGAAAGGTCTGCGTTTAAATCTAGGTGAAATAATGAAGAACAAAATTTCTACGGATGAGCAAAGCCTTGTGCGGCGCTGACATTTTGACAGCTGCTGACTGTAGCATCGCAAGAGAATAATTGAATAAATTAATTCCCACAATGCATTCAGCACCATGGACAGCAGCAAAAATGCGTTGCTCAAATGGGCGTCTTATTAAGCTGCAACAAATTAATAGGTCAGATGCAGTAAGAATTTTTTTCTCACGGACACAGAACGCGAAAACCCCTTTAGTATATCTGGCTCTTGATAATTATATTCACGTATAAATGATTTCACAGATGTGGGTGTGTGGGTACCGATAGATGCATCGTGTTTTTGTACGTACATTTTAGCAATGAAGAGTGGGATAAAGCTTCTGTGATGAAATTAAGTCTCCTCTTCCTCCACTAACACCCACCCCCCTCTATCTTTTTCTCGTCCATTTCCTTGTAATAAGTTAAGCACTTCAATCATTTTATTTTAAGTTCTGCAAAACTTTTTTTTTTCCAATGCATTGTGTTGATTTTGCCATGGAACGGGATTTTTGTTTATAATCACTGATCATTCTACTTGATGTCATATTGCTCTCTTCTAGTGTGGCAAGGCCATGCCCTTATGTAATGTAAATTCATTCCTTTTATTTTATACAACCACATTTAAAGGGGCTGACAATTCCATAATTCTAGTACTCCAAACTAGAATTCTTTTATTTAACTGAGCTCCTAAGCATCATGCAAAGCAAGAAAAAAAATGGTAAGTTTAACTCAGAGAGGTGATCTAAACGTTTTCATTTCACTTCCTATAGGAAAAATAAAGCAATGAACACAGACTTGCCCACAGCTACAAGAAGAAACAATGATGCCCATGCTATGAAACTAAGACCACCTATGGCAGTGGCATTCATTAATGATCCTTGAAAGTCACAAATGACTAAGGTTTTCAAGATAGCCTAATACATTTGCATGAGATAGATTTCAATGCAAACTACCTCTATTGTGCTCATGTCTATCTCATGCAAATTCATTAGAATATTCTGAAAACTGAACTATTTATTGCTCTCCAGGATTCCAAGTAAATACTACTAGTCTACAAATTGATAGAGAACATCAAATACTCCATCAGTCTTTAATTTTATTACTTGTGGCCAAAAATCACTTGAGGCCTGCTATATGACTCTCACCCTGAGAAGAACGGTATAATATCACTATTATAGGAAAGGATTCTACTTAACAACTGAGGAAATGGTTGTCAGTGGACATGTCACAGCTACAGTGTTAGAATATACATAAGAACAAAAGAGTAGCTATACTGGGTCAGACCAATGGTCCATCTTGCCCAGTATCCTGTTTTCCAAACAGTGGCCAAGCCAGGTCACAAGCACCTAGCAGAACCCAATTAGCAGTGACATTCTATGCTACCAATCAGTGGCATAGTTACATGGGGCCGCGGGGGTCTGCTCACCCCAAAAAAAATTCCTGTGGGCCCCTGGTTTTGCTGGCGGGGGTTCCCAACACCCACCAGCTGAAGCATTGTCCAGCACCGGTCTCTGGCGCCACTGCAATTTCACTAAAGGAGCGTTCAGGATGTGAAGGGAAGACAGAGCAGGGCAGGCAACACAGTGGTGCCAGAGACCAGCGCTGGACAATGCTTCAGCTGTCGGGGGTTGGGGACCCCTGCCAGCCAAGGTATTTGCTGCAGCAGTGGGTGGGAAGCGGCAGGGTAGAAACTACAACCAAGACTGAAAAATGCTGTTCCACTAACAAAGCTAACAGCACTACAAACGCATATGTTTGATATCTTTTTTAATCCTTTTTCAATGTTTTTTTTTACTTTTTTTCTTTGACTTCTTACTAAAGCATGCCCTCAGCAAAAACCACTTTTTTAGGCAATACATTTCTTTGCCAAGTGGTATAGCACTTCTTTCATTGGGCTTCTCTTTGTTTGTATATGTGCTATTGCCTATCTTAAATAGTGCTACTCTTTAAATAAATAAATCAAATCAAAACGTGAGCTTATCTCTGAACGTGTTGTATGTCGTGCACAGTGTTTTCTCGCTTGTCACGTATCACTTCACCCTCCACAGCCACTGCCTCTGACCGATTGACTGGCTTCCCTTGGAAACGCCTGACTTCGCGGGTTTCAACAGTCTTTCATCAGGGACTTGGGTTAAAGCCACACAGGAACTTGGTGTGAAGCCAGCTTTTCTTAAGCAATATCATTATTGGTTACCAAAGACTGGGGGATTTGATTTGCTGTACATCAAGCATGTAGCTCTGACACCACCAAACTGAGCATTTGGAAACACAAGGCTTAGTAATAGCGGACAGTGGCGCTAATGATCCTGATGTGTGGTGACACCCTCCCCAATACTCCCATGTAAGTGGTTAGTAATGCTGACACCATTTAAGTAACTGGTACTGATATCCTGCCTTAAGAGGTCAATGGCACTGGTAGCCCCATATGGCCAAAAGCTACACTGATGTTCCCACTTGAGCCAATAGCATAGATTCCCTGACTGGGGCTCACTAGTATTGAGACACACAAATAAGTGCCTAGCATCATTAATGCTGCAGTATTAATCAGCAGCACTGACGCTTTAGTGTTCACTACCAGCAGCACTGATGTCCTGGTGTTTGCAACTAGTGGTGTTGATGTCCTGGTTGCTATGGTGTTATGTGAATGCTTAAGAGGATGATTTAGTTCAGTGATGGTCACCATGGGATCTGGCAATTGAAAAAGCACAAAAGAGAGAGGATGAGAAAGAAAGCGAGAGTAAGAGTGGGACAGGCTGGGAGACTTTAATGAATTCCTCAACCAAGTCTTTATTGCAATATTCGGACAGGCCTCCTTAATACATCAACCAAACTGCACTCAGATCACCAATACTATCTCTCCTCTCCTCTGTACTCATCTATTTTATCTTGCCATGTGTCAAATGACGAATATCCGTATATTCATGAGGATGTGGATTTAGGGGGAGATTCTATATATGGTGCCTCAAAAAATTGGCACTGAAATCAGTGGCGACTTGACTGGCTGGGTGTGTCCCAAGGACTAGATTGAGAACCACTGGTTCAAGTTCATCCTCATGTTGCTCTAACCAAAGGTATCAAGTAATCCAATATTAACTTGGTTGCTTGTTGCCTCTATTTCTTCTTATGTTGGCATTAATCCTTGGTCAGGTGGCTGAGGGGAGATATGATAGAGGTCTATAAAATAATGAGTGGAGTTGAACGGGTAGATGTGAAGCGTCTGTTCATGCTTTCCAAAAATACTAGGACTAGGGGGCATGTGATGAAGCTACAATGTAGTAAATTTAAGACGAATCGGAGAAAATTTGTCTTCACTCAACGTGTAATTAAACTCTGGAATTCGTTGCTAGAGAATGTGGTAAAGGCGGTTAGCTTAGCACTCTGGAATTCGTTGCCAGAGAATGTGGTAAAGGCGGTTAGCTTAGCGGAGTTTTAAAAAGGTTTGGACAGCTTCCTAAAGGAAAAGTCCATAGACCGTTATTAAATGGACTTGGGGAAACTCCACTATTTCTGGGATAAGCAGTATAAAATGTTTTGTATATTTTTGGGATCTTGCCGGGTATTTGTGACCTGGATTGGCCACTGTTGGAAACAGAATGCTGGGCTTGATGGACCTTTGGTCTTTCCCAGTATAGCAATACTTATGTACTCCTTTATTCTGTTTATATTTTTGAAACAGAAAGCGTATATTTGTTACAGTCGCATCCCCTCAGCTGTCTGTGCTAAATTCATACTTTATGTATCAGTGTAATGCCTGCATGGGCTTCTGACAGCAATCAGCACCCTGAAAAACCTAGATTCAATAGGATAAAAGCAGATAAGAAAAACTTCAACCATGCCCCTCTCCCTTCCATACAACATTAAAATCTGGGAGGGATTGTTAGAAGTACCTTGGTTCAATTTCTAGTTCTGGTCTTCGGGTTGACTGGGGATAGGTTAATACAGACCATAGTTATATTAGCACCACCTAGTGGATGTATTTAGGGCCTGCAATTGCAGGGTTCATGAAAAAGCCAAGGTGGATGGCCTCAGGAGAGGCTATAAAATAGGACATCCATATTTTCATAATGAGCGTGGTACAGTGGGGAGGTGGGTCAATTAAAATAGGGGAGGGGGAATCCCAAGATATTTGTCAATGAAAGCTTATGGTGGCAGAATCCGAGCACTGGGTCAAACTGATGTAGAAGAAAGGTGAAGAAAGGAGGAACTTATGCCACCCCCACCTCAAAAAAAAAGTTCTTTATTGTACTCTGTAGCAAATAAGTAATTTCTTGTCTTAGAATATATTTCATTGATTTAGAAAAGGATTACAGTGAAGCGCTTTTGGTCAAACATGCATACATATGTTAAAAAATAACCAGCACAGTTCGATATACAGAGAGAGACTCCTTGTGACCACCTGAAGTGGACAGAGCATCCTCACTTCACTACAGTGAAGCATCTGCTAAAATCCAGTTCATAATGAGAGTACTAGCTTTCATTTTACAAATGCTAATAAGTTTTCCATTGAAGGGATTTGGTTCATGTCTTTTTTTTTCAGGTGTACATAAGTACATAAGTAATGCCACACTGGGAAAGACCAAGGGTCCATCAAGCCCAGCATCCTGTCCACGATAGTGGCCAATCCAGGCCAAGGGCACCTGGCAAGCTTCCCAAATGTACAAACATTCTATTCATGCTATTCCTGGAATTGTAGATTTTTCCAAAGTCCATTTAGTAGTGGTTTATGGACTTGTCCTTTAGGAAACCGTCTAACCCCTTTTTAAACTCTGCTAAGCTAACCACCTTCACCACGTTCTCCGGCAACGAATTCCAGAGTTTAATTACGCGTTGGGTGAAGAAATATTTTCTCTGATTTGTTTTAAATTTACTACACTGTAGTTTCATCGCATGCCCCCTAGTCCTAGTATTTTTGGAAAGCGTGAACAGACGCTTCACATCCACCTGTTCCACTCCACTCATTATTTTATATACCTCTATCATGTCTCCCCTCCGCCGTCTCTTCTCCAAGCTGAAAAGCCCTAGCCTCCTTAGTCTTTCTTCATAGGTGTAGGTCAAGGTGACTCACATTCAGGTTAATAGATATTTTCCTTTTCCTACAGGCCTTACAGTGGGATTTGAACTTTTGCTTCTCTGGTTTTTAGCCAGCTGTTCTAACCATTAGGCACAACAACCCCACCTTCCTGGACCAGCTCCTGTTAATTTGGATGAGAGCAGGGAGGAGGAGGTTCTACTGATTACTCTTCCTGCTCCCTGAAACTCTCTGAAGCATAGGCCAATTAAAAACCCACTGCCTTCACTGAGGATACGATGATGTATGGGGGTGGGCAACAGCAGATTTGGCTCCCCTTCTCATGGCAGCCTTTTCTGCTGTGAAGATGCTACCTCATGAATAAAAGTAAATGCAGACAGGGGCAATAGAACATTTATTTGGCTGGAGGGGCCAAAGCAAACAGTCTCCAGCCCCTCCCCCACGCTGATACTGTTTTGGGTGAAATACTGATAGGGCCATGGCCCCCTAGCCTACCCCATTCCACTGCCTATGAATTCGGAAGGAAAAGAACCATAGAAAGCTAAGTTATGAGGCACTCAAAGGTCTGGGCAAGGTGTGATGTTCCAGGACTGATAGGACGAGGGAATTTGCCATAGCCACAGAAATAAGGAAATGCTTTCGAAACTGTTTTTTTTCAAGTTCAATTGAGTATTCCTTTAGCCGAAGCCAAATGTATTTTGCTTGAAAATGTGAATGGGATCCTCTGCTATTTGCTGAGGACACGTAGCCGATTCTTTTCATAAGCAGTAATTCCACTACAATCATTAGAGAGATCTGCACAGTTTGTGCCCGGGGGCTAGGAGTGCTCGCTCATCGGCCCTGACAAAAACCTCACCCAGGATCCATTTTCAGTCAATTCAGAAGCTGTTATTAATGCGAAGGTCAAATTTCCCAAGATTCAAAACAGCATTTTGAAAACGCACAATTCTACCCGCACAAACAGGCTGCCTCCACAACCGCATGATGTAGGAGCAACACAATAATATTACACCCTCGCCCCCCAGACACATCTTCGGGCCCCGCACAAACATACGGAGAGAACGAGTCTGCCCAAAAATCACGTCCTACTCTAAGCCTGAGAAAAAAAATCGACACAGAGAGCTTGGAGGGTGGGGGGACTGGGGTGTGAAAGAAGGGATGGAGCCATCCTGTGCTCTGCAATGTCAGCCTTTTCTTAACCAAACCCCCCCCCCCCCCCCCCCCCCCCACACACACACACACACACACACACACACTCTTCTAGCAATAATCAAACCTTGGAAAGATGCCTGGACAAGCTGATGGTGGCCAGAAGTGCTCAGTTGAATGAGCAACTCAGATCGGACAGCCTTATCTCACCATCATTGCTGTATACTACTAGACCAAAGCTCTTACCTGCTGGCTCCTAGATTTCAGCTAAGCCAATCAATCAAAAATCCCTTCCCTTTTCTGGTTCACCCCGAACTTTTTAACCCTACATTCCCGCAACAGTTTAGAAAAGGCCAACATATCACATCAAATGAGTATCGAGCCATAGCTTGCCTAAGCGGTCCAGTGACCCCGGGGCACTGCAGCTGCCGATGGCTTGGCTCCTGCTTCCTCCCTGCATCTGCTCCCTTATTCATGGCTTCCAGGATCGGTTTGCCACATCATGGCTGTGCTCGGCCATCAGCCCCGGCCGGTTCCTATCCAGCCCTCGGCTGCTGCAAACGCCTTGTGAGGGTGGCCGATGCTCAAGGATGACTTTTCCATGCAACTCCTTTCAGCTGCGAGAACTTTACGGGCAGATCGTGCTGCTCAGTCGCAAAACCCGAGAGGCTCAGCCTTGCCAGAGAAGAAGAAGATCCACCATCCATTTGCTGCCAGCTCCAGAAGCAGATCTTGAGCAAATGTGGCCACAGCCACTGCAGAATAGAGGCACAGGAAGCGGGGGAGGGAGGAGGAGCTGGAGGATCAACCAGATTACCTTAGACTTGCCCTTCTAATGGACCATTTCCATAAGATTGGCATTAATGCAAAGAGTAGGTTAACCACCATCCTAGTTACCAAAGGTTTGTACCTGAGCAGAGGCTTCTTCATAAGGACAGACAGACCTACTGTATATGCACTTGTGTAAGAATATTCCAACAAAACACTAGGGACCCGATGCTCAAAGCTCTGGCGCTGAAGTGAACAGCCAGCCTCACAGAAACAGAGCTCTCCAATGCTCAAAGCTAATGGCATTCAAATGATATGCATGCTGTAAAAGTGAAAGCAGGAGCAGGAATTTTCTTAGGTGCTGATGATTAGTCTTCTACACTGTTCCCAAACAGCACTGTAAAATTAAAGCCGGAACAGTGCAGGGGAAAGACCGCCCTTATGATAGCATGCAAATATAGGCATGTTATTAGCGTTGATCATAGGATTGTACTCTGGCACAATCCTCCCGCAGAAGAGGTTTGACAGTCTGGGCTTTTCTCCAGGCCCTTGTGTTTGGCAGGATGGGGGGTCTGGGTGTCCACCGGATCACCATGGCTTTTCTCCCAGACCTCCAGTGGACACCCAGACCCCCCTAATAATTACTGACATTCTTATGTTGCAATGGGGTAAACAGGTGGGCTGAGGGTAATTCTTGTTCGTTATCTTCTCACAAGCTGCTGTACATAACTCTTTATATTGTCACAGTGCGGAGGCATCCAAGCCTAGGAATTGCTGGAGGTGCTGGAACAGCAGCCGAAAAGGAGTTGGTCGCTTGAGGCAAGGACAGGAGCACTCGCTGGTGGCAGACTAATCACCTAGCTGGCTCTAAATGGCAAGTGGAATACTGGACCTGGGGTGCAGTCCCAAAGCGGACAGGACACGCGGCCACGCTGGAGGCGGACATATGGCTGGCCACCCCATGGAACAGTGAGTCATGCTCCCCAGCTGGAAAGGCATGGCGGGACGGAAAGCCTCTACAACATAGAACTCATGGCTCGAGTGCTTCCTAGGGGTCATGTTAATGTATTTTAATAAAGCTGTGGCCCATTTATTCCCAAAAGTACACTTGCTTCTGCTCAGTCATCGTGTGTCTTATGTGTGTGAGCCGGGGGCGAGAGTGTGTGCCGCCTGCCTATGTTATGTGACATACTACTGTACCTATTTGAAATCAGGCGGGCTGCTGTGTTCTGTGCCAGTTGTAGTTTCTTCAGGTGTTGCGACTTGATGTTCAAAACAAGATGTTGCAGTAGTCTAAATGTGACAGAATCAACATCTGGACAAGCAAAATGATTGTGCTGGTTGAAGAGTGGTCTGACTAGCCTAGTTGCTCATTTTGAAGAGTGTTCTTTTCCACAGGTGGTTATGTGTGAGGAGAATGTTAGGGAGGAGTCAGGTAACCCCAAGGATCTTGCTTCTGAGGCTACTGTGAAGGTTTATCTTGTGCAGTCTTATCGAGTTTGGGACTCTGTCCCTGAGGGACAGAACCAACAGTAGTTGTCTTTTTAGTGTGTTTAGTTGAGTTTGTGCGTTAGTGTCCAATCCTGATGGCTGTCACTCCGGTGGCTATGATTTGGTGTACGTTGTGATGTGAGGAGGAATGGGGAGGAGTCGTAGAATGTTGTCTGCGTAAGATAGCATAGTTCTTCGAGACCACAAGTGGATTGAGCCAGGATAACATGAACAGAATTGGGGAGAGCAGGGATCCCTGCGGGACACCGCATTGTGGGGACCCAAAGTTGGATAATTGGTTGTTTTGATTAACTGAATAACTTTAAGATCAAGTATACATATGTAGAATCACATCATACCTTGTGCTATGAGTTTATCTTGTTGGGCAGACCTGGACTAGACCGTACAGGTCTTTACTCTGCCATCATCTACTATGTTACATATTCTGCCTTCTGTGACTCCCAGCACTCTGATCACTGCTGCCCAGGGACTTCTTTTTACTTAGGGTCTGACTTGAGACATTTCTGTTTCCTCCTACTTTGTCTCTCGCTGACTGAATTAGGACCTTCCTTATGGACAGTAGAGGTATCAACATATAAATGGCAAGTGACCGACTCACCTGCAAATGCGCAGTAGAGACTTCCTCTCTGTCCCGCCCTCGCGTCAAGACGTGGACGTCAGAGGGTGGAACAGAGAGGGAAACGGAGTAGGACTGTCGGACGCTGACGCTGGAGACTGGAAAAGAACATCGCGCGCACCAACCTCCACCCTCCCCCCCATCCCCATCCCCACCACCGCTCCCGCCCCCTCCGTATCGGGCCACTGCACTGACCTGACAGCGCCTCTCACCTCCGGTGGAAGCGTGCAGGCAGCAGCAGAGCGATCTGCTGCTGCCTGCAGCGCTTTCACCGGAGCGTGAGAGGCGCTTGTCAGGTCAGTGCAGGGGCCCGGCAAGGAGGGGGGAGGGAGCGGCGGTGAGGAGGGTAGCTGGAAATCTCACCCTTTTTTAACGGGCTTAACGGCTAGTCATACAGAAATGAGTGCATCCTTCCTCCATACACATACACATAGATTCTGATCTCGGGTCTAGTGGCAGTGTTAATGTAGCTGAAACAAGCATTTATAGTATCTTTTAACAAAATGTTTATCAATTTGAGAGCTATACAATAAGCACTTGCTCAGAAGAAAATTATGTGTATCCTTCAAGTCAATCTAAATAAAGGACAAAGTCACAAAACTTAAATAGAGAAATCATGCACTAAGTTAGCACACTAAGCAGAGAAGGAAGAATAAAAGGTAAAGGTGGAAAGAAATCAAGTCAGATCATAAAGAAAAAGAAGGCAGCTTGAAATGGTCCAGGTCCCCCAATACACATACGGGAATGGAGAAGCCAGTTCACTGAGGAGTGTGATATCGCTAGAGGCGATATTATTTTATAGGCAGGAATTAGAAGATTGAGGAATTGTCACCTGTTAATTTTCAGGACTGCAGTCCAAACTTTGATCATCCCACACTTTGATTAATTTAACAGTCTGCTTTTAGAGCTTGGCATAACATCAGTTTAGAGCACAGATACCAGTTGAGGGAAAAGACTGACAAAGAGTATGTTTGTCTGAGTGTGCACATGTGTGCATATGTATCACAGGAGATGGGGTTAAGGCATATGGGTGTGTGAGAGGAAGAGAGTGATGGTATGACATGGAGAGATTGATGAGGGATATGTATGTGAATATGAGGAGCGATTGACAAGGGGTGTGTATTGTGTGTATGAGAGATTGATGGGTTGTGTATGTGTGTGAGAGGAGAGACTGACAAGGAGTATGTATGTGTGTGCATGCATGGTGTGTGTGTGTGTGTGTGTGTGTGTGTCAGAGGAGTTGGGATGTGTATGTTGTGTGTATGAGAGAGGATCTGGCATGTGTATGTGTGTGTGTCAGAGGAGATGGGGTGTGTATGTATGTGTGTATGAGAGAGGATCTGGTGTGTGTGTGTGTGTATGTGTGTGTGTCAGAGGAGATGGGGTGTGTATGTATGTGTGTATGAGCGAGGATCTGGCGTGGTGTGTCAGAGGAGATGGGGTGTGTATGTATGTGTGTATGTATGAGAGAGGATCTGGGTGTGTGGGTCAGAGGAGATGGGGTGTGTATGTATGTGTGTATGAGAGCGGATCTGGTGTGTGTGTGTATGTGTATGTGTGTGTGTCAGAGGAGATGGGGTGTGTATGTATGTGTGTATGAGAGAGGATCTGGCGTGTGTGTGTATGTGTGTGTGTCAGAGGAGATGGGGTGTGTATGTATTGTGTATGAGAGAGGATCTGTGCTGGTATCCACATCTAGCTGTCCCTCTCGCCTGTCCTCAGCTCCTCACTTGTCCTCTGGGATCTCCTTCATCTCTCTCCTCTCTCTCTCTCTCTGTCTCCCTCAGCCACCTCCTTTGTCCCCTCATCAGCTCCTTCTGTCTTCCTGTCCTCCCTTTAGGCCAGTGGCTCTTCAACCCAGTCCCAAGGACACTCCTAGCCAGTTAGGTTTTCAGGATTCCACAATAAACAGCATGAGATTGATTTCTATAGAATGAAGACAGGCATGCACAATTAGCTGATGCATATTTTCATTACAGATATATGGAAAATGTCTCTGGCTGAGCATGTCTTGATACTCGGGTTAAGATCCCGTGTGTTAGGCTAGTGCCAGCACACAGTAGAAGAATGTCACACATGGAACCAAGGAAAAGGTATAATTAGTTCTTCCTGTTTATGAACTTCCTATTTGACTTGTCTGTGTGCCTTGAATAGACTGTATATTTATGTTCTATATATTCATTATCTCAAGGTGCGTGCATGAATGAATAGAGCAGAGGACTATCATGACTTCTACCTCCTAGTATCATCCATTATCTTTTTCCTTTAATGTTTTTAGTCTCATGCATTACCACCAATAGTCTCTAATGTTTCTCATACTCACACTAACACTATCTGCTTTTGTCTCACTTAGGGGCCCCTTTTACTTAGCCGCGTGAGGCACTTACACTTGCCCCAACATGCTTCAACTTGGAGTTACCACCTGGCTACCACATAGCCCGTGTGGTAATTTCATTTTGACATGCGTCTGCTACGCATGCCTGAAAATAATTTCTTTTGGCGTGCAGTGAAAATCAGGCAGTAACTCTGACTTGACGCGTGTAGATGATTATCGCAAGGTTAACGCGGAGAGACCTTACCGCTAAGTCAATGGCTGCGCGGTAAGGTCTCAGACCCAAAATGGACGTGCACCAATTTTTAATTTGCCGCATATCTATTTTCAGCATAAATTTTAAAAAGGCATTTTTTATAGGCCACTGAAAAATGGATCTGCACATGCCCAAAACATGCACCTATGCTACTGCAGGCCCATTTTTCAGCTTACCTTAGTAAAAGGACCCCTTAGAATGTAAACCACACTGAACCTGGAAAGAGGATATTAATGGTATACAAGAATTGAATTGAATGTCTAGTCTGCATAGAGGGGCATTTTCGAACGGGAACGCCCATCTGTAAGGGCGCCCATCTATGAGGACGTCCCTGCGAAGGGGCAGGGCATTCCTTATTATCGAAACAAGATGGGCGTCCAGCTTTCATTTTGATAATACGGTCGGGGACGCCCAAATCTCAACATTTAGGTCGACCCTAAGAGATGGTTGATCTAAATGTTGAGATGGTCGACCTTAGAGATGAGCGACCTCGGTTTTCGGCGATAATGGAAACCAAGGATGCCCATCTCAAAAATGACCAAATCCAAGCCTTTGGTCATGGGAGGAGCCAGCATTCGTAGTGCACTGGTCCCTCTCACATGCCAGGACACCAACCAGGCACCCTAGGGGGGCACTGCAGTGGACTTCACAAATTGCTCCCAGGTGCATAGCTCCCTTACCTTGTGTGCTGAGCCCCCCAACCCCCCCCCAAAAAAAACCCACTCCCCACACCTGTACAACACTACCATAGCCCTAAGGGGTGAAGGGGGGCACCTACATGTGGATACAGTGGGTTTCGGGTGGGTTTTGAAGGGCTCACATTTACCACCACAAGTGTAACAGGTAGGGGGGATGGGCGTGGGTCTGCCTGCCTGAAGTGCACTGCACCCACTAAAAACTGTTTCAGGGACCTGCATACTGCTGTGATGGAGCTGGGTATGACATTTGAGGCTGGCATAGAGGCTGGAAAAAATGTTTTTTAATTTTTTGGGGGGGTGGGAGGGGGTTGGTGACCACTGGGGGAGTAAGGGGAGGTCATCCACGATTCCCTCCGGTGGTCATCTGGTCAGTTCGGGCACCTTTTTGAGGCTTGGTTGAGAAAACAATTGGACCAAGTAAAGTCGGCCAAATGCTCATCAGGGACACCCTTCTTTTTTCCATTATCGGCCGAGGACACCTATCTCTTAAGCTCGCCCCCGTCCTGCCTTCGGTACAGTGCCGACATGCCCCCGTGAACTTTGGTCGTCCCCATGATGGAAAGCAGTTGAGGACGCCCAAAATCGGCTTTCGATTATGCCGATTTGGGCGACCCTGAGAGAAGGATGCCCATCTCCCGATTTGTGCCGGAAGATGGGCGTCCTTCTCTTTCGAAAATGTCCCTGATAGTCTGATAGTGATAAGTGGGAGGAGGAGGAGGCCTGCACCAATGCCAGCATGTGGAACAGGCAGCACTGTGAGGGCAGTAAAAAGACTCATCCAAGGCACTGGGTTGCTGTGACTGTTCTTCCATCTCCCTCATACATTTCTTGTTTAGGGAGAGTGTTCTCTGGGAGAGAGAAGAGGCAGAACCTGTGTTCAGCCATTCTGTCCCCACAGCATGGCAGCCTGGAGATGGGGAAGAAGGAAGCCTAGGACTTAGTGCAAGCACTATTGTCATTACTGCATTCAGTGTGACAATCCTTAAAACGCTTTACAGCTTCGCAATTTGAATCACTTGCATACCTTCCATACAAGATTACATAAAATGGAAGCAAAATCTAGACTGGATCAATGTGTCCTCCTTTTTCTGGAGCCATATGGTAACCCTAGGTCCGATCAAAACCTAAGAATAAAGTTTCAAGATGGTTGGAATACAAAATGAAGTTGGACTTAAGTGATGTTACAAACAGATTAAAGATATTAACAGCTGGGTTGATGATTGTTATATAACATAGTAACATTAGTAACATAGTAGATGATGGCAGAAAAAGACCACGGTCCATCCAGTCTGCCCAACAAGATAAACTCATATGTGCTACTTTTTGTGTATACCCTACTTGATTTGTACCTGTCTTCTTCAGGGCACAGACCGTATAAGTCTGCCCAGCACTATCCCCGCCTCCCAACCACCAGCCCCGCGTCCCACCCCCAGCTCTGGCTAGACCATAAAAGTCTGCCGAGTATTATCCCCGCCTCCCAACCACCAACCACCAGCCACGGCACAGACTGTATAAGTCTGCCCAGCACTATCCCCAACCTCCCAACCACCAGTCCCACCTCCCAACACCGACTCTGGCACAGACCGTATAAGTCTGCCCAGCACTATCCCCCGCCTCCCAACCACCAGCCCCGCCTCCCACCACGGCTCTGCCACCCAATCTCGGCTAAGCTCCTGAGGACCCATTCCTTCTGAACAGGATTCCTTTATGTTTATCCACGCATGTTTGAATTTCCGTTACTGTTTCTCATTTCCACCACCTCCTGCGGGAGGGCCTTCCAAGCATCCATTACTCTCTCCATGAAGAATACTTCCTGAACATTTTTACTTGGAGTCTGCCCCCCTTCAATCTCATTTCATGTCCTCTAGTTCTACGCCTTACCCTCTCCGGAAAAGGTTCGTTTTGCGGATTAATACCTTTCAAAATATTTGAACGTATGTATCATATCACCCTGTTTCTCCTTTCCTCCAGGGTATACTGTTCAGGTCAACAAGCCTCTCCTCATACGTCTTGTAACGCAAATCCATACCATTCTAGTGGCTTTTCTTTGCCCAGCTTCGTTTTTTTTAACTCCTTCGCGAGATACAGCCTCCAAAACTGAACACAATACTCCGGTGGGGCCCCCTCACCAAAGTCTTATACAGGGGTATTAAAACCTCTTTTCTTCTGCTGGTCACACCTCTCTATACAGCCTAGCAAACTTCTAGCAATAGAGTTACCTTTGCTGATTGGTAGAACCAACCTAAGGAAGACTACTGCTTTTTCAGGCATAACCTTTTGCACCATCAAGGATAATAATTCTTGTCTCTATAAAATTATGGAGAAAGAGGAAGGGCCTGGATGGAGGGAAGGAAAGATAATGAGAAATGGTGGAATCCATTTACCATTCATAGGCCTGCCCTGCTAGTAGAAGGAGGAAGTTTATTTTTGCTCTCTGGGGTAAGTAAAGAAGAGAGAGAATTATGGTATGTCTTGTACCGGGGATAATAATAACAGCAATATTTCTGCACCTCAGGCCCTGCTTAGACAGAGAAATGTCCCCATCACTGTTTTATGTTTAGCTAGGGAGTGGGGGTGGGGGTGGGGGAGAAGCTGATTCCCCAAAGGTGAAAGTAAGGGGCTCTGCTGCCCTGGGTCCCTCTTTTAGAGAATAACATGTTTTTATCTCCATTTTAGCTATGAGAGGTGGGAAGTAAAGGTATCATTATTATTAGATTCTTGAAATACACCTTTCTGCAGTACAATCAAAGCAGTTTACATATATACAGAGGGATTCTGTGCCCTAGGTCCTATAGTCAATACAATTGGAGATACAAACCTTCAATGAATGTATTTGGCAGGACTATCCAGCTTATAATTGAAAAGGAAAAACGCCATATTGCAAACCCAACTCGGGAGATAGACGTTTATCTCACAAAAACGAATAAACGCGGTATAATCGAAAGCCGAATTTGGATGTTTTCAACTGCCACTCCGTCGCGGATGCGGACAAAGTTGATGGGGCGCGTGCAAAGGCGTGGTGAAGGTGGAACTGGGGCGTGGTTATCGGCCAATCAGAGATAGGCGCCTTTTCACCGATAATGGAAAATAAATATGCGTTTTTAGCGAGAATTTAGGGCACTTTCCTAGACCCTGTTTTTCCACGCATAGGGCCCCAAAAAGTGACCTAAATGACCAGATGACCACTGGAGGAAGTCGGGGATGACCTCCCCTGACTCCCCCAGTGGTCACAAACCCCCTCCCACCACAAAAATATGCCATTTCACAACTTTTTATGTTCACCCTCAAATGTCATACCCACCTCCCTGGCAGCAGTATGCAGGTCACTGGAGCAGTTATTAGGGGGTGCAGTGGACGTCAGGCAGGTAGACCCAGGCCCATCTCCCCCCACCTGTTACACTTGTGCTGGTAAATGGGAGCCCTCCACACCGCCCCCCAAACCCACTGTACCCACATGTAGGTGCCCCCCTTCACCCCTTAGGGCTATAGTAATGGTGTAGACTTGTGGGTGGTGGGTTTTGAGGGGGATTTGGGGGGCTTCAACACCCAAGGGAAGGGTGTTATGCACCCTGGGAGCTCTTTTACCTTTTTTTTTGTTTTTGTAAAAGTGCCCCCTAGGGTGCCCGGTTGGTGTCCTGGCATGTGAGGGGAACCAGTGCACTATGAATCCTGGCCCCTCCCACGAACAAATGCCTTGGATTTATTCATTTTTGAGCTGGGCGCTTTCATTTTCCATTATCGCTGAAAAAAACAAAAACGCCCAGCTCACAAATTGTCGAATAACACATGGACATCTATTTTTTCCAAAATACGGTTCGGTCCGCCCCCTTCACGGACCCCGTTCTCGAAGATAAACGCCATGGAGATAGACGTTTTCGTTCGATTATGCCCCTCCACGTATAACACAATCACATAAACTGTCCAAAATGAAATATTTGTTTGTGAAAAGTGCTCAGAAATAACACTGTGTCCCAAAGTGTATAATAAAGGAAACTTGATATACCACCTTTCTGTGGCTTTTGCAACTACATTCAAAGTGTTACATAATAGTATATACAGGTACTTATTTGTACCTGGGGTAATGGAGGATTGAGTAACAAGGAGCTGCAATGGGAATTGAAGCCAGGTCCCCAGAATCAAGCCTGCTGCACTAACCCCTAGGCTACTCCTCCACTATTAACATTCCATGCAGAATCTCAAATAGGGAATGGGACTTGGTATACTACCGTTCAGTAGTTTTGCAACTACATATACAGGTACTATTTGTACCTGGGGCAATGGAGGTTAAGTGACTTGCCCAGAGTCACAAACGGCTGCACTGGGAATCCAACCAGTTCCCCAGGCTCAAGGTCCATAAAAACCTGTATAGGCACCTTTATATGAATCATCAAATCTTCCAAAGTAGTACATAGAAGCCTCATAAATCTTACAATACAGCACAGTTCATCCAGGTTAGAGCACAAAAGTACTCAGCTTGGCATATAACAGGCTGTATGAAGAAGGCAAGAACAAAGGGTGTCCACTTGTAATCAAATTTGCCCCTAGGTCCTATGTCAATAAAAGAAACACTCCCGTGTGCAGAGAAGCTAAGAATCTAGTATTTTCATACACAAAACATATATTCTTATGGTCTCAGTGATAAGTACAAAGCATTGTTTTGCACCTCTATACAGTCTTTTTTCTTTGAATGAAATTCAGACCACATCACCACTAAGGAAATGTTTCTAACAAAACAGCAGAAAATATGCACAAATTTTGTGATGCTGATGCTACTGGTGAAAGTTCCAGCTTCACTGTACTTACTGCAGAAAACAATTTTCAGGTTGAAGAAGCATTATTTTGCCAGGACATACCTTCAAGGATCAGAGCTCCAGGTGTGAAAAGAAAGCCATCACACTCCCAGTACATTTAGAAGAGACCCTGTGAGTGGCTCTGGTTAAAACGGGGTAAAGCATTATTGCAAGAATCTCTTTCACAACCAATGAAATAAAAGCTCTTTTCAAAATGCTCAAGAGACAGGAATGCAGATGAAGCTTTAGTTAAGAGAAGCTTCTTGAACTGGAAAAAGGCATGGGAAAGATTTCAGAGCCATCAAAATTCAAAAATCACTGTGTTGCTGGGTCCCCTTCCAGGGCCCAGCTGGGCTCAACCCTGCTTAGCTTCCTTCTTCACCCAACTGTTTGCCTCACTCCACACCACCTTGACCTGTTTTGGGAACTCAGCGCCAGACCCCCTGAGAGCTTGCAGGACTTCCTCCTCTCTATTGTTTCCAAAGAGGCTCAATCAAGGCAAAAACGTTTATAGAAAAAAAAACTTTATTTTCTTGCTTCCATTCAGCATAGACACAAAAGGAAAACACCTTACTCCCAGGTTGTAGGTTTGCTGCCAAAGTCTCATTCAGGGTTTAAACAGTCCATATAACTTCACTTTAGCCAAAATTACTTCTTTTAGGGAACAGTACATTATCAGAAAGAAAACACCATAGCTTGGTAGATTGCAGGCCAGACCTTTCCAGTATGAATCAGTTTACACAGTCTTTCTTACAGCACAGCTACACAGCTTTGGTCCCAACTGGTTCAGACTGGGGTTTCAATTGTGCCCAGACCTCTTTCTCTCCACAGGGGCTGCACCTGTTCCTCTTTATTAGAGATCTCCCCCAGCGCCCTCAGTCTCTCTCCTCTGGTCTGCCACAGTCTCTCCAAGGCACAGCTAGCCACCCTCTTACAGCAGCTTTTCAGTTTGAGCAGAGGCTCCAATCTCCATCTGTTCTCCTCTAGTCCTTCAGTAACCTCCATTTTATCCTCATCTTCAACTTCCCCCAACCCCAGCCTCTCCAGCTGGCCCTCATCACCTTCCTCAGAGACCATTTCCCAATCTTCTATCTCCTCCCCTAACTCTTGCACAGCCGGGTGGGGAAGAGAGGGATTCTGGGACTGGTAGTTCCTCCTCTCTTCCATAACCCAGCCAAACCTCTCTGCCTCCGGTAGCGCAGCTTTCTGAATGTGGGTGTTGTGCACATGAAGTCTGCCCCATTGGGGTTCCCCGGCTGCCTGCCACCCCATTCTGCGTGCCTTCCCGGATCCCCTTTCACCTACCCTCTCACACTGTGCAGCTGTTCAGGCTACTGTGACCTGTTAAAGGTGGGCTAATTGTGCAGGTCATTTGCTCGAAATGGAAAGACAATTTTGCCCTCTGTAAAGTACCTGCCTGTCGGGGTTTCGTAAGCCACAGTCAAGCTGAGAAAAGATCAAACCTTAGTTCTGGCTGCTTCATGCTCATGATGTTTCCCAGCTGAGAATATGGTTGAATCATACAAATTACAAATGGGTTTCACCTTCCAGTATGAACAAGATGCTTAAAATTGTGGCTCACAATGTTCTACAAACATTAGTGAGAGAACTTGAAAAGGCCATTTTCTAAAGCACAGTTGTGGCTGAGGCAACAGGTATTAGCACAAAGAAGCAGGTTGTATTTTGCTTTCAGACTGGCACAAAGAGATTTTTGTTCTGCAAACGGATGCCATAACATCTAAAACTCTATTTTGCTGTTATGTTGAAGTGCTCTACTGCTTTAATCTTTCTTTTGATAGGTGTTATAGCCACTGTTATGATGGGACCTTGAAGAGAGCTCAGTTCATTAGCGGACTGCAGGCTTTTTGTGAATCAAAAGGAACCAAGAGCACTCTATCCCTCTAATTCTATAAATCTGCACGCTCAAATTTCTAACTAGCATGTCAGTTTCATGCATAAAATAACTGGCTGTTAATTGGAGTTAACATCAACCAACATGGTTTGAAAAAAATGAGTGATGAAACGATCACTTTAAAATGGAGGAGAAGACCTCAGCAGTCACAAGCCAACCTGATCAAGCTACAACTTGAGCCAGTTTCAAGGTGACACTATAGCCACTCCATTCTCATTCATTGGTCAATAAAAATCCCTCAGTTCTGTTTTTTGTTTTTGTATATCATCATACCAGATACATATATTTTATCATGATTAGTAGTAATATTTTTATATACATGGTTTTTATGTTAGTCTTTTACCTACTACCACATTGTATATTTTTATATGGAGTCCTTTTACTGTCCATCTGATATCTCATTGCATATTTTATTGCATTATTGGATAGTTCAGATTTACCTGATATTTATTGCACCATTGGATAGTTAATATTTACCTTTTATATCACATGGTCTCATTATATATTTATATATATTTTCTTATCTACATGTACTTTTTATATTTTTTATATGTTTATATAATTGTACACTAGACTATATTTTAATACAAGATCCCTGGTAAATAGTAATGGGGTCTGAAAAACTTCCTGCCAGAATCTTTTTGGAGGAAAACGGCCTCAAAAAGCTCATAGATATCACGTATCTGTAGAGCTTAATCGGATCTAACTGATCCTCTCTTCATCATGGGCCGTAAAAAACCTCCAGTGAAAGAGTACTGCTACTCAAAATACTTCTTCTATGTCAATTCTGCAGTCTCTATATGAAAAACGATTATATATATATACTGGTTCAGGAATAGACCTTACTAACATCTGGCAAGCATTAAATAATGAAGTGGCACTTATCTTTTTCTTTCACGAGCCCTTCAATATTTGCTGAACTGCTACGTCCGTTACAGGTCTAAGTGCAGCATGTCCTCTGCTATCACTATCCTCTGCTATCGCTTATAGCAATGTATACCCTCTAGCCCCAAGCCGACGGTGGCCAGGTTTCGCTTCTGCATCAGGGTCTTGGAGACTGGGTAATGCCTGGATTTTCTGGCTCCGGTTCACAGGTATGCAGTAGGCCTTCACTCCTTCCCTCTCTGGGACTCCACATGTAAGATTTACATGTCAGATTTACATTTACATGTCAGATTTACATTTATGTTTTTAATGTATGTCCATTGTTTATTGACCCCTGATGTAGGCTTTAAGCCGAAACACAGTGCTGTGTCGGGTCCTGAAGAATAAAGGTTTTATCCATTGCATTTCTCGTCCTCCTGGGTTTTTTTGGTGGGGGAGCCCTGCTGATTACACTACTTTTGCTGGTTTCTTCTGACGTAGTGATATACGGTCCTCGGCTTTTGCAGTGTCCCTCCTTTTCTTTTTAATCCATTCTCTTTACAGAAGCCAGAAAAAGTCTCTATGCTCACAGTTACAAGAAGAAATAGACATGAAATCTCCACTAACACTGACCACAGAAGAATGAGCTAACTTTTTACGCCTCCTCAGACCTTGCATTAAAACCCTTAGAAGTACATTTATATGATTTGCAGTATATCAAAAATAAACTGAAACCTGAAAACAACATTGTACCAGCCTTTTGGCCTTTTACACACTTCCCTACATCTATGCTGAATAGTTAGTAGCCTTATTACCATCAGATGTAATAAGATAAATAATTATGGGCCCCT
This sequence comes from Microcaecilia unicolor, assembly GCF_901765095.1. Classification (NCBI taxonomy): domain Eukaryota; kingdom Metazoa; phylum Chordata; class Amphibia; order Gymnophiona; family Siphonopidae; genus Microcaecilia; species Microcaecilia unicolor. The sequence goes on from NC_044039.1 coordinate 38,353,076, forward strand.
TTTAGAAAGTGTCGGTAAGCCTAACACGTCCATTCTGTCCATGCCCCTCCCATTTTCACACCCCCTTTTCCAGATTGCTCGTAAACTTAGGCACATTGCACATAAACCACCATAAAGTCCAATTAAATTTAATTAGTGCCAATAATTGCCTGTTGAAAAGACAATTATTGGCACTAATTGCATGTTATTCAATTGACATAGAAGACTCATATTTGGAAAAACTAAATATGAAAGTGCAAAACCCCTAAGAGAGAAACTTCACTGGCTCCCACTTAAGGAACGCACCCGGGGGGGGGGGGTTGTAATTTCATCGGGGGCGGGAGGGGGTCGCGCTGCACCCGGGGGGCGTATTGGCGATCCGCCCCGGGTGTCAGCCAGCCTAGGAACGCCACTGCCCTGATGACTTGGAGCCATCTGGAACCTTAGAATGACTAATTCTACTCATGGTTGCAATACCTGCCCCAAAAACACCATCCCATAATAAAGCGCATATACCTGGAGCACAAAGTTCATTCCAAAAGAAATTCAACAAAAGTACATTTTGAAATGAACTTTGCACTTCAAGTATATAAACCTTAGAATGAGAACCTGTGGAGGATGGTGTATGTAAGCGGTGAAAGTGGCTAAGGAATAGTGATGGGATTGGAGCAGGTCCCAGGAAGGTGTGTGGAGTGAAAGTGACTGGGGGGGGGGGGGGGGATAAGAGGGGGTGGAGTGTGCGAGGGAAGGGTCCAGTAGTGCTTTGGAGGGAGTGAGAATGGATCAACAACAGAGTAGGTGGGTCCTCCCTCTTTCCTTCTCTTGATCCTGGATTGAACCTTCCCATTCCATGCTAACCCCTATTTCTTCTCCCCATGATCATTCCTCCCTCTGCTCACTGATTCCTCCTCTCCTCCTCCTTCCCATGCCTCCAACCCATTATCTTCCTCCAGGTCCCCCTTTTTTCTCCAAACCACCAGATCCTTTCTCCTTATTCTCTATTTTCCAATATCTTCCTAGCACTGATTACTAACATGTTTTATCCCCCACCAAAAAAAGGGACCAAATTAACCTAACACACAAGAGTGTTTATTTTATGAAGTACAAATTTTCAATGTTTACTATTCAGATCAATTCAGCTTGATACAAATGTGCCACAGAAGTTTGAAAACCTACAGCCAAATCTTGAGAATTTTGCTACAGAAACTGAAGGCTATGCACAGAGGATTCTTATCTGCAGGGTTTTATAGCCAGTTTAAAATTCCCAGATGCGCTTATTTCAAGCTCAGGTACATATATTCTAAAGTATGCTCAATTTGTTTATTTCAGAATTAAAAGAATTTGAATTTTTGTCTTTCCAGGTTACTTGTGGGGCCTACGATTTGCAGTAGTGCTTTAGCATATCGTCTTGTAGATTACTGGGCCACAGGATAAAATGACAGGATCATCTGCCTATAGCAGACATTTGATTTCCCGGTCATTCAGTTTTAGTCCTGGGCCGGGGGGATATCTACATGTCTGTGGTCAGATAATGATGTAAATATTGAAGAAGAAGATGGGGCTTAGGTTACATCTTGTCTCACTCTTGTCTGTCTTCATGTTACTTCTCTTTACTTTACAAAAGATAGACAACTAGTTTTAATTATATCATAGGTTCTCCCCCCCCCCCTTCAGTTTGGTTAAAGTTCATGCAAATATTCTTACATGTTTGTTAATTAGTATTTGTAAGGTAAAGACATGGAGGGTGGTTTAGCCCCTCTAAATAGGGATGTGCTGTCATTTGAAACAAAATAGGAATGACAATGTTAAGGACATTTCCTATTTCATTTTGTTTCTGAAACTAACCAAAAATCAAAATGTAATTTGTTTTTTCTTTTGTTTCATTTTTGGCCTTCATGGATTTTTGGAGGGGTGGCTGAAGCTCCCATTCCTGCAAGCTGCCTCTGCTGCTGTTGCCCCAGTATTCCTGCCTTGCACCTTCCATAACTCAGTTTAGCTAGTACAGTGGTTCCCAAACCAGGTTTTTGAGATATCCCAATGAATATTTATGAGAGAGATTTGCACCACTGGCCTCTCACTGCATGCAAATTTTTCTCATGAATATTTATTGTGGATATCCTGAAAACCAGACCTGGCTGGAGTGCGTCCAGGACCAGGCTTGGGCACCACTGTTGTATGGCACTGAACTGGGTACAATTTCATTCAAGCTGTGTCTCTTCTGTCCTCTTAAAGTCAGAGACAGAGACCAAAGGGGTTGAAAAGAATTCCATGAGCCATGCTCCCCTTGCTTTCCCTACAGTTTGTGTTTCCATTACTCTAGCATATACTGTTGTTAATTTCAACAAGGAGCACTATATCCCCACACCAACCATTTCCCTAAAATCTTTTGGGTTGTCTGATGTCCTATTAGTCTAATGAAAATATGTGTCTGTACAGTGCTATGCATGGCTCGTAGCACTTTAGAAATAAGTAGCAGGAAATGCGTATACCCTGTTACTTATTTCTAAAGTGCTACCAGCCATATCCAGTGCTGTACAGACAAATTCCATCGTTCTTATTATATGCGTATTACAAACAAAGAGGTTCGTGGTTTAAAAGTGTTAATTATGTAAGTATAAAGAAACAGGTTTAAATAGTGGTTGTTACATATTTAAAACTTAATAAAAATCTGAATTGAAAAAAAAGAAGTAGCAGGAGGAGAAATTGCAACAGAACATGTAAACAAATCTTTCCCTCAGAAATGAAGCGAAGGAAACACTGATAATTGCCCAGTAGAGGGCGATGTCCGTCAATACCAAAGCCCACAAATACTTTAAAGCTTCCTGGCACACTGCATTTTGGAGGGTGTAGTCCCTATATCCTCATTCAACCATTTAGCGTAAACACACTGCTGAGTTTGCATGACTACAAATCCCATATCCTTTGCAGCACACACAGCCGACTTTTCCAACATGACTCCCCGCAGATAAGAGTAGACGAGGAGGGAGGCTTTGACTTGAGTTTTGGTGTTGCTACCTCTGATCAGAATAGATATTGACAGTTTATTGCTAGTGTTAGGCAAACTGTAGCGCCTACAGATAATAATGACATAACTGATCCATTTGAAAAAATAATTTGTACTATTTTAGTGGTGGAGGTCTGGATTTGAGACCGGTGCACTGTCTGTCTCTTAAAACGTTTTTTAATTGGGTTTTAACAGTAATTCTAGTTCTCATCTAAAAGACTTTGGAGACTATTTGCAAAATATTTAAGCGTTTAGTAGTAGAGTGGAAAGATCTAGCATTCCCTTTTATACCTATGAATATAAATATTTTTGTGAGACTGGATCACAAATAAAAACTGGAGAAAGGGTACAGCAAGTTCTTTTACTGGTTGCTGTTGTGACTTGATTTCAGAAGGCTCTTGTTTTGGTAAATCCTCATGAGGAATGATTCGGGCACATCGCTGGTGGGGCGGAGAGGCTCAGGGCCCTCCGGAAGCAACTTAGCCCTGTCCAAGCACTGGCCTTGCTGGAGAGGCTGCTGATCTTTTGGTGGTGCATAGGGATTTTAGTACCTCCTTGGATTTCTGTGAGAGAGGCCTGTGAAACCATTATCTCGGAGTTCGAGAATGGAGAGGATTGCAGGTAAGGTATTTATGAATCTTGGTATTGGAATTAAGGCTGGAATGTGGAATCCCTGTATAGCTTCTATCACAGACTTAAGGGCCCTTTTAAAAAAAGCAGTGGTAGCATTGCATACACCAATCTGGCACTACCACTGGCTCACTCCGGGACTTGGGGGGGGGGGGGGTGTCAAGCATTTAAGAAGTGGGATGGATCCCGCCTCCCTTGCCTTCCTGTTGGACAAACTTGGACCATAGGATGGCGAGGGGGAAAACCCACCAACCTGCTGGCCCCTGCGGTGAAAAACTGTCCAAAAATCCACTACCCGTAGCTTTTGAAAATTTCCCGCAGGAACCCGCCCAGTTCCACAGTTTTCTCACAGACGTGGCAACTCTGCACAGGAGCCAGTGTTAGTGCCCCCACCCCCCCACCGCACACCATGTCCATCAGACTGGAAGTTCTTAAATTATTTTCTGCTGGGGGCTTACCCAGCACGGACAGCACCTGTTACCAACCGGGTTAGCATGGAGAACCCCTAGTAGGCGGCAAGAGCACCCCCAGGAAAAGGTTGTGCTGTAAATATATACTTGCTGTGTGGCCGTTTCCTTTTTTCGCAAAAACCCCCGCTGCAGTAAATGGAGACTCGGCGCGTGCAAATCCACGTGCTGAGGACACCACAGGGCCCCCTTTTACTACAGCATAGTAAAAGGGCCCCTTAATGAGAAGTTTTGCCCTGGCTAATCATAAGCACGTTCAAAGTGCACAGAATTTGTGTGCTAATCAGGGTAAGACAAGTGATGCATGTGCTGATGTGCTGTACCAGGAAAGGCTAGGTATAGTGCACCTGTGGTGGAATGTAAATACCAGCCCTCACAAAAATGTCTTGCACATGACATGTTTGTGATGTCCATATGCACAGAACAACATTCCCAGTACATGTGCAAACACAATTTTTTTTTCCTGCTTGGATCTAATTTTTTTTTTACTGCTTGGATCTAAGTGTAGAACCATCACCTCTTGTTCTGTTTCAGAAGTTTCAGGTACTGTTAGGCTTGTAACAAAAGAAAAACTGGCATTAAGTCTTCTCAACTACCCCTTCTGCTCCTCCTCAGATATGCTATTCAAGTTCTAGAGTTGCGCAAGCCTTAGTCTTATGAGTACATCTCTTCATTGGGGTCAAATGACTAATAGCATTATTACCATCCATTTTAATATGCTGTGTGCCAGTGTCCTACACACGGATTTGTGCAGGGTTATCTTCTGCGTAAAATGCTCCTCTGCATTGTGCGGCCATAAAAACACGTGCAGACTTTTTGTTAACAATACATTTCCACCTGCGCCACCTTTCTTCAACAGCCCCTTTCTCCCTGCTGCCCCTTTTTCCTGGATGCTGCTGTAGGGTGGGGTCAAACTGTCGGTAGGGGCCATGGCCTCTGTGGCCTATTTCACTGCTTTTCAAGAGGGAACAGCCACAGCCAGAAAGATGCATTTTCCTTAGATAATCAAATACAGATATTCACTAGTAAGAAATAAGGGGGAGAATTTAAAATGTGCCCTGAAATAAGCATTTTCTAATCATTATATTGCAGGTGGATTGGTTCAGCCTTTTCCCTGGTGGTTCAGAAATGTAGGTTTGTTTTAAAAAATATATATATCAAAAACTAAGGAGAATAGCAGTTATGTAACATTCAGTATTTGCAGTTCCTTGTTATTACTGAATCTGTCCCAGTACTTTCATAAATCTGTTTTCTCCACGTAAAAGTGAGTTAATGTGATTGGGTTTACACATGAAAATTGGCTCATTCTTGCAGCTGCACAAAGCCACAGTCCATCATTGGAGAGCTGTAGCAGTAGCATCCACAAAGAACACATTTGGACTTTCCAAAGGGTACATCTTGCCAAACTTGTTTTACATCTAGGATGATGCTCATTTAATTGAAAGCATTTTACATAGAGGCCGAAGTTGGTATTAAAACAGGGAAATGCACCACACCAGTGGTTCCCATGCCTGCAAATCTCTGTCATGAATATTCATTGTGGATATCCTGAAAACCTGAACTGGCTAGGGTGCCTCCAGGACCAGCGTGTAACTGAGTGAATTTAGGGTGGCAAGAATAATTTCCTAGTCATTTCTCCCCATCTGCTTGATTTCCGTGTGTTTTTCCTTTATGAGACCAACCTGACAGCTCAGTGGTAGCACTAGCCATTGTCATGTCACAGAACGTGGATTCAATTCCCAGCGTCAGTTCAGGGCTGGCATTAGGAGTTGCAAACTGGATACTTGTCCTGGGCCCCATTCCTGTCCAGAAGTAAAGGCAACATAACCTCTTGGCAGGCTTTGGGGGGGGGCCCTTGCAAATTTCTGCCCTGAGCCCTCTGGTCCTGGTTCAGGTGCTGTGCGTCTGGGACTGATTGGTGGTTGGGGATGTCCATTGTTATAACCGTTGTGCAGTGGTGATGCCTGATGGCCAGATCTTGGCCCAAGACTGCAGTGTTCTAGAAGAAGCCTGAGGCATGACTCCCCAGCCTGAGACTGTAATTGGAATGACTGAACTAAAGGAAATTTGGAGGGAATATAGAATAGGGGAAATCCTTGTGTAGTGCAGATTAAGGCTTGTGCCACTAGATCTCCCATTTATTGTTCCCAATGATCTGGAAGTGCAAGGGAAAAAGGAGAAATAGGTTAAAAAAAAGGCAGATTGTACATCAGATCTTCATTCTTTTATTAGATCATGAGGTTCATTTTCAAAGCACATAGACTTCTTACAAAGTACATATGTTACTATGGAATTTTGTAAGTCTGTGTGCTTTGAAATGAGCACCTATGTACAATTTTAAAGTTAGCCAGAAAGGTTTATAAAAACTACATGGATTTTATTCATTTCCTGAATAAAAAAGCAGAAAAATGATTCTGTACTTTCTGAATCGTAAATGATGAGGCTTGCAGACCAAAATAAGAATAGCCTTAGAATTGAATTTCATGTTTCCCTTTCACCTCTTTCTCCCTCTATGGGTCTGCAAATTAAAAATGGAGGTTTTTTTTAAATGCTTGCAAGCCAGGTATCCTGATTCCACGTGCACTGGTACTGACCAGGAAGGTACGGAGAGCTTGTTAGGGGACAAACATTTAGAGAAAGGACAGCAGGCAACTGGACCTGAGATGGTGGCAGTGGGAGCCAGGAAGGAAAGGGGTTCTTCTCTTCCTCCTCTGTATATTCTGTGGGGTCCAGTATTTAAAGTGATTTAAGCAGGCAGTAGAGGCTCCCGTCTGCTTAAATTGTACTTAGTGGACCTTCTGCCAGAATTTGGCACATAACTGGGCAGTGCCACTGAATATTGGCTCTTACCGTAGAAAGTGAAACTGGGCAGGAGGATATTGCTGATGCCCACATAGCTAAGTGACCAAACAGCACCGCACAAAAGTCTGTCCTAACTTTGGTCACTTAGCTGTGTGGGTGGTGACACTGAATGTTGGCTGGCATCTGCTTAGCTTCCAGGGCACGGTCAGTGGATTCCTGTGTTCTCCACTTGCTCCTCCCCCAGCCAAGAGTCAAACTTCCTCCTGCCCCCCTCCCCCAAAGAACATGGCCTCCTCTGGAAACACCCCCCACCTGCAGGCCTACTTTCACCTTCCCTGGTGGTCTAGTGGTCTTCAGGCAGTAGTGACCCCAGTCTCTCTGCCCCCTGCTGGCTCCAGAATGAAAATGGCTGCTGCAACCTCTAACACTACTGTAGTACCATGAGACTGCCACTAGAGGTCATGGCAGCCGTGTTGGGAAGACCACTAAACCGCTAGGGAAGACGAAGGTAGGCCGAAAGGACGGGGGGAGGTCTGGAAGGAGGCCATGTTCTTTGGGGGATGGAATCATGATCAGAATTGGGAGGGGATGGAATATGGTGTTCCCCTTATGTGGGTCCTCATTGATATTCAACATCATAAGTCTCGGTGCTCAGTACATGTCCAGTTGTACCAAAATATTCAATGCCACTACCCACAGATGGTCCAGCATTGAATATCCTGGGCAAATTTAGCTGGCGACATTCAGCACTTAAAAAATTCTGACCACTGCTGGCAGAATATTGACTAAAATGATAGCGGGGATGGGACGACTTCCCTATGAAGAAAGACTAAGGAGGCTAGGGCTACACAGCTTGGAGAAGAGACGGCTGAGGGGAGACATGATAGAGGTAATATAAAATAATGAGTGGAGTGGAACAGGTGGATGTGAAGCGTCTGTTCACGCTTTCCAAAAATACTAGGACTAGGGGGCATGCGATGAAAACTACAGTGTAGTAAATTTAAAACAAATCGGAGAAAATGTTTTTCACCCAACATGTAATTAAACTCTGGAATTCGTTGCCGGAGAAAGTGGTGAAGGCGGTTAGCTTAGCAGAGTTTAAAAAGGGGTTGGACGGTTTCCTAAAGGACAAGTCCATAAACCGCTACTAACGGACTTGGAAAAATCCAAAATTCCAGGAATAACATGTATAGAATGTTTGTACGTTTGGGAAGCTTGCCAGGTGCCTTGGCCTGGATTGGCCGCTGTCGTGGACAGGATGCTGGGCTCGATGGACCCTTGGTCTTTTCCCAGTATGGCATTACTTATTATGTAGGTTGTGGCACACGTATGATCTATGGAGAGATACAAGATTATAAAGCGACAGTGGTACTAATGAGTTGTACTTAGTTTACTATACTTTCTAACCTGCTTTTCAATTGAATATCAAAGGGGTTACTAAAACATCAAAATTTACAGTAAATTGTTATTTAAATGCTGTTTTTAGTTACAATAGTGTAAAAGAGCATACAGTTGTAAAAAGTCTTAGTTGGTGGGTTTCAGTTGCTCTATCTCATGTGTGACCTTTCTACTTTCCCTCTTTGCTCTACTTGTTGACTAGGTGTGAGGAGATTAAGCCTCCCTGTGCATTGTGGGAATGCAAGCGCTGGCAGAGATGAACCGCTGGCGAGAGGTTCTCTCCTGGTTGCTGCAGTATTACAAGGTTCCCGAAAAGCTACCTGTGAAAATATTGGAGATGTGGTAAGTCCTTACGGGGATTTTACAGATTGACGATAGTACTACTTGGGGGTGAGATGGAAAAATTGGAGGATCAGGGTATAGATTCCATTTATTTTTGAATAAATGCCAATTTCAGATGAGACAGGGAAAGGATAGTTGCACCTGGTTACGTTAGTCAGGAATGCCTTGTCAGCCATGCTTTTTAATATCTATATGATTCCATACTATCATGTCTAGGGCCTGAACTATAGGCCTTATGTTGATGATCTAAAATTCTTTTGCTCTGGTTGAAAATTCAATGAGTTCAGTAATTGAGCATGTGGTTTCTCTTCTTTTTTTTTTTTTTAATTAAAAACAAACTTTCTATACCTGCCACACCGCAAATGATCGTGGCAGTTTACAAAACTAAAATTAAGAAACAGAAAGGAACACCATAAATTATAGGAAGCCCAACCTTTCATACAACATTTCAACAATCCAGCCACATCAGCGTCCAGAAGGTTAAAATATAAGAAAAAAAATTAACAAAATTAAAATAGGAGATAGGACTTATTAGGCGTTAATACAGATACCTCAGGTTGCATTCCCCCGAATTTCCGAGAGGTCTTAATTGTGAATTGCGTACACTACAGACATTCACTATAAAGACACAATAGGTGGCCATAGAGTGCCATTACATTTCTATATGTTCATATGATACAATAGTTGTCATAACTATTTCAAGAAAAGGAAACAAGATTCATGTGTGACTCTGTACTTGTTCTGATTGTTCAAAAGTTTACAAATACAAAAACGTGTCGGAAGAGACAAAGAGTCATTTTCAAAGCACATAGACTTACAAAGTTACGTGGAGGGGCATAATCGAACGAAAACGTCTATCTCCATGGGCGTTATCTCCAAGAACGGGTCCGTGAAGGGGCAGACCAAACCGTATTTTCGAAAAAAAATAGACGTCCATGTTTTATTCGACAGTTTGTGAGCTGGGCGTTTTTGCTTTTTCAGCGATAATGGAAAATGAAAGCGCCCGGCTCAAAAACGAATAAATCCAAGGCATTTGTTCATGGGAGGAGCCAGGATTCGTAGTGCACTGGTCCCCCTCACATGCCAGGACACCCAACCTAGGGTGCACTTTTACAAAAAAAAAAAAAAAAAAGGTAAAAGAGCTCCCAGGTGCATAGCACCCTTCCCTTGTGTGTTGAGCCCCCCAAATCCCCCTCAAAACCCACTGCCCACAAGTCTACACCATTACTATAGCCCTAAGGGGTGAAGGGGGGCACCTACATGGGTACAGTGGGTTTGGGGGGTTGGACGACTAAGCATAAGCAGCACAATTGTAACAGGTAGGGGGAGATGGGCCTGGGTCCACCTGCCTGAAGTCCACTGCACCCCCTAACAACTGCTCCAGGGACCTGCATACTGCTGCCAGGGAGGTGGGTATGACATTTGAGGGTGAAAATAAAAAGTTGTGAAACATCATTTTTTTGTGGTGGGAGGGGGTTAGTGACCATTGGGGGAGTCAGGGGAGGTCATCCCCGATTCCCTCTGGTGGTCATCTGGTCATTTAGGGCACTTTTTGGGACCTTATTCATGAAAAAACAGGGTCCAGGAAAAGTGCCCTAAATTCTAGCTACAAACGCATACTTTTTTTCCATTATCGGCGAAAGGCGCCCATCTCTGTTCGGGTGATAACCATGCCCCAGTCCCGCCTTCACCACGCCTCCGACACGCCCCCGTCAACTTTGTACGCTTCCGCGATGGAGTGCAGTTGAAAACGTCCAAGTTCGGCTTTCGATTATACCGTGTTATTCGTTTTTGTGAGATAAACGTCCATCTCCCGATTTAGGTCGGAACTTGGGCGTTTTTCTCATTCGATTATAAGCAGGATGGGATCCTATGTGCTTTGAAAATGAGCACCAAAGTATCATCACACCCCAGTTTTTCATTATACTCCCCTTCCCTTTCCCATTCATATACATGCACTCTGACTCACTCCTGCTTTTATTCTCTCTCTTCTACCACACAAGCATACTCACAGCCATACCTACATACAACCTCTCTAACACATCGATTTTCAGACACACAGATATCCTTAGGTGCTACAGAAGTTTCCAGATATCTGTGAGCCAAGATCCCGGTGAATGTTGTTAATAAAGAGGAATGGGACCCTAAAACAGGGTTGTTGCCAGACCTGTCATTTGGGATGGGCCCAGAGTTAAGATAGGTGGGCCTTCCAAAACTCCAGGACCCACCCCCCCACACACACACAATTTTTTCCTGCATAACCCTCTCCTTTGGGATTTGCTCCCCCCCCCCCCCCCCAACTCTACCTCAGCACTTTTGCCGCCAACAGCAGCAATAAACATCCACTGCCTGTGCTGGTCCTGTTGACATCACTTCCTGTTTCCTCTTGTGGGATGCAGCTGAGGGAAGGAAGCCTGCAGGGCCGGCACAGGCAGCAGATATTCATCATTGCTGCTGTTGGGAAAGAAGCTAAGTTAGAATGGGGAGGAGATCTGTTGCCAGGCCTCAGGTGGGGGGGGGGGGGGAACAACAAAAGCCTGATCCAGGAGTAAAGGAGAGGGGGGAGCAAGGCAGCCACCACTGAACTGTTTTGAGGGGCCAAACAGGGTGAGCCCGACCCAAGAATGGGTGGGTCTGTGCCCACCTGTAGCTAAACCACAGCCCTAAAATCCAAACAGTTGCATCTAGTAAGGCCCTAAGGACTCACTGGCGCTCACTGAAATTACTCTTTAGGGTAAGAGTATGCCATAATTGCTTATAACACATCCAATCTGGTTTACTTTTAGACTTAAAAAGCCTGCAGTTCATACTGTGCCATATCGTGCAGTCTGTGACGCCATCTTTTCTTGTATTAATATCATAAAACAATGGATGAAAGCAAACCATTTTCAGTTAAATTTGGGCAAGTCCCAAGTATTCTTTTAAACTAGATCAAAGGCGGTATCAAGCCCCTTTTTAGAGACCGTTCTGTTGCAATACTTAGGGAGTTTCACTGTTTGGGTTTGTTGTTAGACTTCATTATCTCTGCGTCCACAATTGAAATCTCTAATTAGAACCAACTGTGATTAGCTAGAAGATTGAGGGATTTCCTGTCTTCTGAGAATTTTAGACCAGTGATTCAGAGCACTGGAATGCTGCATTGTAACTCCTTGATATAGGGTTACCTACTTAGCAACCTGTATCGCACACAAAATGTTCAGAACACAGCAGCTCGATTGGTGGTAAAGTGCTCTAGATATGAACATATTATATCTGTATTGTCTGCTCTTCACTGGCTTCCTGTGATGTGGTAGATGCAGTTCAGGATTTGTTATTAATTCACAAAGCCTTGAATAATGAATTGCCTATCATTATAGAAGCAACCTTGAAAATCTGCTGCCCTCCATGAGTATTGCAGTCTGTGGAGAAGGGCTTCATTGATGTACCTCTCCCATTGCACCCTAGCATTTTTTACAGCTCTGTCTAACCCCTTGTCATACTGTTTTACTGCCATTAAATTCTCTTCTGTCATCATATCCCTTCTACCCAGTGGCGATCCTAGGTCGGCTGACACCTGGGGCGGATCGGCGCTGCGCACCCCCCCCCCCCCCCCGGGTGCAGCATGACACCCCCCGGTGAATCAACCCTTCCCCTTCCAGCGCATGAACTCCCCCCCTCAGCGCATCAACACCCCCCCCCCCCACCCCGGCAAATCAACCCTCCCCCTTCCGGCGCATGAACTTCCCCCCTCGGAGCATCAACACCCCCCCCTAGCAAATCAACCCCCCCCTTCCAGCGCATCAACTCACCCCCTCGGCGCACAAACACCCCCCCCTTCCCCAGGGTGCCTTCTTGGCTGCTGGGGGGGGGGGGGGGGGTGCTGCGTGTCTGTCGTCTCCGTTGGCCCTGCTCCCTCTGCCCCGGAACAGGAAGTAACCTGTTCCGGGGCAGAGAGAGAGCAAGGAACTACAGAGATGACAGGCGCGCGGCACCCCCTCAGCAGCGTGCACCCTGGCGAACCGCCCCCCCCCCCCCCCCCCCCCCCGGTACGCCACTGCTTCTACCTCCATAAGCACACAACTGTGGAACACATTACCAAAAGCCTTGAAAACGACGCACGACCACCTAAACTTCCGGAAATCACTAAAAACTAACCTGTTCAAAATGGCATACCCTGCCGATCCAACCTAAATGCCTGATCTCTGCGACACAACAACACTAAAGTACGTAATGGACATAACTCTTCCGTTGTACGATTCCCTAATTGTGGCTGTGCCACATGAACTTTATCCTACCACAACATCATTTTGTATTTGTTCTCACCAGAGCCGGCAAACGCCTCTCCGGTACTATGTAAGCCACATTGAGCCTACAAATAGGTGGCAAAATGTGGAATACAAATGTAACAAATTAATAAATTATGCACAAGATAAGTCTGCATGCATATAATGTTGTTAGGGAAATCCCGAAACTCCAAATTTTGTGGCCCTTGAGGGCCATTGGTGAATACCACTGCCCAAGGGCCTCTTTCCTGCTTGTATCTCGATCCCATTAAGTGTTGCATCTTTGGATTTGCGCACCCCAAATGCATGAGACTGCTTTTTTGCACTGAGATGTTGCTGCCAAGCGCTCAGCCACTCCTCAAGTTTTCTTAGCTCACGTCTCTGTTTTGTCTACTCTATCATAATCTTTTTCATCTGCAAAAGAAATTAATCTTTCCTCTGAGCCTCTTTGTAACGTTGCTCCCAAATATATTGAACAGAATCATCAACAGGACAGATCCCAGAAATATTCCATTCATCACTCTCCCTTCTTCAGAGTAAACTCCATTTACTGCTGCCCTTTGTCATCTATCACTGAACTAGTTTCTAATTCAAGCCACCGCTTGAGCACTTGTGAGTTGAATGTAACGTGCTTTTAGCAAATTCCAAATGCAGCATTTGTGAAGCGTTTTGGTTAGTTATTTATGCTGCTGCTGATAGACATAGCCAGAGATAGGTAGTAATGAGGCATATTTTCAAAGCACTTAGCCTTCCAAAGTTGGAAGGCTTAGTGCTTTGAAAATATGCCTCAATGTGTTACAGTACTTAAGTACAATTGGCAGGACTTTTATTTTTTTCGTCATACTTTTTACTTATTACAAAAAAAAGCTGTGCTGTTGTACTTAGTAATGAAGTACAAGTTTAGAAAGTATAAAAAGTATTTTCCATACCTCTGTTTCTCCCCCTGTACAGGCAATGTCAGACCTGGCTTGCAGCTGATTGGGTCCGAACATCCGGTCCCAGAAACTGCTGAGTTGTGACCGGAAGTCCAGGCCCAATTAGATGCAAGCCAGTGTCAGACATCACTTGGAACCCCGAGTCCTGCCTTCCCGCTCCCCCCCCTCCCCAATATGATTGGCTGAGGAAATGTACCATTAGCCTCTCGCCTGCCTAGAGCCTCCGAGTTGGCCCTACTTCCGCCTCCCTCTCCTAATTTAACAACAGACAAGTGTGGCTACACTGATTGAAGTGAGGAGAACTTGGAGGAAGCAGTACTGGAGCGCTGAAGTTGTCACATGTGCACGTTGTGTTCAGCGAGGTCCTGTTCCTGCCCATAACCCCTCCGTTAGTTCTGCTCACTTATCCCCAGCTGCCAGGGTTGCAGGACCTGGTGTAGCTCCTTGGCAGAGATGGGCTGGCACTGCTCTGTAAGTCTGCAATCAGTCTGCAGGGAAAGCTTCCCTAGAACTAAGCCCTCTCTGCCCTGGCTGATGAGGACTTACACTGTGTGACACATGCACGGGCCTGCAGCATCAGAAGTCACATGACTGTTGGTGCATGCGTGTAGGGAACTTCACGTGCAGCTGAGCGATTTTCCAGAGACTTCCATGTGCAGCCAGCTGCCTGAGACAGTAGCAGCAGTAACTGTAGTCTAGCTGACTAGTTGTCATTCCTCTAGATGTATGTTTTTGGCGCACGCAGAATAATTTTTCAGCGCACCTGTAAAAAAACTGCCCTTTTTTTTTTTCCCAGAAAATGGACGTGAGGCAAAATGAAAATTGTTGTGTGTCCATTTTGGGTCTGAGACCGTACTGCCAGCCATTGACCCAGCAGTAAAGTCTCACGCGGTAACCGGGCAGTAATGACCTACACACATCAAATGCCACTTGACACGCGCCCGATATGCATGTCAAATTACCACAAGAGCCACATGGTAACTTCATTTTGGCGTGCATAGATGCTTACGCGGCTTAGTAAAAGGGCCCCTAAGTGACTTGCCCAAGGTCACAAGGAGCTGCAGTGGTAATCAAACCCAGGTCGCTAGGCTCAAAGCCCGCTGCGTTAACCATTGGGCCACTCCTCCACTTCTCAGTCAATTGATTCAGTAAGTTTTGTTATTAAAATATTGAACAACAGAGATCTCTGGTTTTTCTAATGGATTGTTTTGATTATTTGGATGTTTCTTCAGTATCCTTCTGTACAGCAAAGTGGAGGAGCCCCATGTGATGCTGGAGGTTGGAGGCGATTGGCTGAGAGATGAAGGCAATCAGAACCTGACCGGGTATGGGGCAGTAGTGGAGTTGTACCTCTTGCAGGTGTTGCTGCCTCTGGGTCAGTTTGCAGAGGCTGAGAGTCTGGTGAAAAGTTGCAGTGTGTTCAGCAAAGAGCAGCAAACAGTCACCCTCAGAACTGTTGCAGAGAGGCAGCAGCACTGGGCAGAGCCTCACACACCAGAAAAATCAGAGCAGATTGAAAAAGAGCATCTGGTCACAAGAAAAGTATGGCAGGCAGGTAAGATTTCTTTGATAATCTTAGTCTAGAGACATGGTCTGTTTTTCTTCTCAGCAGTAAGGAACTTAGCTTGTGCTTTTAAGTTGTGCTTTTGTAGCTCGCTTTTTGGGGAGGAGAGGGGGCTGGGGGCTTTATCTTCTGCTTCTTTTAGCATTCAGCTCAATTGGAGCCAACCTCCACTGGCTATAGGGCCTAGAACATCCATTCTCAACTACTTGGTGAGTTTTCTCTTTCAAGTATTGTTTCATCCTTCTACAAAGCCCAGCCATCGTAGCAGTACTCTGACTATTAGGAGCCATAGACTGATGCTCCCCATTGAAACCGAATATGTATGCATCCTAAGCAGGGCCGCCGAGAGGAGGGGGGGTAGGGGGGACAAAATTCCCCGGGCCCGGCTGGCGCTGCAGTTCCTGGTCTCACCTGCCTGCTTCCTTGGCTCCAGGCCCCCTGCATTTGAAGCGACAGTCACAGATCGCCTCCCTTCGGGCCTTCCCTCCTGTGTCCTGCCCTCGCAGAAACCGGAAGTTACATCAGACGAGGGCGGGACACAGGGAGGGAAGGCCAGAAGAGAGACAATCTGCGACTGCCGCTTGAATGCAGGGGGCCCGGAGCCGTGGAGGCAGGCAGGTGAGACCGGGGACTACAGCGGCAGGGGTGCAAGGGGGGGGGGGGCGGCAGCGGAGGAGGGGGGGCCTTGCTCCGGGCCCGGCCTAGTCTCTCGGCGGCCCTGATCCTAAGTGTGGCCAGTTGGTGACTCAGAGCTGAGACTCTCTGCTGTCCCCTCTACCCCAGGGTCCTTCTGTTTAGTTATCGTATCTGGCTCTTAGGAACACCATACTATCAATAATACTGATTGACTGTGGTACGGTTGGGGAATAGGCCTTCCCATAAAGGAAGCAGTGCACAAGGATTCACAGCTCAGCAATGACTGTTCATAGTTATGTGGCCTTACTTTTATTATGCTGTTAAAGCTGAGTTATGCTATGTTCCGAGTGCGTGCATGAGCAGCTTAGAAAAGTATATGCTTCTAGCATAACACAAAAGGCTTGTTTCCTAGAGGACAACATGCTAAACTGTCTTAATATTAGCTGTCAATGGGCATAAATATAGTGTTTCAAGCTTTTTTATGGTCAGTATTAATGAGATATAAATTAAGTGTACATTAGCCTAGATAGTAACAAATAATGCTTATTAGATATTTCATTAGTATTATGCTCAATTACTGAATGAGGGATCAAACTGGTAAAATGCAAAGCTACAAATCCAAAAACCAGTTTGTTAATTGAGCTGTTTATTTCACGGTCCGTTTATACAATAAATAGATATTATCAAAACCAGAGACCTCAGAGCTTCCTAGTGAGACAATTCTTTACAGAATCCTTTCTCCCATATTGGGTGCGTCTCAACTATAAATTGGAGCAGCTTTTTATCCTCGGTCCCTCTATTAATACTAAGAAGGATAAAAAAACGAACCAATGCAAAAAACTCTCAATTACAGAGAAAAATCATTGGTTCTTCAGAAAAACCCTTCCTTTAGAAAAAAATTAGCTGTGAGAGAAAATGCTCAAATAGAAAAGAAAAACTGCAATCTAACTATGACCACAAAAAAATGAGCAAAAAAAGGCTATTTTTAAACCTCCCCAAGTGGTGCATCATTGGAACCTGTGAAGAGGAACTTTGTCTTTCTTTTTCTTTCTCCCTTTCTCCTTTGCGATGATATGTCGTGCTATTGCTTAATCCCAATCATCGTGCAACCGTTTAAAGTTATAACCAAAACAGTTCTTCGGTTGCCGTTTGTCAGGGTCTTCACCGAGGTTGGTTGCACGATGATTGGAATTGAGCAATAGCGAGTGGATGGGAACACCACGACATATCATCGCAAAGGAGAAAGAGAGAAAGATGTTGTACCTGGGGCAGCGGAGGGTTAAGTAACTTGTTCAGGGTCACAAGGAGCTGCAGAGGGAATTGAACCTGGTTCTCCAGCAGCAGGAATCGAACTCAGTTCCCCGCACCATTAGGCCACTCCACACTTCAGCGTCACAGGTCCATAACACTTTACAGTAGAATCCGTGTTTGTTTAGTTCTGGCCTTATAGGCTTACAAAAGACAGGTCAGGCTGTTGCCCTACGTCATTACCTCATTAGCATAGATTTTGTGTTAACACACTATTGCAGACTAGTTTTTCTGTTGATTTCATGCAATCGACAGCTATTTCTGGGATAAGCAGCATAAAATGTATTGAACTTTTTGCGATCTAGCCAGGTATTTGTGACCTGGATTGGCCACTGTTGGAAACAGGATGCTGGGCTTGATGGACCTTTGGTCTTTCCCAGTATGGCAATACTTATGTACTTATATCATCCCAGCACCTAACCTTGGACACTGTTTACTGAATTACCTCCTATATGTGTCTATGCACCTTTGTTATATTACCCCAGGGAAAGCAGGCACAGACATTTACACCTGCACCGAGGCAGATGTAATTATGTTCATATATGTGCCAGTAACAATTGATGTTTATGTGGTATTCTAGAAAATGCATGCACGAGTGCCAATCCCACTCCCATGCCAACTATTCAACGCATTTGTCCAGCTTTTTGCTCATGTTGTTGTTATTATTATTATTATTACATTTGTACCCCGTGCTTTCCCACATAATGCAGGCTCAATGCGGCTTCAGTGAGCAGCCAAGCTTAAAAGAATCTGAATGATGCAGTCAGTTTTGAGATATCTGGTAGCACGATCTGTTTACATAGTTTTTATTTTTAGATCATGCCATAATACAAAACTAACCTCTATATCATAAGACAATGTGCTAATAATGTTGTTTTCTCCAGAAATATACAGTGGGAGGGGCGATATTTAGTCAATTTTGTAATTAAACTCTGGAATTCGTTGCGAGAGAATGTGGTAAAGGCGGTTAGCTTAGCAGAGTTTTAAAAAGGTTTGGACGGCTTCCTAAAGGAAAAGTCCATAGATCATTATTAATTGGCTTTGAGGAAATCCACTATTTCTGGGATAAGCAGTATAAAATGTTTTGTACTTTTGGGGAATCTTGCCAGGTATTTGTGACCTGGATTGGCCACTGTTGGAAACAGGATGCTGGGCTTGATGGACCTTTGGTCTGTCCCAGTATGGCAATACTTATGTACTTATATCATTTTCTGTTTGACATGTGGGTCCCAAATACTTCTGCAAATTCAGAACTAGCCCCACTCTTTATCAGAGGAGACCCTTTCTGTGTATGGAAATGAATGAAATTCAGCTGGACTGTTACCAAAGTTCTATCTCCTACCAAATTCAGTCAAATTTGTCCTAGAAAGGGCCCACAGTTCACCTAGCCACTATGCACTTGAAAACTTGTCAACAGTAGAAGCAGTTGTTAAGGCTTCAAGTTTCTGGGGGGAATGCATCAAAGCTTTAGCACTCTGACAGGCAGATTATCAAAAGCCCCGCGCTGTTCCCAACAGCGCTCTAAAATAGCGCTGGAACAGCGCAGGGCGCTATTAGACCTATGATCAGAGATAATGCATGCAAATTTAAGCAGCGCAATTTTCTCTGATTATGGGGTAGAAGTGCGGGAGAATTGTGCCTGAGCATGCGCTCAGCACAATCCTCCCGCACTTGTTTGACAGGTCTGGGCTGGAGACCAATGAAAAGAGAAGGACGCCCATCTTTAAATCGGAAGATGGACATCCTCATCTGCCCTGTTGCACGGACGGCCAAATTTCAAGGGGTGTCGGAGGTATAGCAACGGGGCAGTTGAGGACGTCCAAAATTTGGACGTTTCGGCAATGGGCAATTAAGGACTTCCAAAATTGGATGTTTCTATGAGGAAGACGTCTTCCTCATAGAAACATCCAATTTTGGACGTCCTTAACTGCCTATTGCCGAAACGTCCAAAATTTGGATGTCCTCAACTGCCCCGTCACAGAAACGTCCAAATTTTGGACGTCCTCAACTTCCCTCGCTGGCAGGTTTGCTGTAGGGGGGTATGGGGGCCTGCCAGCATGCAAATGCATGCTGGACAGGGCTCACCATTCCTCCCCAATGATCTGCAAACCCTAACGCCAGCTCGGAGCTGGCGTAGGGTTTGTCACAGCCAGCAACCCAATCTTTGGCACGCTGGACACTGATCATTGGGGATGAATGCGTTAAGCGCTGATTAGCATGCATTTGCAGGCTACTTACGCTAAGAGCCCTGTTTAGCATGCATTTGCATGCTACTTGTGCTAAGAGCCCTCGAGCACGTTGTTTCACGCGCTCAAGGGCTCTGATCATGGGGCAGTAGCAAACGCCGGCGCTAGTATGGCGCTAACAGCCTCTAGTGCCGGTGTTTGCTTTTGATCATCTGCCTGTGAATGCTAAGAAGCTCCTAGGTATAAAATGGGCATCTTAACATGTAGCGCTCACTAATGAAATTAGCGCTCGCTAAAGCTTTGATAAATTCTCCCCAACTAGTCACACTTCTTTCTTAAAGATCCATTACACAGTTACTTTACAGAAATACGATTAAAATCTTTCATTTGTTTACCTCATCCTTGGGCAGGTAGAATCAGTTGGGGAATGCCAGCTCCTGCATTTTCAACGATTACTGTAGGAAATGTAAATATTCATATGGAAGGGGAATTTGCAGTGGAGTGTGATAGTCCAGGATGGTAGGGTGGGCATACAGGAAAGGCAATAGAGTTTCTCTAAGAGAATCAAAGCTTAAGAAAAAAACGTTTTTAATTCTTCATGCCTTAATTCTCCCCCATATTTTCACTGGCAATCTTTATCACATACCGAGAGATGTTCCATGCTGCATACCGTGTGGTGTGAGGTAATAACGTCGCACGAACAGCAACATAAGCAGTGGTTTCAGGATTTTGTAGGGTGGTAACTGCTGTGAACTAGTAATTGACTTGCCCACCGAGAGTCTAATTTTCAATTTACTTGCTTAAATTGGTGGTTTAAAATGTGAATCCCCACTCCCTAGCAACATAGTTAAAAAAAAAAAAAAAAAATTTTGCCCAGCGTTTCTGCTGTCTCTTATTCTAACTCACTTGTGACCAGAGCGGAGTGGAGGAGCGGCCTAATGGGTTAGTGCAGTGGGTTGCAGACCTAGGGAACCGGGTTCAATTCCCGCTGTTGCCCGATGGTCAGCAGTGGATTGAGATTCTGGGGAACCAGGTTCAGTTCCCTCTGCAGCTCTACGTGACCCTGGGCAAGTCTCTTAACCCTCCATTGCCCCATGTACAATATATTACTTAGATTATGAGTCCATTGAGGACAGTATAAAGTACCTGTAATATTTATTTATTTGTGACATTTATATCCCACATTATCCCAAACAACTTTGAGTTCAATGTGGCTTACAATAAACAGTATAGGATACATAACAAAGAATAATGCATAAGAAAGTAATTTGTTGTAAGAATCCAATATTACAATACCGTATCATAAACATACTGGGATATAGCTATGGATGTCTAACATTTAGAAAATCTATTATGAATGAGAAATTGTATATGAAGCAAAGAGAAATTTAATGGTAACCAATTCAGGTAATAATTGTTTGAGATGTGGTTTTTCTTTGTGAGGGTTTGTTTGAATAGGAACGATTTAAGGATTTTGCAGAATCTAGTATATTCCTGTATATTTCTTATTTTGGGTGATAAGGAGTTCCACCATTTGGTTCCTAGATAAGTGAAGTCTGCAGAGTGGACAGTTTTGTAGATCACTTTTTTGCAATTTGGGAGGTGTAGTCTGAGATAGTTTTTTGCCTCATATTTAGTGTTTCTTTGAAGTAAGTTTATTAATGGTACCATATAGTCTGGACCATGTGCCATTTCGTATTTGAAAGGTAAAGGTACATAATTTGAAGGTGATTCTCGCTTTGATGGGAAGCCAGTGTAATTTGATTAATAAAGGGGAGGCACTTTCAAAATGAGAGAATTTGTATATGAACCTGGCCGCAATGTTTTGAGCTATTTGGAATTTTTTCAGTAGGTACTCCTTCCAGCCAGCATATATGGCATTACAATAATCGAATTGGGATAATGTTAATGATTGTACCAATAGTCTGAATGTTTCTGATGAGAAATAGGGTCTGATCCTCTTTAGTTTCCAAAAAGACCTGAAAGATTTTGTGATTACTGAGGAAACTTGAGAATCAAATGTTAAATGTTAGTCTATAATTATACCTAGAATTTTCAGATTATTGTCAATGGGAATGAAGTGTTGTCAATTGTGAAACTGTTGCAGTCGTTTTGGTCAAATAGGTTGATAATGACCATGAATTTAGTTTTTTTTCTTTATTTGGATTCTGAGGCCCGGGTTTCCATTAAATTTAAGCCAAGTTTTGCCTTTTGTAAGATGTCTTGAATGTTGAATGAATAGAAATTGTAAACTGCATAGCCACCCCAGGGATCACTTGTCACCTTCCTAATAGAAGTGCACGAAACAATGGCACTTCCACTGGACAACCAAGACTGTACCTCAGGATGGCAGAAGACCGGGGGATTATTTTCAGTTCTCAATGCAGTATTTTAAATGGAAAAAGCACTCGCACAAAAAGCAGCTGCAAAAGTCCATGGGAATTTTTAACCAAATGATGTTTCAAAAGCTTATGTTTGCTTTCGTTTGCACAGAATCCATGGACAGTTTAAAGACTGCCCGCTCTTCCCCCAAGTGATCTAATGCAATGCCTTTCAAATGTTTCATCTTTTTTTTCCTTTGCGTAACATTCTGTTTTTTTGTTTTGATCCCAGGCCATGTACCAAAAAAACTTGTGAGTATACTGAAGCTTTTGCAGAGTGTACTAAAATCATTCGTGAACTGTTTGCACTCCGTGCCCTTCAGAAGAGTCATCTTGACTGCACTGATAGTCTACCTGATTGTGTTGAGATTAGATCCTGGTAAGTGATGGCAAGAATGTTTATGATCTTTTCTTAAACAACGGACCGATGCTAAAAACGTAATGCTGATGCAAGAGGCGATTTGCATCGGCGTTAGTGAACACAGAATGCTCAGAAGGCTGTAGCATGGGAGACAATGTGCACGCCAAAGGTTAGCGCAAATAGCATGCAAACGTAGTCAAACAAATGTTAATGAGGTCATTCCCTATTCCCTCCAAGTACTCAGGGAACAACACACAAAACAAAGCTGCCATTACCACTGAAAACCTAACTCCAGCTCGGAACAGGCATAAGGGTGTTTGAAGAGAGGCTTTTTCACGATTCTTTCTTTAAAATCTGCCAGTTTTTATTTAATTTGGAAGCAGAAGGAAGCCCATGCAAGCCCCTAAACGCTGGTAGTGAGAGATGAATATGCGTGAGTCAGAGCAAACCCGAAAGTGAAAGCAGACTTTGTCGCTTGTTTCCTGCACTTACATATAAGCTTTCCAAGTAAAAAAAAAAAAAAAAAAATTTGAAAAGCTTATATTTAAAGGTTTCAAAAAACAGGTGCTAATGTTTGCTTCACTTTTGGGTTTGCCTGGTGCATGCGCACAAGAGCTGAGCTTACTGCAAAACTCTTCTGTGCATGTGCGTAGCGTGTTCCCTCCCCCCCTTGCTTTCACTTTTACAGCGCATATATAATTTGAATACCATTTCCTTTGAGCATTGGCGAGCTAGTTTTCTGCGCTGTTCCAGTGGTATGGGTTCTGCGCTGTTGATCTAAGCATCGGCCCCAGGGAGTGGCCTAGAGGGTCTTTTCTAATCCTCCATTTCCTGTGTCTTGTATCAGTAGTCAATGTAGCGTAGGCTCAGTAATGTAGAATCTGTTGGTAATGGGGGGGATTTCAGAAGGCAATGGTGTAAGTCGTGTGTTACTGCAGGAGAGCTCACGGTTCTTCTACATTCTCTTCCTTCCAAGAAGAAGTTAGATTATGAAATCTTGTCGAACCTTTGATGAATGTACTCATGGTCATGACAGAAGGGCCATTTCCTTTCCATTGGGCTTTTGTACAGTTTCATATCCCGTGTGTGAGTAGAGTTATGTGCATACAGCCTGGATGCATGTAATTTTACTCACATGTTGAGGAGGTGTCCCTTAGAGGCACATTGAGAAACTTCATGCACATGCTATGGATTGTTCACAAGTATCCAGGGCTGTTTTTACCAGTGGGCAAATGGGGCAACTGCCCCGGGCTGAGCTTAACAGGGGCCCATAAGTAAAAGTGGCTCTGAGGACAGGGCCCACTCTGGTCCCAGCATCTTCCTTCTCTCCCTTCCCCTCTCCCAGTGCAGCTGCTTCCCAGAGATAAAAAGCAGCATAAAGGCTGGTCCTGCTGCTTCTGACATCACAGCGACACAGACCTATGGTGGCCCCATGCCTTTATGCTGCTTTTTATCCCTGGGAAGCAAGCACTGCTCAACAAGGAGGTGGAGGGAAAAGGGTGCTGCTGGACCAGGGGAGGGGACAGGGAGCTATTGGACTGGGGGAGGGAGGCCCATCTACAGAAGTTTGTCCAGGGCCCCATGAGTGGTTAATGCGGCCCTCCAAGTATCCGTGTATTCACCTCAGAAAAATTCTGTACACCAAATAATAGATGTGAGTGTCTGCACATAAATTCATGGAGTAGTTTCAAAGCGACAGGACACTTGTACCTTTGCTTTGAAAATTTGGCAAGATCTTCATAGTGAAAAGTCCACAAGTGCTTTTCACTAATGCGGATATTCAAAAAATTACCGCTTAAAGTTTTAGGAAAATATTTTCCCTATGGCAACCCTCCTGTCTTCCTCTTACTAATATTAGTAGTACGATTTTGGCTTCAGATGTTCTCCATGGAGTGGAGGAGTAGCCTAGTGGTTAGTGCAGTGGACTTTGATCCTGGGGAACTGAGTTCAATTCCCACTGCTGCTCCTTGTGACTCTGGGCAAGTCACTTAACCCTCCATTGCCCCTGGTACAAAAATAAGTACCTGAATATATGTAAACCATTGAATGTAGTTGCAAAAAACCTCAGAAAGGCAGTATATCAAGTCCCATTTCCATTTCCCTATTTGAGATTCTACATGGAATGTTGCTATTATTTGAGATTCACCAAGGAATGTTGCTATTCCACTAGCAACATTCCATGTAGAGGGAATAGCAACATTCCATGTAGAAGCCTGCCCTTGCAGATTAGCAACGCGGCTGCGCAGGCTTCTGTTTCTGTGAGTCTGACGTCCTGCACGTATGTGCAGGACGTCAGACTCACAGAAACAGAAGCCTGCGCGGCTGCATTGCTGATCTGCAAGGGCAGGCTTCTACATGAAATGTTGCTAGTGAAGGAGTAGGCTGGTGGTTAGTGCAGCAGACTCTGATTCTGGGGAATTGGGTTCAATTCCCACTGCAGCTCCTTGTGACTCTGGGCAAGTCACTTAACCCTCCATTGCCCCTGGTACAAAAATAAGTACCTGAATATATGTAAACCATTGAATGTAGTTGCAAAAAACCTCAGAAAGGCAGTATATCAAGTCCCATTTCCATTTCCCTATTTGAGATTCTACATGGAATGTTGCTACTATTTGAGATTCACCAAGGAATGTTGCTATTCCACTAGCAACATTCCATGTAGAGGGAATAGCAACATTCCATGTAGAAGCCTGCCCTTGCAGATTAGCAACGCGGCTGCGCAGGCTTCTGTTTCACGTGCAGGACGTCAGACTCACAGAAACAGAAGCCTGCGCGGCTGCATTGCTGATCTGCAAGGGCAGGCTTCTACATGAAATGTTGCTAGTGAAGGAGTAGGCTGGTGGTTAGTGCAGCAGACTCTGATTCTGGGGAATTGGGTTCAATTCCCACTGCAGCTCCTTGTGACTCTGGGCAAGTCACTTAACCCTCCATTGCCCCTGGTACAAAAATAAGTACCTGAATATATGTAAACCATTGAATGTAGTTGCAAAAAACCTCAGAAAGGCAGTATATCAAGTCCCATTTCCATTTCCCTATTTGAGATTCTACATGGAATGTTGCTACTATTTGAGATTCACCAAGGAATGTTGCTATTCCACTAGCAAACACCCACAGAAGGTGAACTCTCCACAGGAAAACCAATGAAAGGCAAAACACACAGTGGATCCAAAAAAGTCCTCTCACAATGAGTGTCTTCCTGAACAAGGTCTTTATTGACAGTAGCAGAAATGACCCGACACGTGACGTGTTTTGGCCGTGAGGCCTGCGTCAGGGGTCTATAAAATAATATAATATACAAAGACATGCATAAAAATACAATTATAATTAAAAACATGAATAAAAACTTGAACATCCATATACAATTTCTTGTACAAATTTAGACAAATAAAACGTCAGAATGAAAGATGCAAAGTATATATAATAAAAAATATATGATAAAAATATAAGAGTATATGACTTTAAAAGAATAAAGAATATTGAATTATGTAAAGATATGAAATTGTACCACATAGAGATAATGAGGACAAGGCATGGAATAAAATACACAACATAATAAAGTATAAATATAGAGGACATACCTAGTATTATCTGTAGAAAAAAGTACCTTGTAGATCAGATGAAAAAAAGCACTAAAGCTGCTAACAACGATATCTATAATAAATATGTAAGCGAAGGCATAAATCACTACATACTCTCCATACATACATATACAACAAAATGAAATGATACTGAAAAAAGTGAAACATAGAATATATGGACAGGGATCCCAAAAAATTGTTTTGATGATGGAGAATAATGAAGAAGACCACACGGGTATGAAAATAAAAATAAAAAAATGAAAATGAAAACAAGGCACGGATGCCAAATGAATCAGCAAATGTCAAAGGTGATGAACCATAAAATGATAAGGATGGGAGAAACAGAAAAAAGAATTGCCTGATATTACTGTGAAAAATAGCATATATTAAAAAAGAAGACCATAAACTACTAAGAAAAATGGACCATAACATAGGGGAACCACCTAACTGAAAAATAATATTACCTTTGCAAAAGTGCATAAGGAACCACATTACATGCTGGCAGAGTACACCTGAAGGCCATGTTTAGACGATACTGTCACCATAAAAAATATAAAATAAGAGTCAGCAAAAGTATATTGGCATGTAAAGATAAATAAAGCTGTGCCCACAGGAATGATGACATAAATATCCTCAGTGTAAATCAAAAAGGGGGCAAAATTACAAATAAAAGGTAAATGCCAATCGAAATGAGAAAAAATAAATAAGAAAAAATAATAAGTACATAAGTAGTGCCATACTGGGAAAGACCAAAGGTCCATCTAGCCCAGCATCCTGTCACCGACAGTGGCCAATCCAGGTCAAGGGCACCTGGCACGCTCCCCAAACGTAAAAACATTCCAGACAAGTTATACCTAAAAATGCGGAATTTTTCCAAGTCCATTTAATAGCGGTCTATGGACTTGTCCTTTAGGAATCTATCTAACCCCTTTTTAAACTCCGTCAAGCTAACCGCCCGTACCACGTTCTCCGGCAACGAATTCCAGAGTCTAATTACACGTTGGGTGAAGAATGGGTGTGGGGCATGCTATAAGCTATTACAGCAGCCAGCATAGCTATCAGCGATACAACGCGATCGAGCCATGAAAACGCCAAAGTTAATACTGAGTGCTGAAAAGTACGCTAGTTTATGTAAGGCACCATGCTAAACTCAATAACTGCACTAAATCAGCACTAATTTAAGTGAAGACTTAATGAAAGTTGGAAAGGCAGAGGAGAAATCGATAAAAATGCTTATCATACACAAGAACCCGTTAATACATATGAGAGCATATGAAGACAATATGAAACAATACTATCAACACGGAATATTAAAAAAATGAGTCTAAAAATGTATATTAACATCTAAAAATATCTAAAACTGTGCCCAAGGGAATATTGACGTAGCTCCCCTAGGTGTAAATCAAAAAAGGGGGGGATTATTGCAGATAAAATATATAACAATGAAAATGAATGGAATAGTCGGTGTGGGGCATGATATAAACTACTAAAACAGACTACATAGCTATCGGCATTGCACAAGATCAGGCCATAAAGGCGCCTAAATGACTGCTGAGTACTGGGAAGCAAATTCGTTTGTGTGAGGCACAATGCAAACCGCTATAACTGCATTGAATTAGCACTGGTTAAATAAAAGCTAACAGGACTAAGGAAAAACCAATGAAAATGCTTACCGTACACAAGAAAACGCTGTGCTGCTTTGTGAAACGAAATGTATGGCAAAACATGAAACCACCTTCAAGGGAAGGATTTATACCGGAAGTAAAGATGACATCACTTCCCCTGTGATTGGAACGAACCATTACTAAGGAGATATAGCACATGCGAGTGGTGGGGTCTATACTTAATGGTATGATCGATATAAGAGACTCCACTGCTAAAAAGGGGTTAGTGAAGACAATGGGGCGCACATAAAGCTATAGGTGGAATCTAACAACAATAAAACAAGAGATTGGACTATATAAACCATGTGATCCCATATGTAGTTCCAGCTAACTACAGAATACAAATGAAAAATAAAAGATAAAAAATAAAAAATAAAAATAGCGATTCAATTGTTCGACATGGACAAATAATTTTGTAAAAAAATTTTTTAAACATATATATAGGTCCTCGTATACAATGTATATGCTATAAAAATAAAAATAAAAATAGTAATAATCCTGAATGATGGAACAAAATAATAATAATGGAAATATTGTCATAAAACCAGCAGATAAGGGTGGAGCTATTGTTATACAAAACAGACAAGAATATATCATGGAAATACACCGACAGATTTTTGATTTAGAATATTATATCCAACTGGAAAAAGATCCTACTGACCAACTTCAGAAAGACATATTAGAATTAGTGTCTTTGCTTTCGATGCTGGGTATATCACTCTTAAAGAAAAAAATTACCTTACAGTTAAGTGTCCTTCTATCCCCACCATATATACTCTTCCTAAGATACATAAAAGGTTAGATAACCCACCTGGTCGTCCTATCATCTCAGGAAACGGTTCAGTTTTAGAGCCTCTCTCTCAGTTTGTAGACTATTTTTTACGACCCTTTGTCCCAGAGATTGACTCATACGTTAGAGACTCATCCCATATGATCAACATTTTAGAAATGTTTGATGGAGATCTTGAAGATGTTACTATGGTGACCCTGGACATAGAAGCTCTCTATACCAATATTCCTCAGTTGGAAGCCCTGATAGTAATAGAGAATACACTTAAGAGAAGGACCCATGAGCGACGTATTCCTAATCATTTCATTCTTGCCTTGGCTACTATTGCCCTTACTAAGAACTATTTTGGTTTTGATGGCAGTTTTTTCCAACAAATTAAAGGCACAGCTATGGGGTCAGCCATGGCCCCTGATATTGCTAATCTATATGTTGCCCAGTTTGAAGAGAGATTTCTCAGAATACACCCATATAAAAAAGAGATCAGAATGTACAAACGCTATATAGATGATATCTTCCTGCTATGGAAAGGCAACATAGATAGTTTATCCTCGTTCATGTCTTGGTTGAACACCAGGGACCCCAACCTACGTTTTCAGATGCACCATCACCATAGTGAGATTCCTTTTTTGGACATTTTGATACAAAAAACTACATATGGGTTCAAACTACTATATATAGGAAACCTACAGATAAGAATAACTATTTACATTTCACTAGTTTTCACAAAAGATCATTAAAAGAAAACTTACCTTATTCACAGTTCTTGAGGTTGCGTAGGCTTTGTACAGATTTTGACGATTTTCAAACTAAATCTGTTGATATGTCCAACAGGTTCAGCTCCAGAGGATATCCCCGTGCATGTGTTAATAATAGTCTAAAGAGGGCCATTAATAAGAACAGGAATGATCTCCTGATTGCCAAGCCAGACAAACTAAGCCCAGATTTGGTTTGCACATTAAAATATTCACATTTATCAGGAGGCATTAGAAACATCATTAAAAAGCATTGGCATATTTTGGAGACACATACCTGCTTTACAAATCAAGTTCCAGTCATTGCACACGCCCGCAACCGCAACATTAGAGAGTTTTTGGTTCCCTCTACCCTTCCAGAGCCCCATTCCACAAGAGGAGATTCCTTTGGCCATATACCATGTGGGAGATGTTCAGTGTGCAAACACTCACTTACTATCACTTCATTTCACAGTAAACATAATAACAAAAACTACACTCTCAGACATTTTTCAGATTGTAATACTACTGGAGTTATTTACATCATAATATGTCCTTGTGACTTACTCTATGTAGGAAAAACTAAGAGAGCCATAAAAACAAGAATTATAGAACATAGGAGTTGCCTCACAAGGCAGATACATAGCGCCCCCCTGGTGACTCATTGGGTTGAAAAAAATCATACAATTGAACATTTAAAATTTTTTGTATTCAAAAAAATATCTATGTCCTGGAGAGGTGGTAATATGGATGAGAAACTGCTAAGGGAAGAACAGAGAACTATATATACATTAGGTACAGCCACACCGCATGGACTCAATATGGACATGGATTTCAGTCCTTTTTTATGATCATCCTTGTTATTTTCATTTTTGCTTTTATTTTTGTTCAGTGTTCCCAGTCGCCTGTCTTTTTTCTATTACACATTTTTTGGTTTTTCATATTCATTTTTTTCATTTCCATTATTATTATTTTGTTCCATCATTCAGGATTATTACTATTTTTATTTTTATTTTTATAGCATATACATTGTATACGAGGACCTATATATATGTTTAAAAAATTTTTTTACAAAATTATTTGTCCATGTCGAACAATTGAATCGCTATTTTTATTTTTTATCTTTTATTTTTCATTTGTATTCTGTAGTTAGCTGGAACTACATATGGGATCACATGGTTTATATAGTCCAATCTCTTGTTTTATTGTTGTTAGATTCCACCTATAGCTTTATGTGCGCCCCATTGTCTTCACTAACCCCTTTTTAGCAGTGGAGTCTCTTATATCGATCATACCATTAAGTATAGACCCCACCACTCGCATGTGCTATATCTCCTTAATAATGGTTCGTTCCAATCACAGGGGAAGTGATGTCATCTTTACTTCCGGTTTCATGTTTTGCCATACATTTCGTTTCACAAAGCAGCACAGCGTTTTCTTGTGTACGGTAAGCATTTTCATTGGTTTTTCCTTAGTCCTGTTAGCTTTTATTTAACCAGTGCTAATTCAATGCAGTTATAGCGGTTTGCATTGTGCCTCACACAAACGAATTTGCTTCCCAGTACTCAGCAGTCATTTAGGCGCCTTTATGGCCTGATCTTGTGCAATGCCGATAGCTATGTAGTCTGTTTTAGTAGTTTATATCATGCCCCACACCGACTATTCCATTCATTTTCATTGTTATATATTTTATCTGCAATAATCCCCCCTTTTTTGATTTACACCTAGGGGAGCTACGTCAATATTCCCTTGGGCACAGTTTTAGATATTTTAGATGTTAATATACATTTTTAGACTCATTTTTTTAATATTCCGTGTTGATAGTATTGTTTCATATTGTCTTCATATGCTCTCATATGTATTAACGGGTTCTTGTGTATGATAAGCATTTTTATCGATTTCTCCTCTGCCTTTCCAACTTTCATTAAGTCTTCACTTAAATTAGTGCTGATTTAGTGCAGTTATTGAGTTTAGCATGGTGCCTTACATAAACTAGCGTACTTTTCAGCACTCAGTATTAACTTTGGCGTTTTCATGGCTCGATCGCGTTGTATCGCTGATAGCTATGCTGGCTGCTGTAATAGCTTATAGCATGCCCCACACCCATTATTTTTTCTTATTTATTTTTTCTCATTTCGATTGGCATTTACCTTTTATTTGTAATTTTGCCCCCTTTTTGATTTACACTGAGGATATTTATGTCATCATTCCTGTGGGCACAGCTTTATTTATCTTTACATGCCAATATACTTTTGCTGACTCTTATTTTATATTTTTTATGGTGACAGTATCGTCTAAACATGGCCTTCAGGTGTACTCTGCCAGCATGTAATGTGGTTCCTTATGCACTTTTGCAAAGGTAATATTATTTTTCAGTTAGGTGGTTCCCCTATGTTATGGTCCATTTTCTTAGTAGTTTATGGTCTTCTTTTTTAATATATGCTATTTTTCACAGTAATATCAGGCAATTCTTTTTTCTGTTTCTCCCATCCTTATCATTTTATGGTTCATCACCTTTGACATTTGCTGATTCATTTGGCATCCGTGCCTTGTTTTCATTTTCATTTTTTTATTTTTATTTTCATACCCGTGTGGTCTTCTTCATTTTTCTCCATCATCAAAACAATTTTTTGGGATCCCTGTCCATATATTCTATGTTTCACTTTTTCAGTATCATTTCATTTTGTTGTATATGTATGTATGGAGAGTATGTAGTGATTTATGCCTTCGCTTACATATTTATTATAGATATCGTTGTTAGCAGCTTTAGTGCTTTTTTTCATCTGATCTACAAGGTACTTTTTTCTACAGATAATACTAGGTATGTCCTCTATATTTATACTTTATTATGTTGTGTATTTTATTCCATGCCTTGTCCTCATTATCTCTATGTGGTACAATTTCATATCTTTACATAATTCAATATTCTTTATTCTTTTAAAGTCATATACTCTTATATTTTTATCATATATTTTTTATTATATATACTTTGCATCTTTCATTCTGACGTTTTATTTGTCTAAATTTGTACAAGAAATTGTATATGGATGTTCAAGTTTTTATTCATGTTTTTAATTATAATTGTATTTTTATGCATGTCTTTGTATATTATATTATTTTATAGACCCCTGACGCAGGCCTCACGGCCGAAACACGTCACGTTTCGGGTCATTTCTGCTACTGTCAATAAAGACCTTGTTCAGGAAGACACTCATTGTGAGAGGACTTTTTTGGATCCACTGTGTGTTTTGCTATTCCACTAGCAACATTCCATGTAGAGGGAATAGCAACATTCCATGTAGAAGCCTGCCCTTGCAGATTAGCAACGCGGCTGCGCAGGCTTCTGTTTCTGTGAGTCTGACGTCCTGCACGTATGTGCAGGACGTCAGACTCACAGAAACAGAAGCCTGCGCGGCTGCATTGCTGATCTGCAAGGGCAGGCTTCTACATGAAATGTTGCTAGTGAAGGAGTAGGCTGGTGGTTAGTGCAGCAGACTCTGATTCTGGGGAATTGGGTTCAATTCCCACTGCAGCTCCTTGTGACTCTGGGCAATTCACTTAACCCTCCATTGCCCCTGGTACAAAAATAAGTACCTGAATATATGTAAACCATTGAATGTAGTTGCAAAAAACCTCAGAAAGGCAGTATATCAAGTCCCATATCCCCCTTATTGTAACTTGTTTCTTATCTCTCTTTCACCCCCTTCCTCCAATCAGCTCTATTTTCATATTACACATCTGGCTCATAAATTAAGCCTACAACAAGGCTCGCTTTCTGATCCGCAGCAGACCAGGATACTCATACATAAACTCAGATAATGTTCAGCTGTGGGGCGTCATATGATCTCCTTACAGGCTTTGCCCTTTCAAAGAATAGCACTTGGGGAATAGAATAGCTGTAGCTGAGCTCAGAGTTAGGAAAGAGTGAACTAGGGACAGAGAGAGAGAGCGAGAAAAAAAAATTAAAATTATCCAACTGGCTACTTTCCTGTGCAGTTTTAATTTATGGCGTATGTGCGTTGTGAATTAGCAGTTTATAAATTAAAACTGGAATGAACTGGAACTCCTACCGAGGAATAGAGAATTAAAGCACTTCCAAGGGTGAGAGAAAGCCGAAAGAAGAGTTTCTTAGAGCCTCTAACCTGTTAAGAGAATGAGTAACATGAGAACAGGCACATCAGAAAATTCAAAGCATTACGGTAGGTAATCCAGTCAGGTTTCAAAGATGTTATTTTTTTGTTCTGCAGCTGTATGCACTCCCCCCCCCCCCCCCCGCCCCCCCCCCCGGTTCATTCATCCTGCCAATAAATGTTTAGAGAGATTTTTTTTATTTTTTGTAGGGTTTATCTTGATCTTGCTGTCTCTTTGGTTTTTACTACCTGCTTCTGCAGTGACAGCACTTCCTATTCCGTTAAAATTGCAATAGCAATATGAAAAAGGATAGTTGTATGTGCTGTGAAAGAAGGAGCATGCAATTGAAATGATACCATTTCTGTTTTAATTTTAGAGTTTTTTTATGGTTTCTGATTGATGTCCCACACACAGTAGTTATTTAGGGCCCTGTTTACTAAGCCGCTCTATAGTTGCGCTAATATTTTAGCACGCGCTAACGGTAGAGACACCCATTATATTCCTATGGGTGTCTCTACCGTTAGCGTGCACTAATTTTTAGCGCATGCTAAAACGTTTGTGCGCCTACAGAGTAGCTTAGTAGACAGGGCCCTTAGCACCTTTCCTCAGTACCTGTTACTGCAGTGAACAAGACTCCTGAAGCAGGTGGTGTCCCACCAAATCCCAGTTCTGTGTCAGGTCTTTTTATACAAGGTGCTTTGTCAATAAAGATTGTTCATCTATATTCTGCTGCTGGTGGTTTTTTGGTCCACCCCTACTCTTGTGCTTGCTGGTGTCTATTTAGGGGCTTTTTTGTTTTGTTTTGTTTTGTTTTGTTTTGTTTTTTTTTGCCCTTTTTTCTTCTTTGGATATCTTTTTTTCAGATGGCAGGACACCCACTGCAGACCTTACTTAAAAATACAGATTTTTACCTTACCAGTATTTTTCCAAAGTCAGAGGAAATCTTGAACTGAGATGAGGAGCAGAAGGCACTTGATTTGTCCCTCCACTCGCCCTAGCAGCTGATAAAACTTCTACCGGCACTCAAGCCTCTGCAGGCAGTGGTGTAATGTGTATCGTTTCACAAATGTAAACATGTTCAGTAATGCTTTGTCATTGCTCTACAGCTGCTTCATCATCCCATCCTTTCATCTATACCTTGGTCCAGCTGTTCCGGCAAATGTGGGCTACAGTATCTCCTGGGTGTGCTATGCCTCCAATTACCAAGTAAACTAAACCAGACTGGCAGGAGGCTTAACCACAATGAAGCTTGCAACTCTGAAGTACAGCTGCTCATCCAGTGAACTATGCATGAATATCAGACTCTGTGACCAGTCGGGCACTGATTAAAGACTGGGTTCACCAACTACAGTTAGGTGCTTCCTTATTGGGGAGGACAGGGTTGAAAAGGCATTTATTTGGGTAAAATGGCCAGACTGAAAATTACTGCTCTCAAATATTCATGTTCTATAGATACAGAATTTATGCACGTTAAAAAGAGGCATTCCTGTGGACGTGTTTAGATTGGGGAGGAAAATGGTGTGCGTACGTTTCTTTTTCAAATGTATGTCCATAATTTTACCCTCACTTCCTGCACAGATAGTAGGCATACAGTAAGCAGATGTTTTTAGTGCACACATTATACCCTTGCTGGTGGACTTTGGAACCCCCTTCTAAATTTTTGCCCTGGGCCCCACATGTTTAACACCAGGCCTAAGAGCTGGAGTGACCAGATGGGTTCTTGATTCTGTGACATGGTCTCACCAATTATTAAAATCAGGGGCCAAATAAGCTAATCTCCTTCTCCACTTCTGAAACAGTTATTGGCGCAAGACGTGTCGGCACCATTCCCCTTTTTGAAAATAAGTATTCAGATAAGTGATATGTGCTGTTTTCAAAGTATTTAAATTTTATAGAAAGTTAAAAATATCAAAGACAATATAAAAAAGCTGAAAATTATTTTTTAAAATTCTTAAAATGATGACAGTAAAATTATGGTACCGATGAACAACTGGATGCAAGAGAAATCCTATTGACAAGAACAATCGTGGGATTTGCATCACTGAGGCACCATACCTTACAATTAATTTGTTGTTTAAATGAGTGAGCTATATGGAAATTTTAAGTTTATAATAAATGTAAAACCACTTTGATTATACCACAGAAATGCAGTGTATCAAATCCCCTTAATATCAATTCAGGCATTGGTCCTAACTAGATATCATACTTTGTGGTGAATTTAAGGTGCATATTTGCATGTTGCTGAGTAGTCATGCCTTTTACTTGGCTGAAGACTGCAGTAATTCTGCTAATGCACACCCTTGACATGCTTTTTTGCCATTAAGAAATTGGAAAGAAGAGAGCTTTTGAAAATCTATCCATTCATTTACAACCATGCCCACTCTGCATATCAGCTCTGTAGAACTAGGAAATCATTTACCACTAGTGATTAAAATGTATTGTATGGATTTGAGGATACTGCATTTCACATAGAGAAGTGAAGGGGAGGGGAGTGCCATTTGTTGTCCAACATTGATACCGAAGGGTCAGATTCAGAGCCCAGAAAAGCTCCCAGCCTAGCTCTGTCATTGTAATGACTCGTCTATAGTAATTCAGAAACTGGCGTAATCCCCAGGTAAGTATGAAAGGAAATTCATGGTAGTTATAGTTTATTAGAACTTGCTATACCGTTATGACTAAGTAGCAGATCGCAGCGGTGTGCAATAATCCAAAATGGTTAGAAAAAGAAAGGAACTACAATTTATTTATTGCATTTCAGTGTTAAATTGATAGGAAAGAGAATCATTCATACATTCACAGACAAAGAACAAGAGAGGGAAGGAGATGGGAGCAAGGTAATACTGAAGTGGAGGAGAGAGAGTTGAACTGGTAGGGAGGGGGAAGGCGCAGCAAAGTACATGACAACAGCAGATGGTTCAGTGGCAACTCTCTAGTTGGGCCAAATGTTTGAACAAGAAGCCAGGCCTTTAGTCTGGCTTTAATGTTTTTGAATGAAAGTTCTGCACAAAGATATAAGAGGAGAGAGTTCCAAAATGAAGGAGCGGTAAAAAATGAAAGCACGGTGCCTGGTCAATTCTAATTGAGTGAGCTCAGGACCAGGTAGAACTAAACGGCGATCGTTTAAAGAGTGAAGGAGGTGAGTTGGTGAATACAGGATAGTAAGAGTAAGGGGTACCAGATTCCACTCAGCACACAAAGGAACAGGAAGAAATTACTGTTTATGCCAGTCAGGAGACAAGACAATAAAACAATGGCAGAAGCAGCCCAGAAGGTCCATCAAGTCTACTCAATTCCCTCAGGGTCCCTCTTCACTTTCTTAAGTTCTGATGCCGCCCTTAGGAGGCTGTTCCATGTACTCATTACCATTTGTCGTATTAAAAGAACTGCTCACAAAATCTATACTTGGACCAGATACTTTTATCTTTATTGCATCTGGTACCTGCTCAATTTGCATGTGCAGATAACACAGAAATTTTATTACAAGTTCACTGTACTTTGACAATAGTAATTTTAGTACATTAAGGGACCCTTTTACGAAAACTTAGTGCATACTAAATGCTGCTTGTCCTATTGTATACCTGTAAGCTTTAGTAAAAGGGCCGCTATGTTATTTTATTTTAAACCAATCTTCTGGAAATGTATCCAAGTTGATTTTTTTTAACAGAGAAAATAGAATATCATACTATTTTTTAGAGAAAATGTCAGGTGATGTATCGTGAATGCCACTGCATTTGCTATATGCAATACAATCTCGATTTTCAGACGTAAATGGGACCAAGCCATTGTCGGATAAGTGAAAAGTTGGATAATGTAGAAAACAATGGTAATCCCTTTAAAAAATGAATGGAAAACATATTTAATACATACAGAACAGGCATAGGGTATCTGTATTTAAAATACAGTATTGTGTATTAACACTAACCAGCAGCGTGTGAAGCCGGAAAACAGGAAGAGAACCTGCACGTTTCTTAACAGCAATGTGATAACATCACGGGGAGATCAATGGGATTAGCAAAGGTCAGATAATCAAGACTGTACTGTATTAGAAAATGATGGAATATATATTAGCTATTAGGCCAGTTTCTTCTTGATACTACAAAGTAAAAACACACCCGCTTCAAAGTAAAGAAAAACAAATGCCATAATTAAATTGGAGAGGTATTTCAATGCAACTTACTGAAAGTTCAGTGCCTACCCCTTTTCAAAAGTTATTTTCTCTGATTTAGGATTCTGATCTAGATATCCCCATAATGATCTGCAAGGGCTGTTTCTGTAAAATACAGAGGGTGGAAGCCTAAAATTAAAAGCACTCAGATAATCTCTGTCATCTAATTATTCTTAATTTTTGAAAAACAAGACAACTTTTTGTGCTTGAAATTTCATAGTAAGGGCTGTATCAAGAACAACACCCAAATTTTGAAGTCTCTCAACAATCTGAATTGAGACATCATTGATGACAAAAGTTGATGGCATATCAGAGGAAGGAGAGCCAGATAAAAGTAAAATGTGTCTTTTAGCCTTATCCAGCTTCAACTGATAAGCTCTCATCCATTGATAAGTAGACTGCAAAAAGAAGTTATAAAAGTGTAAACTTTCTTTAAATGACAATACTGAAAATTGTACATCATCAGTGTAAAGTTTAAGGCACTCTAGCAATTTACATACTGTAATGGCAACAAGAATATATCGACTAGCATTGTTGAAAGAGTAGATCCTTGAGGACTGCTGGTAGGGGCATCAATAAAACAAGATTTTGAGAGACTTCAGCAACACAATACTATGGGATTTGTGTCGGGAGAC
The DNA here is from genome assembly GCF_901765095.1 of Microcaecilia unicolor. Classification (NCBI taxonomy): domain Eukaryota; kingdom Metazoa; phylum Chordata; class Amphibia; order Gymnophiona; family Siphonopidae; genus Microcaecilia; species Microcaecilia unicolor. The sequence goes on from NC_044039.1 coordinate 38,391,025, forward strand.
TTGAGGACCTGAACATGTATACCCTGGAGAAAAGGAGAGACGGGTGATATGATACAGATGTTCAAAAATTTGAAAGGTATTCATTTACAAACAAACCTTTTCTAGAGACGGGAAGGTGGTAGAACTAGAGGGGGCCAACTTGGTAATAATATCAGGAAGTACTTTTTCACAGAGAGGGTGGTAGATACCTGCAGTGCCCTTCCGTGGGAGGTGGTAGAGATGAAAATGGTAACGGAATTCCAAAAGCATGGGATAAACACAAAGGAATCCTATATAGAAGCCTAGCAGTGATTAGATGGCAACACCAGTAATCGGGAAGCAAAGCCAGTGCTGGGCAGACTTCTCCGGTTTATGCCCTGATTGTGGCAGGACAGATTCAGCTTCTGTAAATGGAGAACAAGACCAGTGCTGGGCAGACTTCTATGGTCTGTGCCCTGAAAATGGCAATGACAAATAAAGATCAAGTTATATGTATCATACCTTATACTATGAGTTTATCTTGTTGGGCAGACTGAATGGACCGTACAGGTCTTTATCTGCCATCATCTACTATATTACTTCCTAGATGACAGAAATGAGCAAAACTAATCAAAGATTAAATTACTGATTGCAAATGATTGAACAAAATTTTGTGATTTATGATTTCAAAGGCAGCGGAAATACCTATGGTAAGTAAAAAAAAAAAAAAAAGTGCTTGCCTTTGTCAAAATATGGTCCTACAGTATCTAAAATTGCGATTAATAATGTTTCCACATCATGTTGAGTACAAAAGCCAAACTGAGTAATGTCTAATACATTATGCAATTCAAGAAAATCTAATAACTGATCATAGACCAGTTTCTCAATTTAGAAAGAAATGGCAAAGATGATATAGGCCTGTAATTCTCAACAACATTAGGGTCAGTGGAACAGGCATAGGAATGAAAGTAGCAGATTCTGAGGATCAGCCAAGGCTGGGGTATGGTATACCTGAGCAAGAGTGTTCAAAGTAGATGAGATGATAGTGTTATAGGAACAGACTGCTTCTCTGACGACTTGGATGAGAGAAGAGATGAGACAGTGGTGGAGAAGAGAAGAGACGTTAAAAACTTCTGCTCAGTGTGCTGATGCGGCTAAGAAAGCGCACAGAATGTTGGGTATTGTTAGGAAAGGGATGGAAAACAAACACAAGGATGTTATAATGCCGTTGTATCGCTCCATGGTGCGACCACACCTCGAGTATTGTGTCCAATTCTGGTCACTGCATCTCAAAAAAGATATAAAGGAATTGGAGAAGGGCGACAAAAATGATAAAAGGGATGGAATGACTTCCTTATGAGGAAAGGCTGAAAAGGTTAGGGCTCTTCAGCTTAGAGAAAAGGCGGCTGAGGGGTGATATGATAGAAGTCTACAAGATAATGAGCGGAGTAGAGCAGACAGATGTGAAGCATTTGTTTACACTTTCAAACAACAATAAAACCAGGGGACACAAGATGAAGCTAGAATATGGCAGATTTAAAACAAACAGGAGAAAGTTTTTCTTTACTCAGCGTGTAGTTGGACTCTGGAACTCATTGCCGGAAAATGTAGTGAAAGCAGCTGGCCTTATGGAGTTTAAAGGGGGTTTGGACAGATTCCTGAGGGAAAAATCCATTGAACATTATTAAAAATTATTTTTTAAATGGGTTTTGCTGGGTTCTTGAAGCCTGGATTAGCCGCTGTTGGAGACAGGATGCTGGGCTTGATGGACCCTTGGTCTTTTCCCAGTATGGCGGTGCTTATGTTCTTAACAGCTGGAGAGAACTACCGAGTGCAGCCCAAAGTGGGGATTCAATCAAGTGAGGGAGACAGTATGGTGTCTAGAATACCTTGAGGCATATTTTCAAAGCACTTTGGGAGGCTAAGTTCCATAGGTTTCTATGGAACTTTGGGAGGCTAAGTGCTTTGAAAATGAGCCTCCTTGTCTCTTGTGGTGTCTGGTATCTTGTTGGTGCCTTGTGATGTCAGCAAGCGGCATCCAGTGCAAGCTGCTGTGTTTTGGGAACAACTGGAGAGGACTACAAAATATAGCCCGAGATGGGGGATTCGATCCAGTGAGAAAGGCAGCGTGATACCTACTTTGTCTCCTGTGGTGACTAGTGTCCTGTTGTCAGTGCCATGTGACATCAGTAAGTGGTATTTACCCCCCTAATTCTATATAAAATGCTAAAACAATTGGGTGTAAATTTGGGCATGCGCCCAATTTGCATGTGCATTTTAATTGAATAACTAGTTAATTAGTGCCAATAATTGGCTTTTTAACAATTATTGGCACTAATTAGATTAAATTAACATGTATGTGTGTAAATTTTACGCATGAGTCAGAAAAGGGGGTGCAGAAATGGAAGGGCCATGGGCAGATGGGGGACTGATCAGGGGCGTGGCTTTTAGTTACGTGTATAATTATGGAATAAGGGCGCTCAGGGCCTAAATATAGGCGTGGGCATTTGCACCACATTTTTATTGGTGCAAATGGTCACGCCTAAATGCAAACATGATCCTGGGCTTAAGCGCTACTTTAGGCACGGTTTATAGAATGCTACTACGTGCGTTTTCAGCAACGCTTTTTTTAGGGGCCATTTATAGAATTTGGTCCTTAGTGTGAAAAAAAGCCCCTGTGTGCTGTGGTGTGTCGGAAACAGCTGACGAGGACTACCGAGGGCAGTCTGAGGTGAGCATTCCATCTGCTGAAAGAGGTGGTGGAGTGCCCGGAATAGCTTATCTTCTGTGGTGACTGGCATCCTGTTGGCACTGTGTGACATCAGCAAGCAGTGCCCATTGTAAATAAAAGCCCCAGTGAGCTATGGCATGTGGCCACTGGGGCATGCCCAAAATAACACATCTGAACCTTTTGGAGAACCTTCATAACACTAACAGAGCACCGACGGAGCATGAGGAGGTTGGATTTAGACCTACTGATTGAATCCCTTTTCTTGATTGCACCAAGTCTCTGAGATACCTATTATATCTACCTCATCATTTAGTGCTATTTACTCTCACTCTCCCATCTTATTTTTTAGGCTTCTAGCATTTGTTTACAGGCATGTCAAATTGTGTTTTTTCCTTGCATCTACAAGCTGCTTAGAAGTTGACGGGAATAATGTGCATCCTTTACCCTGCTCTCTTTCAACACACCTGGCTTTCTTTGACTATTGTTGAAACCTCTATTGGGATTCCTTAAATGTCGTGTTTCAATAGTATCCTTCAAGGATACTCTACAGTGTACACCAAACCATGCACTCTTGATGACTGTCAGCTCCCCTTCCCCCCTATTTTAGTTAGTGCCAGCAGCCTGGTTCCATTCCGGTTCAGGCGCAGTCCATCCTTTCGGAACAGGTTCCTCCTTTCCCACAATGCTGCCCAGTTCCTAAAAAATCTAAATCCATGTTCCTGCACCATTGTCTCAACCACACATTGAGACTTCGGAGCTCTGCCTGCCTCTTGGGTCCTGTGTGTGGAATGGGTAGCTTCTAGAACCTTTCTCCAGCATTTTCCTATGTCATTGGTACTCACATGTACCAAGATAGCTGGCTCCTCCCCAGCATTATCAAAAATCCTATCTAGGTGACACTAGCTTTTCCACATGCATCACTTTGCACTTGCTCACATTAAACATCATCTGCCATTTGGATGCCCAGTTTCCCAGTCTCGTAAGGTCCTCATGTAATTTTTCATAATTCTCTTGTGATTTAACAATAGTTTGTGTCATCAGCAAACTTAATTACCTCACTAGATATTCCCAGCTCTAGATTATTAATAAATATGTTAAACAGCAGTGGTCCCAGCACAGATCCCTGGGGAACCCCACTATCTACTCTTCTCCATTGAGAATACTGACCATTTAACTCTACTCTGTTTTCTATCTTTTACCCAGTTTTTAATTCACATTACCTCCTATCCCATGCCTTTCTAATTTCCTCAGGAGACTTTCATGAGGTACTTTGTCAAATGCCTTTTGAAAATCCAGATGCACAATATAAATCGGCTCACCTTTATCCATGTTTATTCACCCCTTCAAAGAAATGTAGTAGATTGGTGAGGCAACATTTCCCTTGACTAAATCCATGTTGGTTTTGTCTCATTATTCCATGCATATGCTCTGTAATTTTGTTCTTTATAATAGTCTCTACCATTTTGCCTGGCACCAACATCAGGCTCACCGGCCTATAATTTGCCGGTTCTGGAGCCCTTTTTAAAAACTGGCATTACATCAACATTTAAACAGGATTTTGTTGCCAGACACGTGGTGAGAACAAAATATACTTGAGGGAGGGATACCTGCAAGTTTCCTTTGAAAGGAATCTGTCACTGTGAGGTAGCAACTGTTCCACTTAGCTCGGTGATTACAGCATCACTTACCAAGCTGTAAGTTATAGAGAATTTGCAATTTCTCAATTTTCCAAGGAGGTATCGTTTTCTTAAACCTGAGGAAAATGTGTTAGTGAATTGTTGTTATGGCCCCAATAAGAGATTGTTGGATAAGAAACTAGAGGGGGAGCTAGAAGTTTTGAGTCCATTGTTTAGTGATGATTTGACTGATTTTCTGGAAAATTCTCAGGTTGATATATCAAGGAGAGCAAACCTGTTTATTTTCCTAAGTGAAACTGATAAGATATTAATTCTGAAGGCTTATTTCAAGAATAAGAATTCTTTATTTTATGGTCAGAAATTGCAAGTATTCCTTGACATGGCACTCATTACCCATGGTGTGTGGGGGGACGTTTTTTTTAAGTTTTACCAAGTGGGGCAGGAGGATTTAGTTCTCTTAAAATAATTTTGAAGGCCAGTTTGGTTACCATTGATGGTGTGGGAGCTGTAAGTGGTGATATCCTAGAGCAGGCTGGACCTTATACCTGAGGTCAGCCTCCTAGATGCTGTTGGTGTTCAGAGTTGTGATTTTCATATTCTAAGTTACAGGCCTTGGAGGACCTGATGGCCTGGAAGCACCATTATTGTCCAAGTGCTAAAGGACAGAAGAAAGGAAAGTCTTGTTTAGAACTCTGAAGTGGTCAGCAACAGAGCCTAAAATCTCCTGCAGAAAAAAATTTGTGTGCGCCTCTAAGAGGTCATTTGACTGTTCTATGGGTTGATAGAGAATTTGGATAGCAGTCCTAATGAAGTACCATAATCTGTGGAGACAAGGGTACTCCTGAGGTGAAATGGCATCTTCAGAAAAGCATAGATGGCCTCAAATTCTCACGATGAAGCCCATGGATAATCAGAGAAACCCCCTGTAGCCTACAGTTTACAGAAAGTTGGATACAGTGCAGGAGTCAAGCTGAAGGAGTAGAAGAGTCCAGAGTATCTGCAATCAAGCCATTGCTTTGCAGTGTGAACATACGGCATGCCCACAAGAAACCTTTTAAATAGACTTCTCTAAGCTATGAGAGAGCTGTATGCGGGAGTTGACAAAGATGTCTCCATGTGGGGTGTGTACATCTCCCCTTCTTAACAATACAATATTTCAGTTTTTCTATAGAGAGAAAACCCATTCTCATAACCCCATTCCTGTCTGCTTCTAGGACAAACATAAGTAGACGAGTTGCCATTGCTGTAAACATCTACAGAAAAAGCACCTGGCTTATGTCTCCGGTGCCCCTGTATGAATATTGTATTTTAATGATGTATGGTTAGGGACATAGCAAGTTTAATAAAACAAATATATTTTAAAATGTAAAACAGGTTGGGCTGAGTTTAAGTGGTGTGGAAAAGTTTCTCCCCTCCAGATTTCCCCTATTATTGCATATGTCACTCTGAATGACTTCTGATCTTTGAACCAAATGTAATATTAGACAAAGGGAACCTGAGTAAACACATAACAAGTGCAAGACTCTGCCAGTCTGTTGGTGCCTACATACAACAGTGTTCCTTTCCGTGATATGGCAGATCTAGCACATTGGCAACAGGGTATTTGAAGAGTTTAGTAGTTTGTGCTACATTATTTCCTATGATTGCAGGCTGTGCTAGAGAAAAGCCATACGTTTTTAATACTAAAGCCCGTAGAGATCTTTTCACTTTATTCAGTAGTATACTGCTTTGACCCCCCTCTTCTGGACAAGCAACAAGCCACTATTCAGTCTTTACAAGAAGCTATGTATATATTGTGTTGCATTCGTGCACCGAAGTAGTGGAGTTTTTCAAGAGCTTTTAATGCCTGTCCCAGTTTTCTCATGCTCTGCGTTGGCCCATCCCAATTGACAAATGTAACTTTTGAGTTATGATCTGATTAAGGGTAGGAGTTTCTCTTTGCTTATTTGGAGTATGCTCGCATAGGTCACTTCACATGATAAAAACTTGTATTTCTTTTACTAGTATTTGTAGTGTTTAATTTCTTTTGCTGAGAGTTACACAGTAGCAGCGCGCGGCCCTGATAGCTCTTCATATCAGCAATGAAAAATTCAGGAGGCCCAGCCAGTAGCCTGTTGTAAGGGATTATGATGGCTCGCGGTGTCAGGCGGCTCAACACTGTGACGACGGGCCTGAAAAGTGGGATAAATGCCTCTGGTGCCTCCCGGCGGGGCTCAGTGTGCCTGACCGGGAGAAAAAGCGGAACAGCAACAAGTGCTCTGGAACACACAGGCGCAGCTTCAGAGCCAAGCAGCGGACCGACTCCACCGAAAAGCAGCAACAGCATAAAGAAAAAACAACACCGCAAACATGGTAAGAAACGGGATACTGCAGATCCCACCGTAGACGACGGCGGCTGACACAGGCCAAACAGCGTAAAGAACGCGCGTTTGGGGGAGGCGTGGCATTTTAGGTGACGTTTTGCAGGAAAGGACATGTGTGTGCACGAGGATACGTGTGTCAGTATCGTCCACGTGGACATGTCTATCTCATGATTTATTTCGATGGCAGTTCACTATACTCTTCCTGTGGGAAGCAGCAGCAGCCTTTTAGTTTTCATTTCATGTTTTAATGTTTAGCTCAGGATGATGTATACTATAGCCTTAGGGTTAGACGGTTGAATATCTAAATTCATCTGGAAAACAAGCCTCCTCTTTATTTATAGCTATATTTTTCTGTTTGTGCTGTTTTTCCCTTTGGTAAAAGGGAAAGGGGATGGGACAGCAGACATTTTAGACCACATTTCTTGGAGCTGGAGTGTAATTAGGGTGCAAAACACACACACACACACACACACAGCAGAAGCAAACCCCCATAGGCCAACAAAACCAACACAAAGAAAAGAAGAGGGTAGACCAGTATTATTCCAAAGCAAGTGGTTTATTAAAAATGGATAAAGTTGACTTGAGGCAGAATTATGTTTCAGTACCAAATGCGCCTGCTTCAGGAGTCAGTAATATAATTTCAGCCAGAGATGGTAATTGTAGAGTAACAAAACATGATATCCACAGCTACAGCATCTTCTTGTTCCAGGTTGCAGGGTGGTTTGTTATGCTGTGGCTCCAGCTCTCAGTAGCAGTCTAACCACACTGCTTTACCAACTGTGTTCAGCGGTTCTTAACCCAGTCCATGGGACATTCCCAGCCAGTTAGGTTTTCAGGATACCCACAATGAATATGCGTGAGATAGATTGATTTTCAGCCATGCAGGAGATATGTATTTGGTTCCTGAATCAGATCTTTGTTGGTTAGTCGTTCTCATGCATATTGATTGTGGATATCATGAAAACCAACAAGTGAGTTTAAGAATTGGGATACTTGACCAAAATATTCAGTTCTTTTCCTCACTCCTCCTCTCCCCACAGGCAAACACACATGCATCATCCCATGAACCAGTACTTCTCAACACACTCCTGGGGGCACACCTAGCCAGTAAGCTTTAGAGAAAGAAAGAGACTGACAGAAAAAATTGTGGTCCTAATTAAAAGTGCAATCTTTTAATCCAACTAAGAACAAACATATTAGATTTAAAGTACATCAGAGTCACAAAGAAAGATTTAGCAAAAAGACTAAATAAAGAATGATAAAGAGAAAGATAGGGAGCTTTTCATATTTGTTCTCTTTTATGATGAGGTTCTATGACATGAACAGCAACAACAAGGAAGATGAATTTATTTAGTATCTGCTGTTTGAGGAATTAGAGATGTGCCATCAGAAAAAAAATGTACAGCAGGTCTGAAATATATATATTTTTTAATTTAGCGTCAGTTCAGAGACTATGGCAAAACTATGTATTTTCTGAAACATCAACCAATGGCAATGCAGCTTCAGCAGTATATGACATCACAGTGCTGCAATTACATCACTTATACCCAAGGCACTTTAAATGAGCCAGTGATGCATACTGCATATACTGCACTTTAAACAAGTGTCTCACAATGACTTGAATTTGGTTTTTGTATTATGGCAAATACAAATGTAGCAAGGAACTTTTGTTACAGTGTTATAACAGCTTCCTGATTTTGTGTAATGAAACCCCCGACCACATGGAAGGGGAAGAGAAGGATACTGAACTATGCATTACATGTCAGTGACGTATCCAGTCAAGGCGCATGTGTTGCGTATACATCCCCAGTCAGCCCCTCCCTCCCTTCTCCCTCCTGCCACATCTCTCCTTTCCCAGCCCGGCCCCACAAAGATCTGCAATTCCCTCCACTCCTCCCCACCCCACCCCCCCCCCCCCCCATGCCTTAAAATCACTTCCAGTCTTTGCCTGGGCAGCACTTTCAGCAGCAGCACTCGTGGGCTGCCCGCAGCCTGCACCAAGACTTTCTCTCTGAACCGTCCTGCCCCTTCTGATGCAACTTCCTGCTTTCTGAAGGGCAGGTTGGCTCAGAGAGAAAGCTCTAGTGCAGAATGCAGGCAACCTATGAGTGTTGCTGCCTGGGAGAAAACTGGAAGGTACAATGGAGGGGAGGAGCAGGGGAAGGGAGGAAGCTAGCAGATCTTTGCAGGGCCCTGTTGGGCTGAGAAGGGAAGGGAGAGATGCAGCAGGAGGAAGAAGGAGGAAAATGCAGATGCACCCCCTCTCAAAAATTCTTGGCCACGCTACTGTCACATGTATGTTCTCCAAGATGTTGTTATAGCTTTACTTCCAAGGTGGACAATAAACTTTAACAAGTAAATCTAAGTAACTAATGTAGGGAATTAGTTGTTCAGATTATTCTTCCAAACTATACTTCAATTATTGTTAAGTTGAAAATGGAGAAAAGATTTTCCTGTTGCCTTTTGTCTAAAAATCAAAAGATTCTATCTTTCATCCTTCATCCTTTTTTTTTTTTTCATTTTATTTTTTCATTTTTCAAATAATAATACAAGATTACTGTTATACAAGCAAAACAGAAAAGATACATTGTTCAAGAGGAAATCCAACACTCTATAGGAACATATTCCCCAATCGTCCTTAGACCACAAAAAGTGGAGGAGTGGACAAGATATATCAGGAGAAAAGAAAAAAGAAGAAATATTTTTAAGATCTGATATAACAGATCACAAAAGGCACCACACTGTAAAAAGAGCCCTCTCCCTTAAATTATCATAATGTCATATCAGAAAAACACTCAAATGATCTTCTTCAGATTCAGAAAAGCTCTCAATTGCACCAGGGTAAAGAAGACATATTTTGTCCCTCCAAGTTTAACCACACATTTACATGGATATGCCAGCAAAAATGTTGCACCCAAATCTTTAGTCTCTTTCCTCATTGCTAGAAATGACATTCTTCTTTCATGGGTAGGTTTTGTGACATCGGGATAAATCCAGATCTTTTTCCTATGAAATAACTCCGATGTATGACAAAAATACAGTTTCAAAATTGCATTAAGATCTTGCTCAAATATTAAAGAAACCAACAAAGTAGCTCTTTCAGATGTTTGCATAAAGATTGTTCAAGTCCAACTATGGCTTCAGGTTACCATCACCCTCCATTTCACCTTGAGAATTTTTTGAGGATTTGGGTAAATAATATATTTTATTTATCGGTGGAACAGCTTCTGGGGAATATTCAGAATTTGAATCAAATATCTCTTCAATAAATCAAGAGGAAGTATTCCAGGGGTCTCTGGAAAGTTCAGCAGCCTGAGATTCAGTCAACAATTATGGTTCTCAATATTTTCCATTTTTCTATGCATAGCAAGGTTATCTTTAACAACAGATAACTTAAAATCTGAACACTTTTTAATTCCCCTTGCATTTGATTGACTTGAAGTGAAAAATCATGTTTGATCTGTTCTACTGCTTTAGTCAAATCTTCCATCTTCCTCCCCAGAGCATTTACCTTTCCAGAAGTTTTGGTAGTCACAAAATCCCATTTTTTGCAGCATTTTCCAAATCTGCTTGAGTGTAACATCCATGGGAAACTGTGTAATCTCCACAGTTCCTGATGTCTCCTTACTCGGGCCAAAAGCATCCACTCTGGTGCCCTCCACAGCAAGAATCCCAGTAGCTACTTCAACAGCAGGCGTCGCCTCACCCCTAGCAGATGCTGATGCCGGACACGGAGGAACCAAAGACGGGGGCCAAAGAGTTGTTTCATGCCCCAAAGAGGTTGACTCTCCTGCATCTAACCTCACCACAAAGCTCACATCCCTGAAAAGTGGAAGTGTTCTGATGATGAAGCGGTCGATAGGCTGCTGGACTGAGGGCGGCATTCAAACTGTGGAGGAGCAGTCTTTACCAACCTTTTCCTTTTGGTATGCAGCATATTGAGGAAAACAGCAAAAAGGTAAAATGGAATGCAGCTCTCATCTGACCTGCTCTCAGTGTCCACACAGTGCCGCCATCTTGGCCACTCCCTCTCCCATAATATCCCTCCATCCTTCATTCTGAAGGGCTCTGCCTCTGTCTCCCTCCATCTCTGTCAAGGCCTCTTAAAGTGTAATATTCTTAAGGCTTTAATATCCAAGAAGTGTAAACTTGGCACATCAGCACACCCAGAATTCTCTTTTCTTTTTCTGAAATTTATTGAATAAATGTAGATAGTTTACTCACATGTTCAGAGGTTCATACCCCAAGGCAAGATGTTTTGTAGTTCTGAGAGCTGCAACGATGGATGAAGGTAGAAATCTGAAGAAAGGAAGCTTGTTGCAGAGATGGAAGGGTGATTAAATAGATGGAAGCAGTTCAGAGATGAGTTTCTGGCTTTGTTCAATATCTTATGAAAAAGAATGAATGAGGTGAAAAGATGAATTTTCTTCTTCAGGGGAACAGAAAGACAAGTGCTGTGGTGGCAAAGATGGAGAATGTGCCTCGTGGAGACAGGGAGGTCAGGAAAAGCCCCACACAAGCCCAGGGAGGGGAAGATAAAGAGGCCAATAAGGATAGAACCTGAGATCAGGTCGCAGGGGTGTTCACAGAGGGCAGTCCTCGATTGGAGAGAAAGGTCATACCCTAGTTGACCCATCAGGACAGAGATAGTAAGAATAATCAGGAAATGATAGCAGATAGACAAAGGAGCCAAGCTTGGCTGAGAATGGGAGGAGGTCTTTGCAGGAGAATAGACCACTAGTAACAGATTTTATACAAACAAGCAAGGGTGGTTGCAGTACATATGAGACTTCATTTCACACAATGCATTGTTCATATGTCTTTGCAGTGAGGACTGCAGCAGTAAAAATCCGTAAAAGTGAGAATAACTGTAAAGGCATTAAACATATTTTAGGGCCACACTATAAACTAGTGTAAGGCTGTCGGCAGACATAACACTCCCCACTTGGTATCAGTAAATACCACTATCATTATTATCACCACAGCTTATCAAATTAATAGCATGCAAAGTCCATTATTTGTATTTAGACTGTCCTTCAGCAGTGGAGTCATCTTCATCCTGCAGGAGCTGAAATGAGAGAGACAGCAACACTAGACAACACAAAAAGAGAGAGAGTTTCTGAGTCTCTGGTCTTCATGGATGGATGGCGGTTCACAGTACTTATGTTCTTCATGCGGCATGAGGAGCACGATCTCGGTGATGGGTCTGCAGAAGTTCTTTGCTGTTCCTTGTTTCACAGTTCTGACTTCAACCTTTTGGACATTCCCATGTTCACTGGGGATGATTTTGGTGACCAATGCCAGGGGCCAATTGTTGGGTTGAGTCTGGTTATCCTTGAGTAGGACAAAGTCACCTTCAAGGATATTAGCTTTACTGGTCTGCCACTTGTTGTGGATCTGTAGGGTTGGGAGGTACTCTCGCTTCCAGCAGCTCCAGAAGGTATTGGCAAGGCTTTGGACTTATCTCCATTGCCTTCTGCAGAGACCTTTTTGTCAAAGTCTCCAGGCGGGGTTGGAGCCACACCTGTCTTTTATGATAGGAGTGTGGCTGGAGTCAGGATCAAAGATGACTGGGTCAGAGGACACTGGGATCAGAGTTCTTTCATTGATGATGGCAGATACTTCTGCCAGGAGTGTGGTCAGAACCTCGTAGGTGAGGTGGTTAGCCCTGTTTATGATAGCATAGCATCAAGGATGCGGTGAGCAATCCCAATCATGCACTCTCAAACTCCTCCCTTATGTGAAGCATGGGGTGGATTGAATACCCATGTGCAGTGCTAGTCACTCAGGTATTTTTCAACGGTAGGACTGTTGATCTTCTCTGAGTTTATTCTCAGTTCCTTGCAGGCACTCACGAAGTTGGATCCACAATCAGAGCGGATCTGCTTGGCTGGACCACAGATTGAGAATAACCTTCTGAGGGCATTTATGAAGCTTGAAGTGTCCATGGACTCTATAACTTCAATGTGGACAGCATAAATGCTTATGCATGTGAACATAACAGCCTATCATTTCCTCTTCTGGTTCATCTCAAGATGACTGGCCATGGCCCAAAGATGTCCAAATCCACATAGATGAATAGTGGGTCAATGCTGAGCCATTCAGATGGCAGATCTGCCATCTTTTGGTCTTGATGTTTGCCCTGCAGTTTGCGGCACTTGACGCATCTATGGATTGCTAAAGCAGTGCTTTGCTCTGACAATCCACACTCCTGCTGTTCTGATTGCTCCTTCAGTAAAGTGTCAGCCTTGGTGCTTGACTTGCTCATGGTAGTGGTGCACAAGCAGGGTGGAAACAGGGTGTCAACCTGGAATGATCAGAAGGTTCCTTTCATTCTTGTCTAGCTTGGCATGGGTGAGACAGCCTCAGCAGATCATCCTTATCCTTGAAGAGGTCTATCTTCCGGTGGGAGCTGTCTTTGGGAATGTTCTTCCCTTTGTTAATGCACTGGAGCTCTGTGGCATATGTTTCTTGTTGCACACAGTGCAGGATAACCTCTGCTTGGAAGAGTTCTTCTACTACCAAGGGCTTAGAACAAAGATGCCAGTGGTGATGCGTGCTCACTCTTCCTTCATACTTTTGCTGGAAAGACCATATGGTGTGGATGTGGTGGGCTATGGCTCTTCTCAGTGTCACCCACCTCGAAAATCGGTTAAAGCGGTGTGTACCCAGGTTATCATTGGTTGAGATGTTTGTGGTAAGGACCGTTGCTGCCGGGTGAACTTTGATATCGCTTTCTGGATTCACCAGTTCAAAGGAGTTTACAGTAGTTAGAGTAGTGCTTGCTGGTTTTGTGAGAAAATTTGGCCCTGTTAGCCAAGTTGTTTGCGCTAAGTGAGTTGCTGAGACAGCTCTTGCGGCATGGTCTGCTGGGTTCTGGTCAGTTGCCACGTAGTGCCATTGATCAGGTCTGGTAGATTTTCTGATATGTTCTACTTGGTTGCTCACATATACATAGGATCTTCTACTCTGGTTGCATATGTAACTGAGCACGACATTGCTGTCTGTGTAGAACTTAATTGAGCCTGGCTGGGTGTCCATCTTGCAATCAGTTCTGCTATTTCCACTGCCAGAACTGCTCCACACAGTTCTAGACACGGGATAGTATGATTGAGCTGTGGAGCTAGCCTAGCCTTGCCAAAGATGAATCCCATATGGACGTTGCCTTGAGCATCTGTGGTTTTCAGGTAGGCCACTGTGGCTATGGCCTTCTCGGAGGCATCAGAGAAAATACAAATCTCCTTGTGGCAAGTGTTCATGATGAACAGGGACATGGAGGCATATGTACATGGGATGTGGAGTGCTTTGAGTGTCTTTAAGGAGTTTCTCCATGTTTCCCATTCTTGCCTCTTTTCTTGTATTAATGGGGCATCCCATTCATTTGAGCTTAATGCAAGTTCATGCAGTAAGGATCTTCCTTTTGATGGTGACTGGTGCCGCAAATCCTAGTGGGTTGTACATACTGTTCACTGTAGACAAGATGCTTTGTCAGGTGTATGGTTTCTCTTGGGTGGTGAAGGTGAAGGTGTCCTTCAGGTCCAAGCTTAGGCCAAGGCTGCATTGTAGCAGGGGTATGTCCACTCCCAAGTCTAAGTCCTTCAAGTCTTTATCATTGTCTACTGAAGGAAATGCTTTCATCACATCAATAACAGACTGTGGACTTTTCTTCCAGGAACTTGTCCAAACCTTTTCTAAACCCAGATATGTTAACCACCATTACCACATCCTTTGGCAACAGACAAGAGAAGGGTGATTTAAGCTGCTTACAGCATGACCTCTGTCTCCTGTGGGTGGATCCTTATGTCACAGAAGCAATTAAAAGCTGCTAAGTTCCCACTGGATGCAAATCCTCAAAACAGGGCACAGAGTTAGTACTGCAGGTTAAAGTGATCCTTTATATGATGAACAAGGGCTGTTGAAGGTGCTGTGAAATCAGCATTCCCAGCTGCTCTGTTCTCTAAGCAACGTTTCTAAGGCTTCATCAGGATAGTTCAGTTATTATCTCTGATGAGCAGCTCCTCTTTCCTTTCCTGAGTGGCCACATTGAAGTCAGTTGCTCAAAGATTTCCTCTTCTAAACTGTGGTATATCCCTAGCCCACAACAGTGCTTCTCATCCCAGTCCTTGGGGCACACCAAACTAGTCAGGACAGTAGCGTAGGAAGGGGGGGCGGTCCGCTCCGGGTGCACGCCACTGGGGGGGTGACGGCTCCGCTGGTTCTCTGCTCTCTCTGCCCTGGAACAGGTTACTTCCTGTTCCGGGGCAGAGAGAGCAGGGAACCAGCGGAGCCGACGCAGCTCCCAGCGACGTGCACTCGGGGCGGAGCGGCCCTCCTGCCCGTCCTCTTTGGTAAGAATGTGCTCGTGGGGGGGTACGCACTCCGGGGGGGGGGGGTGCATGCGTGCGCCGAGGGGGTGTATGCCGTGCTGCACCCGGGGGGGATGTGCAGCGGCGAACCGCCCCGGGTGTCAGCCGCCCTCGCTATGGCACTGAGTCAGGATATCCACGATGAATATGCATGACATAGATCTTCATGCACTGCCTCCTTGGTATGCAGATCTATCTCATGCATATTCATTGTAGATATCTTGAAAACCAGACTGGCTGTGTGTGCTGCGAGGAGTGGGTTGAGAATCACTGGCCTACATGTTTAGCTATAGGCAATTCTATAAAGCAATGTTTTCCGAAGTCCAGTCCTGGAGTACCCCTTGCCAGAGTGTTTTTCAGAATATCCACAATGAATATGCATGAAAGAGATTTGCATGTAATGGAGGCAGTATATGCAAATCAAGTTCATGCATATTCATTGTGGATA
Source organism: Microcaecilia unicolor (assembly GCF_901765095.1). Taxonomy (NCBI): domain Eukaryota; kingdom Metazoa; phylum Chordata; class Amphibia; order Gymnophiona; family Siphonopidae; genus Microcaecilia; species Microcaecilia unicolor. The sequence continues at coordinate 38,406,528 of NC_044039.1, forward strand.
TCCTGAAAACCTGACTGACAAGAGGTGCTCCAGGAATGGACCTGGGAAACACTGCTATAAAGCAGGGTTCTCAACTCAATCTTCGGAACACACCTAGCCATTAGGGTTTTCAGGATACCCCCAATGAATACGTATGAGATAAGTTTGCATATACTGCTTCCACTATATGCAAATCTATCTTATGCAAATTAATTGTGGGTATCCTGAAAACCTGACTGCTAAGTGTGTCCAGGGCTGATTTTATACATGGTGGGGCCCAGGGCAGAAATTAAGGAGGGGGGCCCTGATTGAGCTCTTCCCCTTCTCCCCACCATAGTCCGTCTCCTTCCATCCCTCTCACCTTGTGGTCTGTTTAAAAATGTTTATTTCCCTTCTCAGAGGGGTCCCGGCGTGGCAGCCATCCTCACAAGCTGTCTCCAGTTCTCCCAGAGCTTTCCATCACTACCGCAATCCACCCAGGCAGAAACAGGAAATTGCATGGGAGGGGGGGATGGATCGTGGCAGAGAGGGAAAGCTTTGGGGCAGCCACAGGCAGCTTGTGAGAATGGCTGCCACACTGGGGCCCTTCTGAGAAGGGAAATAAATGTTTTTAAAAGATCGGGAACGGATTAGGAGACGGACTGTGGTGGGGAGAAGGGGAAGAGGTGCCTAGACTGCAGGGTCTTCTGGAACTGTGGGGTCCAGGGCAGTTGCCTTGTTTGCTCCCCCCCCCCCCCCCACACACACACACAATGCCGGCCTTGGGTGTGTCCCAAGGATTGGGTTGAGAACCGCTACTATAAAGTATACACTAACAGTTATAAGTTGATTACATGAATAATGACATATATGCACCTATTGTGAACACAAATGTGAATAAAAGCCCAAATGAAGCCTAAACATTATTCTATAAATACATGTTTCTTGTATAGCATATGTTTTGCAGATGGGTGTACACACAGGCAGAGTTTAAGTGAGACTCACATGTGGGTAACAAAGAATATTATACACCCCTTCCCCCCATGCATACTTATTCATGTTGCAGGTTTTGCATTTGTAGCTGTTGTCCAGTGTCCAGCTTATGGCTGCTCAGTAGACAGGCTAAAATCACTTTAACACTTTCCATGACTGCAAAGGAAGAGGTGAATGCAGCACCCAGGATGTGGGTTGTTGAGGCTGGTGTTATCTGAATGCCTTGGTTTTATGTTCTCTTTTTGGAACAACGTGGCTTGTTAGCAGTGTTGTTCAAAGTACTAGGTTAAAGTACTTAAAATATACATTTATTTTTACTTAATACTTAAGTAAAAGTACAGTGAAGAACTCATTAAAACATATGCTTAAGTGAAAGTAAAAATGTAATTGCCTATTATAATACTTTTTGAGTACAAAGTAAAAGTACCGTAACTATATGAATGCAACTATTGTTAACATTTTTATCCCAACATCTTTAATGCTCTACAATTCAATTGCTATTACTAAAACTAAATGTTTGAAATGACTGTCACTCGTGTGAGTGTGAGTCGTTAATCCAGCACAGCTAAAAAGATTCAACAACTGCACTAGCAAAAAGTGGATTGTTCAGTCTGATAAAAAAAATTTCCTTTAAATCAGGTTAGGTTATAATATTACTGATGTCTTCTGACTAGATCTGCAGGTTATGATCAAGGGAATCTCTGAAACACTTGACTTCTATAGAGCAAAGAGTATTTATCACCATTATTGTCATTATCATCGGCATTAGAATTTGTGCTGATTCATCACTTATATCATCATCATGCTGTCCAGTTACAGAGAAGGCTTTCACAAAGCTGGAATCATTGTGTTGTTCTAACAGTTTTTTGTCTGATGGCAAGCTCTGTTTGAATATCTTCAAGAACTATGCAAGAACGTCAAATGTGTGGGAACCTTTCAGTCTTACGAAAATCAAGCCTCACCTCAATGACAAGCAGTCTGGTGTGGTAGAGACATATGTCTGTCAACCAAGAATTTATACTAGCTTCAGCTTCATCGCCTGTTTAAAAGAACTCAACTCATCACTGTTCTGTTTGGCGGCTGAGGGGTGATATGATAGAGGTCTACAAAATTTTGAGTGGGGTAGAGCGGACAGATGTGAAGCGTTTGTTTACGCTTTCTAACAATAATAGAACTAGGGGACTCAAGATGAAATTAGAATGTGGTCGGTTTAAAACAAATTGGAGAAAGTTTTTCTTTACTCAGCGCGTGGTTAGACTCTGGAACTCATTGCCGGAGAAGGTAGTGACGGCAGCTGGCCTTGCTGAGAGTAAAGGGGGTCTGGACAGATTCCTGAAGGAAAAGTCCGTTGATCGTTATTAAATTTTGGGATTTTGCCAGGTGCTTGGGGCCTGGATTGGCCGCTGTCGGAGACAGAGTGCTGGGCTTGATGGACCTTTGGTCTTTTCCCAGCGTGGCAGTGCTTATGTACTTATGGCTGGAGACCAGTAACCAGTTCAAACACAAAAGCAAGCAACTCCACTGTTCTTATAGGTTATATTAACTGAAGAGCGAAATTTAAGATGAGATGATGAGGTTTGCAATAACAAAATCCTGTTCCCAGTTTTGCTGTTTCATTTGGTTTACTGAGGAATTGTCATTTACATCTCCCTTCCACGTTTACTTTTAACTGCAAGCATCAGATGTAACTGAGTGAAAGTAGTAAAAATAGGTGAAATTATTACTTCAGTAAAAGCAAAATGTTATTCTGTACTTCTTTACAAGTAAAGGTAACAAAACCTTTACTTAAGTACAGTAACTAATTACATTTACTTAGTTACTATGTAACACTACTTGTGTACTTTTCCTCTTGCACCGGTGCAGTGATGGGTGCCCCAGGCCTTCCTGACTCCAGAGAGTTAAATGTTCAGAAGGTACTGCCCCCTATCCTGTTGCATTCAGCTGGTAAATACCACACAGTTGTGCAGGTCCAAACCAGAAATAGAAATGCACTGGCCTGTCAAATGCTTCCCTGCTAGAAGCTGTTTTTAGTTCAGTGCACTAAAGATCGGCATCTAAAGTACATCCAGCCCTTCTAAAGGGAGTTATGGAAAGCTGTCAGTACCTGTAGTGTGCAGGCCAGTCACAGCTTCAGAAAGAGCAGACATTGGATTCTGGCACTACCGGCCATGTGGGGCATCAAAACCAAATCAGTAGGTTGGCTTGAACTTTCTGTATAGTGATATGCCTTGTGCCAGGCTGGAGAAGGGGGTACATGTGGTGAGAGAAGAAGAGATAAAAATAGGTAAACCTTGCACTGGTAAATCAGAACTCGTGGGTTATAGGATAAGCAGTCAGTCTGGCAGGTATTGTTAATATTTTAGCCGATTGTAATGAAACAGTGATGAAGGCCAAAGGAATGTGTGAGAAAGAGGCAATTTTTACCAACAAGACAGGTATACCAGTCCGTACTGAAAAGGCATGCTTAATTAATGATCCAGTTATCAGCTTCAGTAATAAGAGAAGTATACTGATGTAGAAAGGAGAAGGCCTATACCAATTTAGTAACAAATGCTTTACAGTTCTATAAGACGAAAGGGGGCAAGCTCAGGAAATATTTCTTCTCAGAAAAGTGATAGCTGTACAGAACAGACTCCCAGTGACAGCAATGGAGGCAAAACAAGTGCCATTAGACTGATAATTATAGGACAGTGGGGCTAAAGCCCCTGCCAGAATGAGTCTGTGCAGACTAGGTGGGCTTTGTGTGGTCATTTTCTGCTGCCACTCCCTTGTTTTTGTAGCATAATGAGAGGAGGTTTATGTACGTATTCGGTAACCAGTCAACCGCTCTATGTGATGCTAAAGAAACTCAAAGTTCCGAAGAAATGTTATTGGTCAGCAACTTCAAAAATACTGGTGTCTTTCCTCGATTTCCTCCACAGTTTAAAAAGAATTACTACTCTTGTTACAACGGTGTACTTATTTTTAGAAAATCTTTTTTTAACATCCTACGTTTTCCTTCCTTGTAAAAGTAATTACTTTTTATAACATAGCGCAATAAGAGTGTTTGTACCAAATGACTACAAAAAACAGATAAATAGACAAATAAGTGAGAACTTTAAAGTTCTTTTGTAGATATACACGTATTATAAAACTTCATACTTCAATTACAGGGTATGATAGTGCCCTCTCGTGGCTCAATGGAAAACAGACACTTTCCAGAAGGAGGTGCATTTATATAAGAGATCATTATTTATTTATTTGGATTTAGCTCACACCTGAAGAATACTAGGCCTCCGCTCCCCTCCTTCTCGGCTGCTTCCTTTCTTCAGATGTCAGCAGTGCCGGGACCTCTCACACATGTACATAAGTACATAAGTATTGCCATACTGGGGCAGACCAAAGGTTCAAGCCTGGCATCCTGTATCCAACAGTGGCCAATCCAGGTTACAAGTACCTGGCAAGATCCCAAAACAATACAATACATTCTGTGCTGGTTATCCTAGAAATAAGCAGTGGATATTTCCCAAGTTCATTTTCATAATGGCTTATGGACTTTTCTTTTAGGAAGTTATCCAAACTTTTTTTAAACACTGCTAAGCAAACTGCTTTTACTACATTCTATGGCAACAAATTCCAGAATGTAATTACACGTTGAGTGAAGAAATGTTTTCTCTGATTCATTTTAAATTTACTACTTTGTAGCTTCATTGCATACCCCCTAGTCCTAGTATATTTGGAAAGAGTAAACAAGCGACTCACGTCTACCCACTCCACTCCACTATTTATTTTATAGATCTCTATCATATCTCCCCTCAGCTTTCTTTTCTCCAAGCTGAAGAACCCTAGCTGCTTTAGCCTTTCCTCATAAGGAAGTCATCCCATCCCCTTTATCATTTTCGTTGCCCTTCTCTGTACCTTTTCTAATTCCACTATATCTTTTTTGAGATGCAGTGACCAGAAATGAACACTATTCGAGGTGTGGTCGCACCATGGAGCTATACAAAGGCATTATAACACCTAATTTTTGTTCTCCATTCCTTTCCTAATGATACCTAACATTATTTGTTTTCTTAGCTGCCACCGCACATTGAGCAGAGGGTTTCAACGTATCATCAACGATTACGTCTAGATCCCTTTCCTGGTCGGTGACTCCTAATGTGGAACCTTGTATTACGTGGCTATAATTCCGGTTCCTCTTTCCCACATGCATCACTTTGCACTTGCTCACATTAAACGTCATCTGCCATTTGGATTTCCCAGTCTCATAAAGTCCTCTTGTAATTTTTCACAATCCTGTTGCGATTTAACAACTTTGAATAATTTTGTGTCATCAGCAAATTGAATTACCTCACTAGTCACTCCCATCTCTAGATCATTTATAAATATGTTAAAAAGCAGCGGTCCCAGCACAGACCCCTGGGGAACCCCACTATCTTCCCTTCTCCATTGAGAATACTGACTATTTAATCCTACTCTCTGTTTTCTATCTTTTAACCAGTTTTTAATCCATAATAGAACACTATCCCATGACTCTCCAATTTCCTCTGGAGTCTTTCATGAGGTACTTTGTCAAATGCCTTTTGAAAATCCAGATACACAATATCAACCGGCTCACCTTTATCCACATGTTTGTTCACCCCTTCAAAGAAATGTAGTAGATTGGTGAGGCATGATTTCCCTTCATTAGTTGAGTAGTCCTGCACTGTTGGTGTAAGCGTGGACTGGTACTCTGAGGTCTTTTTTCTCCACTTTATGTGATAGATTGGAGTGATTCTGTTTGGCTGCTAAAAGTATTTTTGTTGTAGGAAGGATTCTAAACTATTGTATCTTTATATGGCTTTATTCATCACTTTACCACATAACATTTTTCCAAAAACTTACAAGAAATGTTTTTCACTATATCTGGAAGAAAAAGCCACTTAGAGTGAAGCGTGATATGCTTTATCAATTGCGATCTTCTGGAGGGATGGGAGTTCCCTGGTTTGAACATTACCACAAAGCAGCACAGTTGAAAATTGTGGTTGACTGGATACCATACTCTATGAAACCCTGGATGAGGATTGAACAGACACTCAGAGGAGACATTCTGCTATGGGCATTCCTTAGTTGTACAAGGAAATAAGGGTCTAGCTCAGAAGATATTCACAATAGCTCAAATGATAGAAAAAGCCCTCAGAAACCTGTCACACTTGGTGTCAGGTTTAAAGCACTATATACTTGATTAATTAACTGACATTGTATACAGTGCTCAGTTTCTATCATTGGGCAAAAAACTCTCACTTTCAAACCCATAATTCCCCCAACACTTAAGGGAAAAGACTTAAAGTGTCTCAAAGAGCTCAGGCTGTCAACAACAAAAAAAGCACTTAGCTTCAATGTTCAAGCGTTGTAAACCCAGCAGGTATAAAGTTCGATGGGGCCTCCGTTTCACTCACTACGGCTTTGTCAGGAACTATGTTGTTTGCTGGCACGCTCCCATTTTAGTCACAGAACTGTGTTCTCAAAATCTATGCTCCAGGATTTATGCCAGGCATGCAAGATGCAACCTATAACTGATGGGCATCCTTACCATTGTGATCGTTAGACCAGATATGAAATGATGATACAATATTACCTCTTACTGATTTAATAGACAAGTATGGCCTGTCTGCCAAGGATGCCTTTCATTATCAACAATTAAAGGATTCAAGAGAGCTTGGGGATCTCTAAGGGAGTGATAGGGAGAGTAGACGGCATGGATAGGCAGACTGGATAAGCCATCTGGTCTTTATCAGCCCACATTCTTCTGTGTGTCTATGTTCCTATTACACACAAGGCTAGCAAGGAACTTTGTTTAGCAGAGACCACATTAGAACGCGCAATGAAAAATGGACGTGGTAGAGGTGGAATCTCCAGGCCGTATAGAGCCTTGCTTGACCAACATACTCCCATTATATGCTATACAGCCTCATGAGGAAAAGATCTGGGAAACACCTATGAATATCTGCAATGGAAAAAAGTTTTTCAATCTCTTCTTAGGGTTTCTATACCGAGCAATATGATTGAAAATGGTTATACAATGGTCTATACAAGTGGTACAATATGCATTGGATCTATAAAACAGGATCCACCTTCTGTTGGTGGCACTGTGGGGGGGGGGGGGGGGGGGCAGGGCTCTTTGTATCATATTTGGAGGTCATGCCCTAAAGTACAGCACTTCTGATACTTAGTTCCTTCTACCAGATCACTGCAATGACATATCCCTGTACAGCTGACACTTGTTTACTACATTTTAAGGTTCCAGCTGCAACACCAGTCATTCATAAATTAGCCACACACTTGTTCACTGCCAGCAAGCTTATGCTGGCTCAATTTTGGAAGCGAAGTAATACACTGACACTTGACCTGGTTTTATATCAATTAGATTTTGTTTGCATAATGTCCAAATTAATGGCAAGGTGATAGCCTTTCATAAAACCTGGGGCATTTAAACCAAATGGCAAAACACTCAATAATGTAGTACGGTGCTTGCCTGATACCTGTTTCCTGATGCATGGTGGAGAGACTATTTGCACTATCTTCCAAGAAGGGGAAGGGGGGTGGGAATGACATCTTATGTGGAGTATTCAGTATTATAAATGTTTGCCTGGTTTTCTTAAATGTAAAACTCAATACAGATATATATATATTTAAGTATTCACTCCTTAATCCTTTCCTATACTCTGATCCAAAATTCCAAAACTAACATTTATTAAGGGCAAAATAAGTTTTTAGAAATGTACACAAAGGTTAACCTGCTTGACAAAAGGTTTATTCAGTCTAAAACAAGGGTGATGTAGGAGTATTTTCCTGCTATCTCAGCTTTGCTGGTCAGAGGCCTGGTAAGCTTGAACTAACTAGTATGGATTCTAGAGCCTGTGGCCGGAATACATCAGAAACCATCAGAAATCAGCTTTCTACAAAGGAAAATTACTTCTTGGCATAACTGTGCTGCTGACTTAATCAAGGACATATTTCTACGTGCACTGGCCATCCACTTTGTCTCCTGGGAGCGTGCGGAGGAGTGAACTCAGGAACAGTGTCTTCAGTAACAACTGTGAACAATGGAGAGGAGATTGCTACAATCAGGCTCGTGACTGATAAGTTATTCTAGCTGGATGCTCACAAGCTCCCTTTTTCTCATGATCGTGGGTTATCTGCTGGACAGAGATACACAGTTGGTGATTGGTCCATGTGTCACCTGACTGAGAGCAGGGTAAAGGTTTTGGGATGAGAGAAACATCAGAAGTTTGGAGAAGAAGTTCGGGAGGAAGAAAAGATGATTTGCCTGGTGTATACCTCTCTCTCAGAGGAGCTAGAGAGACTGACGTTTGGCCTGAACACCAGTAAACTGAATTTCTTGTGCTGAAAGATTTCCCCAAAGACTGAGTAACCAGCTGCTCAGAATAGAGACTTTGGAGTAACACCTGATCTGCAGAGGCATGCAGGAAATCTGCTGTTCCTAAATGGAAGAAATTGGATTCTGCACATCACCTGGACTGCTGGAACCTATGGAACGTCAGCGGTGAGCTTGCAGGAATTTTCTTCTTCTAGCTCAGGGTAGTTAGCTCTGGTTTTTGCCTGCAACTTATAACAGGACCTGTGGTTAGCAGCCTAATATTGCTGCTGTTGGTAATCTTTTCTCAGGATATATTATAGTTGTGTAATTACTTATATATATATATATATATATATATATATATATATATATATATATATATTGTTGGAATAATCTGCATATTTTGGTAGTGAACAGAATTTTGTAACTTGCTTTGCACTTTGCCTTATTTTTATATCTATAATTAATATATTTCCATTTTTGTCAATATTCCCTTCTTTGGTGCAGGCTGTCAGCCGAGCTTAGGGCCACCTAAGAGGTTCTGTCATATTCTAGTAAAACGAGTCCAGAGTGATTACTGCATAGCTAATTCTCTGCTAACCTAAGTACCTCTATAGTGATGGGGGCCACAACCCAGACGGGTTTTCAAGATTTCCACAATGAATATGCATGAGATTGATTTGCATGTACTGCTTCCATTGTATACAAATAGATCTCAAGCAGATTCATTGTGAAAATCTTGAAAACCCAACTGAACTTTGGCTCTCGAGGATCATGGTTGCCCACCCCTGGTCTAAAACATATATAATATGTAATTCAGAGTTTCCCAAACGTGTTCTGGGGATCCCACAGCCAGTCAGGTTTTGGGGAGATCTACAGTAAATATGCAAGAAATAATTTCCATATACTGAGTCTCTAATGCATGAAAATTGATTTCATGCATATTCATTATAGATATCCTGAAAACCCGGATCTGGGAAGTGCTGGTGTAATAGGTGGTTGTAGTGTTAAACTGGCAAGGCACATTGCATGTCTCTAAAAGCCTGACCTATCTGCAGCCTTTAAGCCAGGGTTACTCATTTCTGGTCCTCAAGGCCCAGAGGCAGGCCATGTTTTCAGGATATTCACAATGAATATGTGTTATGTTTACTGTAGTAGTGAGCCCTTAGTTGTAGAAAGCTACGATGATGGACTGATCTCCATCCAGCAGGCCAATGTGAGCAGCGAAACTGAAAGCACAAGAAATGCTGACTTGAAGGCTGGCATACCCAGAAATGGGGCGAGAAGAAAGGCCCCTACTGTCACACGGACAGACACTGGAGGATACTCAGGGCTCAGTCACACACAGAAGCTGGCTACTTGTGAGACTCCACTCACACACTGAAGCTAAAAGCTTCACTGGAGCCCACTCACACACTGAAGCTAAAGGCTTCACTGGAGCCCATTCACGCACTGAAGCTAAAGGCTTCATTGAAACCCACTCAATGCAGAAGGCAGACAGCATAGCTGGAACCGACACAAACAGAAGCTCAAAGCCTACTGGAACCCACACACATAGAAGGCGGGCAGCATGACTGGAAGCCACTCATTCAGGCACTGCTCCGAGAAAGGCAGGGTAGGGAGGCATCTCAGAACCCACAGAGAAGCACAGAGGGTGGTTGGTGGTTAACAACACAAAAGCGCCAAAGTCAGGAGCAGAGGGGTTAAATCCCTTAACATTGGCCCACATCTGATGCCACCATGGTCATGCATGCTGGATGCTCACCCATGTGGCGTTAGCTGATGCTCCTGGGATGGCAGTGGGATGGTCTACCTCTCTCCACCTGATGACCATGGTGGGTGCTGGCCCGAATCACGGTAAGACCATGACAATGTGCATGAGAGAGATTTGCATACCAAGGAGGCAGTGAATACAATTCACTTTCATGCATAATTCATTGTGGATATCCTGAAAACCTGGCCTGCCTGTGGACCTCGAGAACTGGAATTGAGTAGCCCTGCTTTAACCTCTGCACCTGGGCATCCCTAGATTGATTGGTGGGATCTGGACAGTGGCGTTCCTGGGGGGGGGGGCAGTGGGTGCGGTCCGCCCCGGGTGCACGCCGCTGGGTGGGTGGCGCGCGCCTGTCCGCTACGTTCGTTCTGTGCCCCCTCTGCCCCGGAACAGGTTACTTCCTGTTCCGGGGCAGAGGGAGCATGGAAACAAACGAAGCAGACAGGCGCGTGACACCCCCCCCCCCCAAGCGGCGTGCACCAGGGGGGTCCTTTCGCCAGGGGGGGGGCGTGCTGCACCCGGGGGGCGGGGCGCAGCGGTGATCCGCACCAAGTGTCAGCCCCCCTAGGAACGCCACTGGATCTGGATGAAACTGAGAACATCATACAATGTTTTTCACTTTTGCCCCTTTGTTTTCCTTTCCTCTCCCTACAGCGTGAATGCATTTCTATCCATGTTGGACAGGCTGGAGTTCAAATTGGCAATGCTTGCTGGGAGCTGTTTTGTCTGGAACATGGCATTCGAGCAGACGGCACCTTCACCAATTCAGCAAGCTCTAGCAGCTCTGATGACTCTTTCACCACTTTCTTCAGTGAGACAGGCACAGGAAAGCACGTGCCACGAGCTGTTATGGTCGACTTGGAACCAACTGTTGTAGGTTAGTACATACACTTACCTGAAGTTCTACAGCCTGCAGAGTTGAGTATGCCACATCAATGGATATTTTTAAGAGAAATTTGATCATTTCTTGTACATAATTATTATTTTTAATACTGTATTACATCACTGTGAAGCCCCATTTTGCACAAATCCCTGGATTCTATGTCACCTAGAGTTATGCGCGCATGCTCAGTTTCACTAAAACGCATGTGCTGGATGTGAGGGGAAGAAAGAGTAGGGCAGGAAATGTGGTGGTGCCGGAGACTAGCGCTGGAAAAATGCTTCAGCTGGCGGGGGTTGGGGACTCCCGCCAGCCAAACCAGGGGCACAGATCCAGTTTTGGGGGGCCCAGGCCCCCCTGCCCCCCCTGTAGCTATGCCACTAGTTGTAACCTTAGATAAATTGGATATAATTTTGATAGATAAAATAAATAAATCACTGCTGATTATTGGTGTCAATGATGCACGCAAGTGGCATGTAATTATAGAACTGCCTCCTATGAATGTGTTGTCAGACACACACGTAAGAACTGGATTTTACAAAATTGGACATCCAGGAAGAGCCAAATAAGTAGCTGAGTGAAAATTTGACTGAATTTTTGAGGTGGTTTCAAACATCACAGGAATAATTGGCTGATACTTATGTGTGTCTCAGGGCAGGTGTAAACGGTGACTTCTAGCTCCTGATGTTCAGCCTGCGGTCTGACCTAATCCCTGATATTGAATGCTTGGTTAACTTGGCGCATAAGGGGGCTCTTTTACTAAGGCGTGCTAGGAAATGGCCGACACTACGAGTAGTGTGTGGGTTTGCCGCGAGCTCCAGCCACTTTCTAGCGTGGCTTAAAAATGGCTGCAGTCAGCTTTTCTTTTTTAATGGCCTTATGCTAATTTCCCCATTAGCACATAGCCATTACCGCCAGGAACCCTTACCGGTATGGGCTCCCATGCTACTCCTGCGCTAATTGGGTAGCATGTAGTAATGTGCCCACACTACCCTATTAGCGCAGGTATTCCTACTCTTTGCCCCCAGACACGTCTCCCATGCTGGAAAATAAAACAATATTTTCCAGTGTGGGATTAGCGCACGCTAAGCGAAACACTACTGCGGGATGTCTCAGCGCATCCCTCAGTAGTGCTCTTTTAGCGCACAGTAGGCTCGTAGTAGGCCTACCTCGGTTTAGTAAAAGGGCCCCAAATTTAGGACAGATGTTTTACTATCCTAACTTTATGTGCATACTTAGCCAATTACCCCCCAATTCTATAAAAGTAACCAAAAATTGCACATACAAATTTGAATAATGAGCCAATTAGCGCCAATTACTGGCTTTTTAGCAAGTAATTATTGGTGCTAATTGAAATCAATTAACATGTACATGCTTACATTTAGGCGTGTGATCCGTGCCTAAATTTTATGTTCATTCTGGAAAAGGGGGCACAGAAATGGGAGGGTCATGGGCGTTTCAGGGCAGAGCGTGGGCATTTATAGAATAAGGGCAATTCGCATGTAAAATTTAGGCAAGGCATTTGCACCACATTTTTGTTGCAATGCATGGGAGGACCCTGGTTGGGGTGCATACATACACATAAAACTTTATACAATCCTATACGTTATGTACATATTTCCTGAAACTAAGCACACACATATATCATTATCATTTAGAGTTAAATCTCTTTATTAAGATATAGAAAATGACATGAAAAACAAATAGATGAACAATATTTTGTGTTTTATATAATTCCCACTCCCCCCCCCACACACACACACACATTGAATAATACAAAAAAAAAAACCTTATTGGAGGTCTGTACTCTTATGACCTCCTATGGTATTATTATACCTTCCCACCCAAGCAACCTCCCCAATACCCCTTATGCTAAAAATCCCAAACCCCACCAAGAAATGTCCCCCCAGCCTATAAAAGGATAATCAAGCTATAACACTATTTATGAGCTATAGATGTAATTCATTAAGCACTTCATCGCATAAGTGCACAGGAGGCGAGCCTCTTTCAATTGAAAGGAAGCTCTGATACAAGAGGGCATGGGATGAAGGTGAAAAGGGATAGACTCAGGAGAAGTGGGTACAGAAGGGTGGTGGGTGTGTGCAATGGCCTCTCAGTAGAGGTGGTAGACTTGAAGACTGTAACTTGAATTCAAGAAAGTGTGAGACAGGCACATAGGGTTTCTAAGGGAAAGGAAGGGTTAGAAGACAATATGGTTGGCCAAATGTAATGGGTCATGTGGTCTTTTATTTATTTTATTTTTATTAGTTTTAAGTAGAACATCCATCCAAATTCATTACAAAATGCAATGTAATTTCCATTCCATAAGAAGAACCATATGGTCTTTAACTGCCATCATTTTTCTATGCTTCTATTTACACCAGGTCTATGGCTGAAATAGATACTTATGCTTAAATGCATATTTAACCTGTTAAGCTAGTTTTCTGTAAAAGAAAGTAGGTGCCTCCCTTCTTTTATAAAATCAGTGCCTAAATATAGGCACATGGTTATAGAATGACCCCCTACCTGTGACCCTGAGTCTAGCCAGTAGGTTTCAATTTTATCCAATGGTTGACACACTCTTCACACTCCAGGGGCTGTGAATCCTATCTCCCTTGTATGTTAGCCCTGGCTGGCTTGGGAATCTAATCCTCTGGCTAGCCCATAGGGACTTTAAGTTACTAGCAATGTGCCCCCTTAAAGACATTTAGGGTTCCATATGGTCCTGTATTCCCAATCTGTATAAGGTAATATTCCATCTCATTATGGTCTCCTCCAATAGGATCTTCCAGAAGGAAATGATCTCTACCACATGTAGAATTTAGAAATTAATGTAATAAGGTATTCCTTTCTTTTTAAGATGAAGTGAGAAATGGCAAATATCGCCACCTCTTCCACCCTGAGCAACTCATCACTGGGAAAGAGGATGCAGCCAATAACTATGCCCGGGGCCACTATACCATTGGTAAAGAGAGCATTGATGTAGTGCTCGATCGGATCCGCAAGCTGGTGAGTATCAGTATGTAGCTACCTGACCATTTCATCTCAGGAAATCTGTTATATGATCTGTAAGATCTAAGACAACTTTAGAACATTTCTCAAGAGTGTTTAGCATTTGCTTTATTGATATGAACTGTGTTTGTGTATCACCAAATGAAAGGTGCTCTGTCAGTATAATTATTTTAAATTGAAATGAATTACTTTCACATACTTAGTAACACTTAGCAGGCAACTTTTGACCTAGTACTTGTAATATGACGTATTTTGTCTACAAGTGAAAATGTCAAAACTATTTAGTTTCCAGGTACATTTATACAACGAAAATTAGTTTATTGAAAAGTCATGTGACTTCCTCTTCATTTATCTTGTGCTTTCAGAGTGATGCTTGTTCAGGGCTGCAGGGATTCCTGATTTTCCACAGTTTTGGGGGTGGCACTGGCTCTGGATTCACCTCCTTGCTGATGGAACGCTTGTCTTTGGACTATGGGAAGAAGTCCAAACTGGAATTTGCCATCTATCCAGCACCTCAGGTCTCTACTGCTGTAGTAGAGCCATATAACTCCATCCTCACTACTCACACCACACTTGAACACTCTGACTGTGCATTCATGGTAGACAATGAGGCCATTTATGACATCTGTCGCCGTAATCTTGATATTGAGCGCCCAACATACACCAACCTAAACCGTCTGATCAGCCAGATTGTGTCATCTATTACAGCCTCTCTGCGGTTTGATGGTGCACTTAATGTGGATTTGACTGAGTTTCAGACCAATCTGGTACCCTACCCCCGGATTCATTTCCCACTGGCTACCTACGCACCCATCATCTCTGCCGAGAAGGCCTACCATGAGCAGCTGTCTGTCTCTGAAATCACCAGTGCCTGCTTTGAGCCCAGTAACCAGATGGTGAAGTGCGACCCAAGGCATGGCAAGTACATGGCTTGCTGCATGCTGTATCGTGGCGATGTGGTACCCAAAGATGTTAATGTGGCTATCGCTGCCATCAAGACCAAGAGAACCATTCAGTTTGTGGACTGGTGCCCTACAGGCTTTAAGGTAAGGGAACAAATACTTGGTCTAATGCTACTGAATATATGTACTTTGACAGTATTTGGCAAAAATGTGTGGTACATGAACACAATTTTCAAAGGGATCAGCTAATTAAATAGGGAATCATCCAAACTCAATAGAGGATTCTTTCAAAGGAAATGAAGCTCTGAAAGTGGATGAGGGTGAAAGGCAGTAGACTCAGGAATAATCTGAAGAAATATTTCTTTACAGAGAGGGTGGTAGATGCATGGAGCAACCTCCTAGTGGAAGTGGTGGAGTCAAGGGCAGTATCTGAATTCCACTACTCATGATGTATTGTAAGCCACTTTGAGCCTGCAAAGAGGTGGGATAAGGTGGGATATAAATGCAACAAATAAATAAATAAAATTCAAGAACGCATGGGACAGGCACAGTAGATCTCCAAAAGAGAGGAAGAGATTGTAGAGTTTAGTAGTTAGTGTAGATGAGCAGACTGGATAGATTTTAAGATCTTTATCTTCCTTCATTTTCTGTGTTTCTATGATACCCTGGGATTAAAACTGCATCCAACAGATCAGCTAACTATGGGGCTTCTGTGGATCAAAAAGACCATCCTAGAGATGGGTCTGGCTTGGGAAAGGGAAAATATATAGATTTCCATATCTATGCATGTACTCCTGCATATAGCCAACACACAGATGAAGCAAGTGCAAGGTCCATGAGCACTTTTTCCCCCCACAATATACCTTGTAGTGTAGCTCATTGGAAAATTAGCTACAAGTTATGTGGGGACAGAAGTACTCATGGACTTTGCACCTAGGTAGGTTACTTGAAATTGTCCCCTCGTTGCTTGGAACAAGTGAGATTGGTTGTGACCAGAGGTGAAAAGCAGGGTTTTTCAAACCTATCCCGAAGCCCCAACAGCCAGTTAGGTTTTCAGGATACCCACAATGAATTTGCACACATAGAGGGGCATGATCGAATGGGGACGCCCATCGCTAAGGGCGGCCATCTCCGAGGACGGCACGGCGAAGGGGCGGGGCCAGCCATATTTTTGAACGAGATGGGCGTCCATCTTTCGTTTTGAAAATACGATTGGGGCCAGCCAGATCTCAACCTAATTTATTTATTTATTTATATTAATTTATATACCGTATCTTATTGCAACTGCAAAACAGAACGGTTTACATATGTATAAAAACAATTAGTGTATACAAATAAACAAACATAGGAATTCCATTCATGACAGGAAAGCACAGCAAACCAGAATAAACTACATAATAACATCAGTACAAATTAAAAATCTAATATACAGTTAAGCTACCCCCCTTTTTTTTCTTTTTCTTTTTGCTGAGATCGCCGGATTTAGAGTTGGGCGCCCTCGGTTTTCCCCCATAATGGAAACCGATGGCGCCTGTCTCAAAAATGAACCAAACCAAGGCATTTGGTCATGGGAGGGGCCAGGATTCGTAGTGCACTGGTCCCCCTCACATGCCAGGGCACCAACCGGGCACCCTAGGGGGCACTACAGTGGACTTGGCAAATTGGTCCCAGGTGCATAGCTCCCTTACTTTGGGTGCTGAGCCCCCCAAAACCCACTTCCCACAAATATAAACCACTACCATAGCCCTAAGGGGTGAAGGGGGGCACCCACATGTGGGTACAGTGGGTTTCTGGTGGGTTTTGAAGGGCTCCCATTTTCCACCACAAATGCAACAGGTGGGGGGGGATGGGTCTCGGTCCGCCTGCCTGAGGTACACTGCACCCACTAAAACTGCTCCAGGGACCTGCATACTGCTGTCATGAACTGGAGTATGACATTTGAGGCTGGCATAGAGGCTGGCAAAAAAAAGTTCTTAAAGTTATATTTTTGAGGGTGGGAGGGGGTTAGTGACCACTGGGGGAGTCCCTCCGGTGGTCATCTGGGCAGTTCGGGCACTTTTTTGTGACTTGGACCTAAAAAAAAAAAAGGAACCAAAAAAAGCGGACCAAATTCTCACCAGTGACGCCCATTTATTTCCATTATCGGCCGCAGCTGGCCATCTCTTAACCACGCCCTGGCACGCCCCTGTCCCGCCTTCGCTACCCTTCCGACACACCCCCGGGAACTTCGGCCGTCTCAGTGACGGAAAGCAGCTGGGAACGCCCAAAATCGGCTTTCGATTATGCCGATTTTGGCGCCCCTTAGAGAAGGGCGCACATCTCC
Source organism: Microcaecilia unicolor (assembly GCF_901765095.1). Classification (NCBI taxonomy): domain Eukaryota; kingdom Metazoa; phylum Chordata; class Amphibia; order Gymnophiona; family Siphonopidae; genus Microcaecilia; species Microcaecilia unicolor. Next base: position 38,423,709 of record NC_044039.1, read on the forward strand.
CGATTTGTGTCGAAAGAGGGGTGCCCTTCTCTTTCGAAAATGAGCTGGATAGGGTCTCCAATGTATGTAAATTTATCTCATTCATATTGATTGTGGGTGTCCTGAAAATCTAACTGGATGTCCCCAGGAAAGTATGGGAAGCTCACTCAAAAGGGAGGAGCATGCATTAGATTCTTAGTATATAAGGGGTTTTAATTATTCTTTGAGAAAAAGGAAAAATTGCTAATAATAATAATGATTACAAGACAGTGACAAAACAGAATCAATGCACAGACTGCAACAATAGCACACACAGTAACTTCCAGGTAAGTCACAACAAATTCAGGATACAGGAAGCAGGATTCTTTTATGTATTAATTTGCCATGTAGGGAGAATTTAATAAATGCCATTCATTGAGGCAATTACAAGATGGAGATACCGTAGTAAAGTGAAGGTAATTTTATTTATTTCCACTTTGATATACTGCCATATGGCTTGGACTGAGTTTCAGTGCAGTTCACAAAATTAGAACAAGGGGAGGGAATGATAGAGAAAGAAAGAAGAAGAAGACAAAAGATAGAGGAATTAACAGCTGTGCCAAAGGATTGAGTAAGAGGTGAGATTTGAGTGGTTTCTTGAAAGCTGAAAGGGTGGGTTGGGTCCTGATGTGGAGTGGGAACTAGTTCCATAATTTGGGACCAAGATAACAGAAGGTAGTACTACGGGAGGAGGTCAGGTGGAGTTCTGATAACGACCATAGTGAAAGAAGGTTATGGTCAACAGAGCGAAGGAACGAAGAGGTGTGTAGTGGATGAGGAGCTTATTTTTCAAAGTCTTTACCCAGTAAAATGACCTGTCTGAAGACTGCCCTCCATCACCTAGCTAAAAGCACGTGTGGACATATATTCTTAGCTTAATTTAAGGGGAGGTGTGCTAGGGGCTGGAATAAGGAGATAATGCCTGTAGAATTGATTTTAAAATCCATGTGTATTGCCTTCGAGCATGTTTTTGCAGCAGAAAAGGCAGGTGCAAGATTTTGGACCCTCGGGGAATTTCAAAGGGAAACTCCCTGCATAATTTCCTTCTGAAAATTAGCAATAGAGTAGACTTTGCAGCTTCATGGGCTGTCTACAAATAGCCTCCCTAGCATTGGTTTTTGCTGTGGGTAATGTATCCCTTTCTTTAAAAAAAATGTTAAAGAAAAAGAATAGTCATTTTGAATAGATTTGCTTTCCTATTTGTGTGAGCCTGTTTTCGTGCATCTAAAAAAATAAAATAAATATAGCCTGTTTGTTTCCACCACTAGGGGGCAATTCTGAATAGGTCATGAACATTTAGGCGCCAAAATGCCCACAAAATGGTGGACACTAAGGGCTAGATTCTATATATGCTGCCCGAAAAATCCGCATGGAAAAAAAAATGTGCCTAGGAGTATTCTCTAAAGTACGCATAAACATAGAATTCCCACACGGTGTATAGAATACACCAAGTGCCTGTCTACACAACTAAATTTAGTTGCAGACTGGGTATATTCTATAACGCGCATAGATTTTAGTAACGCCCATGACCTGCCCATTCCACACCCATGGCCACGCCCCCTTTTCAACTATGTGACTGAGAATTTACGGGCATCATATTGCAGAATACGCTTAGGACAGTTCTGCCTGTAACTTCTAATTAATGCCAATTAAGTCAATAATTGCTTGTTAAGTGGCAATTATCAGTGCTGATTGGCTTGTTAACTAATTAGAATATGACCGGATTTGTGCGCGCAATGTAAGTTGTGCTATTCCATAATGGCATCTGGGCACCCAGACACCATTTTACAACGGAGCATAAATCAGCATTTATGTGTCAACACTGAGGTGTACGTGCACTTACTTGGTAAAGGCGCATTATTAAATGTTGCATTTTAGCACATAACTTATATTATTCTATAAGTTATATGGGTATATGTGAGACCCATACTTCCCACCCCCAGTGCATGTCATTTCAGGCGCTACAAAAATATTTTCAATTTTGTAGCGTAGTTTAGGGGGGCAGTGCCCCCCCCAAATGAGCTGCCACTCCATCCTTCAATCCCTAAGCCGCCGGAAGCCTCTGCGAGAAAGCAGAACGCACGCTGCTTTAGACCTGCCCCCGGAAGCCTTTCTTTCTCCTTCAACTTCCTGTTCCCATGTAGGCGGGAAGCTGTAGGAGGGAGAAGGGCCTCCGGGGCAGGTCTAAAGCAGTGTTCGTTCTGCTTTCGCTGAGGCTACCAGCAGCTCGGGGGATTAGAAGATGGGGGAGGGTGATATCGGGCACCACTGGAAGACTCCAGTGCTGTGGTGGTAGCGGTGGTGGGGGGGAGCGGCGGGAGACAAGCTGTCACACTACCCCCCAAATGAAACTGTCAAACTGCGGCCCATGCCGCACAGCAAGTGGTTCACTTAACCACACACAGCTATTTCTTTTGGAGAAAAAAAGATGTCCTTTTACCCACTGCGGTAAAAGGGGGCATCAGCAAGCATCAAAAACACATGCTGATGCTAGTGCAGGCCCCCCTTTTACCGCAGCTTAGTAAAAGGACCCCTGAGTAATTAAGTTGCATGCATAACGGATGGTATTCTATATTATCGCATGCAATTGCACACATACCGCTTAATTCTATAAACTTGGGCACCCAACTTTATACTTACCCCCAGATTCTATATACAGTGCCAAAATTGGGTGCAAGCTAGGGTTACCATACATCCGTTTTTACCTGGATATGTCCTTTTTTTGAGGACAACCGGGCGGGTTTTGCCAGCCTGTCCTTATGTCCAGATGGACAGGCTGGTGGGTGGACGGGCAGGCAGGCAAGTGTCCTATCCTCTCCTCCCCTCCTTTACCTTAGTGTGGTACCCTGGTGGTCTAGTGACCTTTACAGGGGAGGAAAGAGCCCCCTCTTTCCTGCCCAGCTGATCTGCAGACTGTCTTTCTCCCAGTGCCGATTCAAAATGGCTGCCGAGAGTTCAAGCGGCGGCCTCATGGGACTTCTGCAGAAGTCTTGCAAGGTCACTGCTTGAACTCTCGGCAGCTATTTTGAATCAGTGCAGGGAGAAAGACAGTCTGCAGACGCACCGGCAGGGAAGAGGGGGCTCTTTCCTGCCCCGAAGAGGTCACTAGACCACCAGAACACCACACCTAAGGTAAAGGAAGGGAGGTGAGGGGTAGTAAATGGAGTCATGTGGGTGGAGGGAGGCTTGAAAATTGGGGAGGGGATCTACAAGGGGGGGAGAGGGAATCTGGCTTTTTTTTGGGGGGGGGTCAAAGTGACAGGGAGCAGGGCAGGATGTGAGAGGGGGCAGGGTGTGACAGGGGGCAGGGTGGGTGTGGCAGGGGCAGGACAGGGGCGTGGCATGTGTCCTCTTTTTTTCTTAGGGCAAATATGGTAACCCTAGTGCTGCCCAATTTACGTGAGCATCTTGAGTAATAAGTTGCTAACTAGCAATAACTGGGCGCTAGCAAGCAATTATTGTAGTTAATTGGCTCCAATTAGGATTTGTGCACATCTTACTAAATGATATTCTTTCATGGTTATGTGGCCTTACTGTTAAAGCTGAGTTATTCTATGTTCTGTGTGCATGCATGAACAGCTTGGAAAACTATACACAGGCTTGTTTCCTAGGGGACAACATGCTAAACTGTCTTAATATTGGCTGTTAACGGTCATAAATATGGTGTTTCAAACTTTTTAATAGTCAGTGTTAATGAGATGTAAATGAGGTGTTCATTAACCTAGATAGTAACAAATAGCTTATTAGATATTTCATTAGTATTATGCTGATATCATATTATATTTCTCTTATTTGAATTTCAGTGCTGGTAAATAAGTATATTTTGATACTGTTTCATGGTAGTCCTATTATTAGGTTTCAATTTGCTGTTTCAAGTTTAACTTATTTATTTATGTTTATACTTGGTCATTTTGCTATTGTTATGCTGTCAACAAATTTGTAAGTTTTATGTAGAGAGGTGTGGAAGCCGTGTTAGTCCACTCTTAAGGCTATCAATAGACATCAAACAAAATAAAACATGGAAAAGAAAATAAGATGATACCTTTTTTATTGGACATAATACATTTCTTGATTAGCTTTCGAAGGTTGCCCTTCGTCAGATCGGAAATAAGCAAATGTGGTAGCAGATAGTATATAAGTATATAGTATATATAATGCTTGGATGTTTCACTTATATATACTATCAACTAACAGATTTGCTTATTTCCGATCTGACGAAGAGGGCAACTTCAAAAGCTAATCAAGAAATGTATTAAGTTATGTTCAATAAAAAAGGTATCATCTTATTTTCTTTTCCATGTTTTATTTGTTTGATTTCTATTGACAACCTTAAGTTTTACATTAAACTGTACCTGCTGTACACTGACTGTACAGAGACTTAATGGACAATCCTTGGAACTTACAATAGAGGTCAAGACAGACAGCACACAATAGAAAATAAGTAAGAGGATGTGGGACGAATTCACTATAATATTCGGTGGAAAACATTCTTTGAATTATCATTATCAACCATTCTAATCCACAAACACTATACTGGGTCTGGAAAGGCAATTGTCTCTATTTGTGCCAATACTTCTGTTAATAAATAAAAAGGATTAGTTCCTTCTCTTTACAAGATGTCACCTGACTCCAGATTTGCCCATGGGGTTGATCCAATCTTGAGTTTACTCCAGGGCACGCAGGAACCGGATCATCCTGTTGGGTGAATCTGGAACCGGTTGGCACCTCTACTTCCTTATTCCATCAAATACTTATTGGTTTCTAATTTCACCTCAGAGTGACTGAGATTTTACTGTTCCTTTGATTCAATTGAGTTCCTAGATACTGAAAATAAATATGTATGTCTTCCCATCTACAGGTTGGCATTAACTACCAACCTCCCACGGTGGTACCCGGGGGAGATCTCGCCAAAGTGCAACGAGCAGTCTGTATGCTGAGCAACACCACAGCTATCTCAGAGGCCTGGGCACGCCTGGATCACAAATTTGATCTGATGTATGCCAAGAGGGCCTTCGTTCACTGGTAGTTGGGGAAGGTATGGAGGAAGGAGAGTTTGCTGAAGCGAGAGAGGATCTGGCCGCACTTGAGAAGGATTATGAGGAAGTTGGAACAGACTCTTTGAGGATGAAAATGATGGAGAAGAATTTTAAAAATAAAGAAAAGTAACTTATTATGCAGACCACTGGGAAAAAAAACTATCTGGGAGGTGGATATGAAGAGGGACTCTTAATTGGGGAATGATATTGGAGAAATTTTAAAATAAAAATTTTCTTCATGTTTTTTCTCTTCTCTCTTCTTCTGTGTCCACTTTCTCCATTTCTCCTAATTTATCCTCTGTATATCACTTGTCATGATAGTTCATCACTGTAATATCATTCTAAAGGAATCTGGATTTAGTGCCTGGTTAGGACATAGAGGAAGAGAAAGCATTACTAAATCAGGCCTCTAGAATCGCTGGGCAGTGCAATAAAAAAAAAATGTCTATTTATCTGTGCTTTATTCCCTAGGGGAAAAAAAGCACCAGCACTCACATACAGGACCATCCTTAAGGTGTGGGGTGATCACACATGCCCTTGCCCCCATCACCCGGCCACAGAGTCTATGAAAAGGCAGTATTTCAAGTATTACTCTGGTAACAGAAACACATCTCTTGTTGGGAAAAGAGAACAAGCCAGAATGCTACAAATCCCTGCTCATAAATTACATGCTCATAAAAATGCAGAATATGTGTGTCCTTAAATTATAAACAGAAATGTGCAGACAAAAACTGAACTGGTCTTGGTCACATATACAGAATACGGATAGAGCCTCACCAAATGCAGAATATCTATATAAATATTCTCACCTCAAAGCTCACTCTGTGGCAGGGAAACACTGAAACCCTGACTTAGGCTGTCACCACTCACCACTCAATGTCACTCAGCACCACTCACTCTCACTGAGGCCCGCCCCAGCCACGCCCCTTCCGCACATAATTCCGCTACCTCAACGGTCTAATGAAGTGCTGCAACTTCTGGTTTTTGAGGTGGCAGCGATCGGAATGTTCCTGATGTGGCAGAGATTGGAATTTCTCCCCATGCCTGTTTGCCCCGCCCTTAGCGACAAACGTGATGACATCGAGGGTGGAGCAATGACAGTTAACCAATTGCATCGCTCCGCCCTCGACGTCATCACGTTTGACGCAAGGGCGGGGCACACATCGATCTGCAACACTACGTGAGCACCCAGGCAGCGAGGGAGCCAATGAGCCAGCCAGCCAGCCCCGACCAACGGAGGGAGTGATGCAGGCAGGCAGGCAGGCAGAAGGTCGGAGGCAGCGAGGCAGCCAGCCAGCCACTCTCTACGTGGCACTGCGGAGGGGGAAGGGGAAGCCCACGACCCTGAAGCACGGAGGGTAAGTCCACGAAAAAGGGGAGGGGGTGGGAAGGAAATGGCCTTGCTAGCACCCGTTTCATTGGCCTCAGAAACGGGCCTTTCTTACTAGTGTTTTCCATAAATTAGAAATATGCAGACCAAAACTGAACTGGAAGCTCCAAGAAGCCAGACCCTGCTTACAGTGCAATACTAAAGAAAAAGAAACATGGGTGCATTTCATCTTGTACTGTGCAAAATACAGAGATTACAAATCTACTAAATCTAAAATGTGCTGCACCTTCTTACCTCCCGGTGGGAAAGGCTAGATCCATGATGTTATGAAAACACTCAAGTGCAATATAGCAAATCTTAATGGGAAAGTCACTTAACCAACAGGTACCCTGGAAGCAATTTTTCAAATATCACTAATCCAGTGGTCTCAACCCAGTCCTTTGGGACACACCTAGCCAGTCAGGTTTTCAGGATATTCAAATTAATATGCATGAAATAGACTTGCAATACAATGGAGATAATTCATGCAAATTTATCATGTATATTCAAAGTGGGTATCAGTAACGATTCCAAGGGCGGGGGGGGGGGGGTCTGCTCCAGATGCAGGCAGTAAGGGGGTGCACAGAGCAGGTGCGCGGCTGTCGGCTTCTGCTGGTCCCCTACCCCTCCAACGTTACTTCCTGTTCCGGGGCAGGGGACCAGAAAAAGCCGACAGTCATGTGCCTGTTTCACACACACCCTTGCTGGGAGGAAAGGTCTGGTGATGCGCTTCGGGGTAGGTGGCACGTTGGGGGGGGAGATGTGCTTCGGAGGGGTGTGACGCGCCAGGGGGTGCGCAGTGGCGACCCACCCCAGATGGTGAACAGGCTAGGAACACCACTGGTGGGTATGCTGAAAATCTGATGGCTAGGTGTATCATATAAGTACATAAGTATTGCCACACTGGGACAGACCAAAGGTCCATCAAGCCCAGCATCCTTTTCCCACCGTGGCCAATCAGGTCACAAATACCTGGCAAGATCCCAAAGACGTACAAAACATTTTATACTGCTTTACTCCCAGAAATAGTGGATTTTTCCCAAGTCCAATTTTAATAATGGTCTATGGACTTTCCTTTAGGAAGCCGTCCAAACCTTTTTAAACTCTGCTAAGCTAATTACCTGTAACCACATTGTCTGGCAATGAATTCCAGAGTTTACAACGTTGAATGAAGAAAAGTTTTTGTCTGATTCGTTTTAAATTTACTACCCCCGAGGGCTGGGTTGCGAACCCTGATCTAATCTCAAGCATTTCTAACCTGTTTATTCCCACAACAGGTCCTAAGTGATTTACATTAAGATAACCAGTCAGTCACCGGGGAAACAGCATCAGGGCCTGGGGGTGGGGGTGGGGCAAAACTTCCCCTGCCTGGCACCGGGGTCTGTCTCTCTCCTGCTCCTGTCGGGACCTGGGTGATTGCATTAACGCGATCAACTGGTCCCGGCACACAAGAGCAGCAGAGAGACAGACCCTGGCGCCAAACCCCCCTTGGAGGCCAGGGAGGAGAAGACACAGTGATGCAGGAAGGCAGGGGGGGGCAGTGGTGGCCTGAGCGAGTGAGGCGGCAGCAGCAGTTGCATCACGAGTGGGGGGTGGCGGCTGCATCCCAAGTAGGGGGGCAACAGCTGGCTGTGGTGGCTCTGCCCCGGGCACAACTCTGTCTCTCTGTGTCCCTAAACAGCATAACTAGAAAAACAAAAGCAGTACTTAACAAATAAACTTAACGATGCTGTTGAGTCAGATGTTTATAAGATTAAACAATAAATGTAAATGCTTGTGAAAAGCAAAATAGGAAGGTTGCCATCACAAGCTCTTCCAAATTTGTACCACTTGGAAAGAATAGTGTAGCCAGATAGCCAGCTTTACGTGGACCTGAGCCCAAAGTGGGTGGAGAGAGGATTGAGCCAGAGTGGGGTTTGAAAAATTAATGAGGACAAATTAACCAGGAAGGTTAAAATTACCAGATTATTTGGTTACATATTGTGGTCTGTCAGATGAGGTATGCGTGGGAATGGATTCAGTTCAAATTTTGTATACTAACCCCCAAACTTTGTAAAGATGGATGTCCACCTTTATGCTTAGGAGTGAATTCTATAAAGGGTGCTGAAAAAGAGCTATTCTATAACCCATGCTTAAAGTTAGGCGCAATTTACAGAATAGCCCAGGAATCTAACCTAACTTTAGATGCGGCCATTTGCATCAACTGAAACACAGTGCAAATGTACATGCCTAATTAGGCGCATATCCCCCCTTATTCTATAACAATGCATGTAATTGCTAGGAATGCCCCCATTCCGCCCATAACCCTCCTATTTTCGCAATCCCATTTTATTTTGTGTAAAATGTAGGTGCAGATCCAGCGCCTACATTTATGTGCATAAATTCCAATTAAATCTAATTAGTGCCAATAATTGCTTGTTAAAAAGCTTGTTATTTAATTAAAAGCAAATTGAGCACGCGCCCAAATTGATGACTTTTATAGAATTAGGGGGTTAGCAGGCAAAGTTGTTCATGTACTTTATACAAAAAGGTAATCTGTGTGTGGAACTTAATTCAACAATTGGCTGTTAATTGGCATTAACAGACAATTGTTGGCTACAATTGTCCTTAACTGGCACGAATTAGCAGTCATGCGTGCAACTGCCCGTAGTCACTATTCTACACATTGCATGCTCAAATTCCAGAGTGCACAACTTTAAGGGGGCGTGGGGGGGGGGTGTCAGGCAATTAGGCATGCAGGTTACAGAATACTATCATTTACATGCCTAAACGCCTACAGTATTTTACAATGGCAGGTAAATTTTTAAAAATTACACTGACATTTAGGTGCAGGGATGACGTGCGCTGAGCGCAAATTATATAATGGCGATCTATCTGCCATTACAGAATCCTATGTAAGTTCAT